>NC_058102.1:114130833-114448000 GCF_020171115.1 Neogale vison
CCTAAGGGGGAAATACATAGTCATCCTAGCCTCCCTCAAAAAAAAATTGAAAAATCCAGAATACACCAGCTATCTCTACACCTTAAAGAACTGGAGAATCAACAACAAATTAAGCCAACTCCATACACAAGAAGGAAAATAATCAAGATTAGAGCAGAGATCAATGAGATAGAAATTAGAGATGCAGTAGAACGCATCAATGAAACTAGTAGCTGGTTTTTTGAAAGGATCAATAAGATCAATAAACCATTGACCAAACTAATCCAAAAGAAAAGAGAGAAGGCCCAAATTAATAAAATTATGAACGAAAGGAAGAGATCACAACTAACACCAAGGAAATAGAAACAATCATCAGAAATTATTATCAACAGTTATATGCCAATAAGTTAAGCAACCTAGATGAAATGGATGCCTTCCTGGAAAACTATAAACTTCCAAAATTGAACCAGAAAGAAATTGACAACCTCAATAGACCCATACCTAGTAACAAGATTGAAGCAGTGATCAAAAACCTCCCAAAAAACAAGAGCCCAGGACCTGACGGATTCCCTAGGAATTCTACCAAACTTTCTTTCTTTTTTTTTTTTTAAGAGTTTCATTTATTTATTTATTTGACAGACAGATCACAAGTAGGCAGAGAGAGAGAGGAGGAAGCGGGGTCCCCGCTGAGCAGAGAGCCCAATGCGGGGCTCGATCCCAGAACCCCGAGACCACGACCCGAGCTGAAGGCAGACTTTAACCCACTGAGCCACCCAGGGGCCCCTCTACCAAACTTTCAAAGAAGAAATAACTCCTATATAGTATTTTCAACAAATGGTACAAGACAAACTGGATATTCACCTGCCAATAAATGAATCTAGACAGACTTAAACCTACACAAACTCAAATAGATTCTACAATCCATTTGGTGTATACCTAATTATAAAATGCAAACCTATAAAACCCCTAGAAGATAACATAGGATACATAGGAAACAAGTGAAATTGAGTATGGCAGTGATCTTTAGAGACAACACCAAAAGTACTATCCATGAAAGAAGTGAATAATAAGTTATACCTATTAAAATTAGAAACTGTTGCTCTATGAAAGACATTGTCAAGAGAATGAAAAGACAAGCTACAGAGCAGGAAAAAATATTTTCAAAAGAAGCAACTGATAAATAAATGTTATATGAACTATGCAAAGAACTCAACAATGAGAAAACAATAAGAAAAAGAACAACCCAACTAAAATATGGACGAAAGATCTGAATGGACACCACACTGAAAAGTTACAGAGATGGTAACTAGGCATATGAAAAGATGTTCAACACCATATGCCATTAGGAAATTGCAAATTAAAACAAGGAGGTAATAACACACATTGTTAGAATGGACAAAACTCAAGACACTGACCATATTAAATGCTGGCAAGGCTGTGGAATAACAGAGACTCTCATTCATTGCTGGAATGAATGCACAATGATATAGCCATTTTGGAAGACATTTTGGCAGTTTCTTACAAAACTAAAAGTATCCTTATCATGAAATCCAGCAACTGGACTTCTTGCTATTTAACCAAAGGAATTGAAAATTTATATCCAGTAAAAACTTCTACATGAATGTTTTTAGCAGCTTTACACATAATTACCAAAATTTGGATGCAACCAGGATATTCTTCAGTAGATGAATGGAAAAATAAACTGTGGTACATTGAGACAATAGAATATATTAATCAACACTAAAAAGAAATGATCTATCAACTCATGAAAAGATATGAGGATACTATAAATGTTTATTACTAAATGGAAAAAGTCAATCTAAAAAGAGTACATATTACATGATTCCAACTATATGATATTTTAGAAAAAACAAAACTACAGAATATCAATAGGTTAATTATTGTCAGGTGTCAGTAGGGCTAGGTTGAATAGGGAGAGCATAGAGGATTTTTGTCAGCAAAAATTCTCTGTATAGTACCATCATAATAGATACATGTCACTATACACTTGGTCAAACCCATTGAATGTACAACACTAAGAGTGGACCCTAATATAAGCTATGGACTTGGGTAATAATCATGTGCCAAAATGTAGGTTCATTAATTGTAAAAAATGTACCACTCCGATGTGAGACCACAGATAATATGAGAAATCCCTGAATCTTCTGCTCAATTTTTCGATGAACCTAAAATGACTATAAAAAATGAAGTTTATTAAATAATAAATAAAGCTTATTAATTTTTTAAAAAATGAAATCATAGGGCATCTGAGTAGTTCAGTTCATTAAGCGTTTGCCTTTGGCTCAGTCATGATCTCAGTGTCCTGTGATGGAGCCCCATGTCAAGCTTCCTGCTCAGTGGGGAGTCTGCTTCTCCCCCTGCCTCTGCCCCTCTGCCCCCCACTTGTGCTCCCTCTCTCAAATAGAAATAGTTTTTTTTTAATGAAATTGTAACTATTTTATAATCTAAAAAGTGCTCAAGTCATGGTGTCATGCTCAAAGTGAGTTCCTCAATCAGAGCAATTATTGTAAGTAATTGGAATTTGTCTAGATTCATTATACCATAAATTCAATTTATTTTGAGTCTAAGATACTAAAAATATTGACTCCTATTAATGTGTCATGAATAAAAATGTGAAGTCAGCCTTTTTCACAAGACCTTGTGTTTGTGAGAGTCTAGGAACCCTGAAGATGCAGGAGATCCAGTCCCCCAAAACAATTCTGTGATTAAACAATGTGCTTTCACCTCTTACAAAGCAAAATAGAATTATTTGTTAACAAACATGGATACCTGTCAGCTTTATTGTTCATACCAGGGATTTGCTTTTAAAAACACAGATGTTGTTATCATTGTTTTTGTTGTTACTGTGCTTCCTAAACAGATACGATTTTGAATTTAGAGTGTAATGTGGAGGCATACCTTGGTTTGTACCAGGCTGGTTTACTCCATGTGGACAGTGGACATGGGTAAGTTTGTCTCAGACCTTCTGTCTCTCTCATACTTTGTCTACACACTCAAAGGAAAAGGAAGATTAATCATCTATTTATAATTAAAATATAAAATCTATCTGAAATACTTCAAATTATAGCTTCGCATTTCAGCTTATATTTTACAGACATGGAAAACTTTCATTTCTCAGTAGAGTAACCAACTCCAGCAACACTTCCATGAGGATTCAGACAACATATTAAAATAATGTGTATTGTAAGGCAAGGATAGTATCTTTATACATCAAGTCCTAGCACAATACTCAATAAATGTTGTTGATACCCTTTAAATTCAAAGATGTCACAAAATAATTTAGTTCTCTATCAAATCTTTGCCTAATCAGTTCTACCCTCCATAGCTCTGAGATTCTCTCTCTTGAGAGAACATTTGCCGTGAAGAACACAAATAGTCTGAGTTCTGGTGAGCTGTGAGGAGAAAACATCTTCAAAAGTCACTAGCAGAGATCCTCAATGCTGTTGGGAAAGAAAAAAAAATACTATAGTCTGCTGACCTCAAAAAGCCTCACTCAGGACAGGTGTCTTACTTCATGGAGCCATCACTCTAACCAGACCACTTATCTCTATCTTTGGCCACTTGCCAAAATGCAAGAAACTCTAGTCAAGCATATTCTTACATATTATCGTTCTCAAATTGTGTTATTTCTCAGCTACCCTACCTTCCAGCTCTGCAGATCCTCCTTCCCATTCTTTCCTCTGGTCTTTCATTTCATTGTAAGTAAAGTATCTTTTATCCTCAACCTCTTATATCTTTGTCCATTCATTTTCTGAATTGATGAATTATAGTAACATCACAACATTTTTTTCCTTTAAAGTCATCTACGAATCCATTTATCAAAACCATCACAGCCTACCTCCTTCTCTCACCCACTCACACACAGTCATTTGTTTTGTAAGGACTTTGGCAATAGTTCAAGTTTGGGTTTTTTTTTTTTAAGATTTTATTTATTTCTTTGATAGACAGAGATCACAAGTAGGCCGAGAGGCAGACAGAGAGAGAGGAGGAAGCAGGCTCCCTGCTGAGTAGAGAGCCCGATGTGGGGCTCGATCCCAGGACCCTGGGATCACGACACGAGCCAAAGGCAAAGGCTTTAACCCACTGAACCACCCAGGCACCCCAAGTTTTTATTTTCATCTCAAAATCTACTGTCATTGCCACATGGCATCAATGTCCATGTGGAGGAGTTTCATTTTCAGTTAAAATGTAGATCATGAATGATCTTCACTCTTGCTATAAAAAGAAGATATTAGATAAACTAAAAGTATGTCATTAATAATTGATGACTCCAAAGTAGTTTAAATAAACTAAATTTCAGAGAGGAGCAAGTCCTTCATAGATTAGCAGAGCTCAGAACTGCCTCCATATTTGGGACTGGGCATTGCCTCATCCGGGCATGAGTGGACAGAGATCAGGGCCTGCCATAAGTAGAAAGACTTTTCTGGGATGAGAAGAAGCAAGCCAAACTTTTAAGAACAATTGGAGCTGGCATGATAGATTGAATTCTGGAAGAGTCCCAAATACAAAATGAATCAATTAGGCTAACAATTCCACCCAGCAGGTGTATTGTTGAATAAATTGTCTTCAGAGTGGAACTGGAAAGTAGAAAGCAATTTTGTAGTGCTATTTAGTGCTTAAGTTCCAGGGTGCTGCTGCTATTGAATTTAGAGAAAAACTGAAACAAACTAAAGCTGGAACCCAACTTCCTGCCAGCCCAAATCCTGATAATATCAGCAAGATAAGTCTCTCTATGATGGCAATGGTAATTAAACTGAAGGGCAAAGAGAGATCCCTATAATCTCATTTGAAACCACAGGATAACTGAAATTGAATAAAGCTGTAGCTAATCCCCAGCTCAGCTTGACTCAGGGTGGGATCTGAATGGTCACCCTCTTACCCTGTCTTATAGAGGAAATGGAATAAATACCCTATCTGAGAAAAATAAGCCAAAACAAAAAAAAAAAAAACACCTAGTTTAATCTCTGCTGCTTTTTTGTTTTTTAAAAATGTCCAGCATACATTTAAAATTTAAGGATTGGAAAAAAGCAGAAAATTCACCAATAATCAAGAGGAAACAACTCAACAGAGGTAGATTGACAATTGCCCCTGCTGTTGAAATTAGCTGATAAGGATTTCAGAAAATAATTATCATAAAAATGTTTTAAGAATTTAAAGGAAAACACGGATAGAATGAATGAACAGATAGGGAATTTCATCACAGAATTGGGAGTTCAAAAATTTCAAATAAAAATTCTGTACTGAAAGATCTAATATCTAAAATGAAGAATTCAGTGGATGAGATAATAGACTGACACAGCAGAAGAAAGGATATGTGAATTCAAAGACAAATGCACTGAAAATACCCAAATTGTAACATGGATTAAAAAATGAAAAAAAAATGAACAGAGCATAGGAGGCCTCTAGGATAATTCTGTAATATATGTAATTGAAGTCCCTGAAAAAGGATAAAGAGAATAGGAAAGAATATATATTATCAAAAAAATTTTTCAAAACTTATAAATCTTCTCAGATCCAAGAAAATTAGCAAACCTCAAGCAGAATTTAAACATTTAGGTATATCATATGAAATTTCTGAAACTCAAAGAATAAACAGTTGACTCTTAAACAACATGGAGGTTAGAGGCATGTTGACTACCCCATGTAGTCAAAAACTCTTGTATAATTTTTGACTCCCCAAAATTTTAAGTAGTAATAACCTATTGTTGACCAGAAGCCTTATCAATAACTCAGCACATATTTGGTGTATTATATATTGTATTTTTACAATAAAATAGGCTAAATAAAAAAATGTTAAGAAAGTCATAAGGAAAAAATATATATTTATAGTACTGTACTACACTTACTTTTAAAAAATCCATGTACAAGTGGGTCTCACAGTTCTAACCAGCCAACTGTATAAGACAATGAAATTACATACATCTTTAATGCACTTAAAGAAAAATATTAGCAACTTATGATTCTATACCCAGTGAAAATATCCTTCAATATCCATGTCAAAAATCCTGACAATACCTTTCAAAGTTCCTAAGTCTCTGTCAGCACCCCCTCCTATGATCACAGTCTGTCTTCAACCTCCCATAACTGAATTATGTCTGAAATTTTAAATTCCAATAAATCACTGACCATAGCAGGCTCTTCTTTGAATATGATCATTCCATTATTCTTACTATGCTCATCTTTGTACTGATTCCTACACCACCAATTTGACATATTCTTAAAATATTTTTCATCATTAAAAAAAGTAAAAACATAGTTGATCATGTATCCCCTTTTAGATTCAATACTATTTTCTTATTTCTTACACCCAAGTTCATCAAAGGGAGGATATACATGTACTGCCTTTATCTCTTACAGCTTGTATGTCCAACCCAGAGCAATGTCCACACAATACCATATAAACTACTCTTAGATCACTAATGGCATATTGTCAAATTGAATTGGTCATTTTCAATATCATCTAAACTTTTCAAAAGCATTTAACCTTGTTGACCACTCTTTCCTAGGAATTATCCCCTCCTTTGCCTGTTTCTTTCTGGCTCTCCTCTTGTATCTCTGATCTTTTTTTTTTTTTTCTTTCCTCTAGTTTCCTTTCCCTTACATGTTCTTTTTTTCTGCTTTAAGTAAGTGTCTGGGAGTATGTTACCAGCTCTAGGATTCTAGTATTTTAAGAGAATTGGTTAAAAAAAAAAAAAAAAAGTAATGCATCATTTGTCTATACGTGACTATTTCAAAATAATAATGACTTTAGTATAAGAAAAAGTGTCTGAACTGTGGTTAATGCCTTTGATCAAGTGAATCACAGGGGATAATGACAACTCAAAATGATGATTCTCTAAATTTCGAGAAGATAGAAAAGTAAAAAAAAAAAATGTGTTTTTTCCCTTAAGTCATTAACTATGTTAACAAAAATTCCACTTCTATTTAAATTAAATCATTTTTTCTTACTGCCAGTTAGATGTTACTATTCAGTTACTATGGTTTAGGGCATCCACGAGATTGACATTCCTTCAGATTTATTTTTCTGTTGTTTTCTTATCCTGACTTAAATTAAAATATGTTAAAATATAAAATATATCTATAATACTAAGAATAGGTTCCATATCCTGTTGCAACTTATAAAGAAATGCATTACAATTTACTGTTTTGCTATATTATATAATTGCTAAATTATACCAATTTTACTCTTATTTCGGCATCTGTTATATAAGAATGAATTTTTTCATTTATCTATTGCCATAGTAATATTGTATAACAATCACAAAACATCAATGCTTAAAAAAATAAATATTTATCTTTTGATCTTAAGTCTATAGGTTGATAGATGATTTTTGTTGGGCTCCTCAAAAGTCTGTATTCCACAGGTGGGTTGACTGGGGCTGGCTATTTTAGGATGGTCTCAGGTGGGGAAAGCTCAGCTCTCCTCCATGTACCTTCTCATCTTCCAGTGGACTGTCCCAGGTTTGCTCTCACTGCAGTGACAGGGTACCAGGAGACCTAGCAAATATGGACAAGGCTTTTTGGGGCCTATGCTCTGAAGTGGCACATAGTCACTTCTGCCATACTCTGTTGGCCTGGAAAAGTCACAAAGCAGACCAGATTTAGGATGGGAGGACACAGTTCATCTTCTCTGGGAGTAGCTACAAGCTCATCTTGCCAAGGGTATGGACACAGGGACAAGTAAAAATTCAGGTATTTTTGCAATCAATTTATCATAGTTGGTCAATTTTATTTTTTGCTATGACTTGGTTTATACAGATATCCACTGAAAGTCGTTATCTTTATTCTGTTACACTGTTTTCCATACAAACACATCATATTCACATATATATGTTAAAAGACAGATGGAAGTATATCTAAGTGTGAATATGCTGTGTACAAAGTTCACACACATACATGCACACATTTATTAGTATATAAAATTTTACTTTTTTATATAAGTGGTAGACTATTATTATTACTGCATTCTAAGAACTTATAGTAGATGCAGTTATACTGTATTCACTTGTACAAATGTTTTCCCTAAAGAATCAAATTTAGGGGCGCCTGGGTGGCTCAGTGGGTTAAAGCCTCTGCCTTTGGTTCAGGTCATGATCCCAGGGTCCTGGGATCAAGCCCCTCATCGGGCTCTCTGCTCAGCAGGGAGCCTGCTTCCTCCTCTTTCTCTGCCTGCCTCTCTGCCTGTTTGTGATCTCTGTCTGTCAAATAAATAAAATCTTAAAAAAAAAAGAATCAAATCTAAATCATTTTCTATGCATATATGACTAAAAACTTCAATTTTTCTGAAAAAAAGATGAGAATGTTGCTTTAAATGTGTTTAGAAAAAACATTAGCATGTATCTTCTATAAGTGTATGGTCATATGTAGAAGTGAATATATTTTCTTCTTCTTTCCCCTTTTTTTTTTTTAAGATTTTTTTTTTTTTTTTTTGAGAGAGAGAGACAGTGAGAGAGAGAATGAGCGAGGAGAAGGTCAGAGAGCGAAGCAGACTCCCCATGGAGCTGGGAGCCTGATGTGGGACTCGATCCCGGGACTCCAGGATCACGCCCTGAGCCGGAGGCAGTCGTTTAACCAACTGCGCCACCCAGGCGTCCCTTCTTTCCCCTTTTTAACTTGAAAAGATTTGCCTTTACTTGCTCCCTATTTGTATTATGGTTTATGTAAGCTTGCTGCTGTTTAAATATCATCGTGTTGGACATTAAGCAAAACACAGGAAAGATCATTGAAAACATGATATTAGAATCCCTGGACCCAGCTTTACACTCTGAGTCTATAGTCAGATACTGTGGGCTCTGATTGCCAAAGGAGTAAGAATCCCGGATGAGACTTTTAAGAAAAATGTCTCTGAAATGGGTGCAAAAGTCATATCTGTAAGCTCACTCCCTGTTCCTCATTATTTGTTACATAGAGGGAGGGATGGGTAGAGGGTGCCAACCTGGAAACAGGTAATCAAACATGAACAAGGATGTAACAGATATAAAAATTTATGAAAAGTTTTATAGATGAGCTTGGGGCCTTCCATCCCCTGTTCCTAGGAGCTAATGCTTATTAAGGCACTATTAGACCAATAAATTTTCCTACAATTCAGCAAAGCAGACTGATTCACTGATCCTGACCAAGGGAGGCCCTAATTACTAACATTACTCCCACATAAGGCCTTCTCTCCATTTCCTCCAAGGAAGTCTTGACCCAAGATTTCAGTGCCTTTCACCTTGATTACTGCAAGTCTTGAAATTAGGGCTCCTGTCTCTGTTCTCACAATAAGTCATGTTGCTGGTCATATCACCCTCCTACCCGATGTTCTTCAGTGGCTCCCAATGCCTGCATAATAAAATCCAATATATTATCACCTACCACCTCCCAGGCACCTTCCCGCTGTTGTACTTTGTTTACACTGTCTCCTCATTCTGGATTGCCCCTCCCTACTCACCATCCCTGGCATTGCTTTGAAGACGAGACCCCAATGTCACCTTTTCTATGATGCTTTCATGACCTCTCCCCCTCCCATTCTCTACTTCCAGTAAAATCCAGCACTCCCTCTGGTTAGGCAGTGCCTGGCTCTGGCATGGTACCTGAAGAACTCCACTGCACGTTTGTAGTACAAGGGAAGGCTCTCGCCAATCTGGCAGCAGTGTGAAGTAGGAGCCATGTCGAACTTCTATCATAACCTGAGTATATGGTTAACAATGTAACTGCCAGCTGTGTAAGAATTTACTGTGATAAAGGAACAGATGAATTCTCAGGACTATAGCTATACCTAGATGCCTAACCATTTTGAAAATTTTGAGTAAACTTCTTTTTTTTTATTAATTTGTTTATTTTCAGCATAACAGTATTCATTATTTTTTCACCACATCCAGTGCTCCATGCAATCCGTGCCCTCTATAATACCCACCACCTGGTACCCCAACCTCCCACCCCCCGCCCCTTCAAGCCCCTCAGATTGTTTTTCAGAGTCCATAGTCTCTCATGATTCACCTCCCCTTCCAATTTACCCCAATTCCCTTCTCCTCTCTAACACCCTTTGTCCTCCATGCTATTTGTTATGCTCCACAAATAAGTGAAACCATATGATAATTGTTGAGTAAACTTCTTAATATTCCCTCTTTAAGCAAAGAATTTGGATCATAATCAATCAATACAGCCAACATAAGACTTCCCTAAAATAAACCCAAAAAATGATGCCACTTACCACAAGCATAATAATAACAATACATGGTTAATTAATAAAACCAAAGAAAAACATCAACAACTGAATCCCTAAAACAAACAAACAAACAAACAAAAAGAACAAAATAAAACAAAAAACTGAATCCCTATCAGCAACCAAATTTATAAAGTATTTAAGGGTATTCTCAGAGGTTAGAAAAATAATTATTATTTTCTGTAGGTATGATTAAAAATCCATAAATTCCAGGTCTTCAAAAAGGGAAAAATAAACACATTACTACCAAATTATTTTCCATGTTTGTAAAGACTCTTGTTCTTGAAAAGTGTTGTTTCCCAGAATGAAAGAGCGTGAGACCTCCCTATAGTTTTAAGCCTGGAACTGTAACAGCCCTTATTAGCCTGGATGTCCCTGAGAGTAGCGCTTGAGACAAAGGCATGTGTGCAGGTAGTTTAATTGGGAGGTGACCCCAAGACTCAGAAAGAAGGATTAGGGAGGATGAAACAGGGCCAAAGGGATAGCAGCTATAGGGATGTGTAATTGAATTGGCCACTGCTGCAGGCAGCTGGTGTTGGATCCTGCCAGGACGTTCTGAGGCAACTTATTGAGATGCAGGTCATAACTGCCTGCCTGGGGGAGGTAAAGGTGAAACGTTTATTCATTGGCTTTTGCCCCTGTTGGTCAAGGGTGGCCCCACAGGCAATACTCCCTATTAACTCCTGCCCACCCCCCCAATACTCACTCACACTCCTAGTTGCTTATGCCTGAGCGTTGAGCCAGTTCCCATGGTTAGACATCCAACTCAGGGAAGCTCCCAGGCTAGTAGAGACAGGAGCTGTTATATACTGAGGTGATTCCAGCTGCTACTGTAAGGCCCAGTCCAGTGCAAGTTCCAACCAGTTGGAACTTGCACTGGACTGGGCCTTACAGTAGCAGCTGGAATAAAATGCAACAGACCATGGTGCACAAGTTGTGTCTGATGCACTCAGGAGCTATGTCCCCAACCCATTCCAAGTTTCTAATATATTCAATATAAATGCTTACATAATACATGATAATACTTGTGTTTATTATTAACAGACTTTTGAATATAGTTCTATCCAGATATCTAGAAACCTACTGTAAGATTTCCATTTCTCTCGCAAGTATAGTCCTCTCCTTCATTAACTGAATGGTGTCTAACCCACACAAGAAATGTAATGGAAAATTCATTCATTTATTCACTCAACCAATGCTTACTGTGCATCAAATATACACTTATCAATGTGCCACCTGCTGGAAATACAGCAATAGGCAAGGCATAATTCCCATCCTCACCATCCAGGAGGGGAAGAAGCTCTGCCATCTTGGTGGAGCGTAAGTGCCATAATAGAAGACGAATGGAGGAGTGCCTGGGTGGTTTTGTTGATTGAGCCTCTGACTCTTGATTTCAGCTGGATCTTGATCTCGAGGTTGCAGGATCCAGCTCCCCAGCAGGCTCCCCACTCAGCAGGGTAGGGAGTCTGCTCGTGACTCTGTCTGCCCCTACCTCCTCCCCAACACCCCCACTCGGCCCCCTGCTAACTTGTGCTCTCTCTCTCTGCCTCCCTGTCACTCAAATAAATAAATAAAACCTTTTAAAAAGAAGATGATGATGAATGGGAATTCCAGTGGCCAAGTACAGAGGAGGCACTGATCAACAATGTGTGGTGGGAGAAATGGGGCTCAGGATGTAATTCCAAAAATAAATGAAAATAGATTAAAATAGATTTAAGTTAGCCAGACTGGTGAGATGACAAAATAAATTCCAGACATGAGTAAAAGGCATAGAAGCAGGAGAGATTGATCCATTCTGGAAACTACAGTGGGCCTGTACAGTGGGCAACTGAAGCCAGGAGGCAAGGGTACTACCATCAAGAGATGGACGTGAAGGGACAAATTCGAGGCCTCTCTACATGGGACCATGATGTGACTTGAGGAATGAAAACACTGGATTTTAAAAGGAGTGCTATGATCAGATTTGCAGTCCAGTGAATAATGGATGGGAATGAAATGGAAGGATATCCATTAGAAGGTGATTGGCAATAGTTAAAGTGCACCTGTTCAGCCAACAATCATGGTCTAGTATAGGCCAAGCATTGTTGTGGGAGGGAGGGGCTGGCAATGGTGGTGACGGTGGTTGTGCTAGAAGCAATGGTTACCATGGGGGTGAGGAGTGGTGGGGGTGCTCGTGATTCTAGTTGGGGGAGTGGTGGGGGTGATCGAAGTGATGGTGGTGGTGTGGTGTTCATGTGCGTGGTTTAATGGAGATAATAACAATATCTAATTTTAGATAACATTGTCTCTGCCCCACGAAATTTCTAAGTACTTGACATATATCTGACTCATTTGATGTTCCCAACAACCCCATAAGGTAGACAACCCTCCATTTCACATGTGAGGAAACTGGCAATCAACCAATCGATAAAGATTAAAAGAAAAAAATTACAGGGTGTAACTCTAGATTGGGGCGCCAGGGAAGGCTTTTCTGAGAGGGTAATTCTTAAGCTAAGAGCAGAATGACAAGAAAGTGCCCAGTACACAAGGTTCAGATTAGGCAGGGGAAGGGTCATTTGGGGAAGGGGAAGTGTTCCAGGGGGAGATACACAGGGCAAAGACCCTACAAATTACATGCGCCTGATGATTCAAGGATTGCAAAGGCAACAGTGCCCTTCAGTTGGTCACTAGCTCAGCTTGTGACAACAGCTGCAGTTCACGTGAGAAATGGCCAGGGTGGTGAGACTGGCTCCGTGAAAAGGGTGCGTGGATCGGCGAGATTTTGGACATGGAATCACAGGGCTTGGCTGGTACTCGGGTCAGGAAGGTGAATAAGACTGAATAGGTCTCATATATTATACAACAGCGAAGCACAGGCCAGGGTTTCTCCACTGGCATCTCCAGTCTTTACACAACTGATATATTTTTTAAGATTTTATTTTTTTATTTGACAGAGAGCACAAGTAGGCAGAGCAACAGGCAGAGAGAGGGGGGTAAGCAGACTCCCCGCTGAACAGAGAGCCTGACAGAGGGCTCAATCCCAGGACCCTGAGATCATGACCTGAACTGAAGGCAGAAGCTTAACCCACTGAGCCACCCAGACGCCCCTACACAACTGATATCTAACTCAGACCTGCAAACAGCCTGTCCAGTCAGGTACCATATGCCCATTTTTCTCATGAGGACACTGAAATTTAAGGAAAATGAATAATTTGACCAAGATCACACAGCTTGTAAGTAGTGAGGAAGGCATAATATTCAATATATTTGATTCCAAAATCTCTCTTCTATAATAAAAATTTCTTTAAAAATTCAGAGACTTAAGCCATTCTTATATGTGGCCATTATAGAGGACTATATCCTGCCTTCTTTCACTTTTTCCACTAACTCATAATCACCAGAGTCAAACAGATTTTTCAGCAATCAATCAATATAAATAGCTGAGTAAAGTATATTTTTAAGCAGATGTAAAATATCAATTTAAAAATAACAAAAATGGTCAAAAATCAAAATTTTATTTAAAATATCTTTATTGGGGTACCTGGATGGCTCAGATGGTTGGGTATCTGCCTTCAGCTCAGGTCATGATCTCCAGGTCCTGGTATGAAGCCCCATGTCGAGCTCTTAGCTCAGCAGCTTCTCCCTCTCCCTCTGCCTCTCCTTCTCCTTGTGCTTTCTTTGTCTGTATCTCCTCAAATGAATAAAAATAAATAAATAAATAAGTATCTTAAAATATCTTTATTAAGATCCCATAAATACTTACCCATGATGAGATACATACACACTTATTTAAAATATATTATCATGATGTAAAAATACATTATCACAATCAATTTAAATCAGACTATATAATCATAGAGGTGCCTAAGGATATATTGCATGGAGATTTTCCCTACAGCATATAAGGATTAACAAAAATGGAACAAACCAATTGCCCAACAATATGGTTCTATAACTTATGGGTGGTTTTTAAAAAATAAGATTAGTATCACATTTTAATAGAAATATCTACTAATGGGAAAAAAGATAGTCACCATGAAGCAATTTAAAATAGAAGTTTATAAAAAATAGCTACCGCATGATCTGCTATTTGTTAATTGATAATTAGATGTATACGGGTGTGCACAGATGAATGACTAAGGGGCTAGAAATCTAACCAAAACTGAATAGTTACATCTGAGTGGTTGGAATATGGATAGTAGAGTGTGTATGTGTGTGTAAATATATATACATAAAATCTGGATTTTATAAATGTTATATAAATTTATATAAGTACTCTATAAAGAACATGTATTTTATTTTATAAGAATAAATAAAAATAAAAGCTGATGTACTCTAAAAATTTTTAAATACATCATTGTTTTACTCCAGACTATGTATAAAGAAATAGAATAGGCTTCATAATGCCTTATAATGTTATGTAACAAGATGAGAAAAATGTCAGGATTGAAAGCCTAGTCTCTAAATCCCTTGTCAGGTCTTTAGCTGCTATACTCTTTAATTGTCTGGAAAATTAAAAAATGATCAAATCTGTCTAAACAGGGTTGAACTCTACTTCAGTTAAGGCTCTTTCCCTCATTTGTATATGTTAAAAACAACATCATTTCAAATGAAACAGAAAAAAAAATGTTAAAAGCTTTTCTTACTGTCAGAGTAATATGAATGTAAACAATGTGAAAGAGCCCTTCAGATGGTTTAATCTAAACAAACAAAAAAAAATTAAGAATTCAGCCTTGTTTCACTTTTTCCCCAGAAGATAGACTCATAATTAAACTTTTCACCTTTCCAAATTACTAACTCTGTATCCTGCACAGTGGGTGGTTTTCTTTCCAGACATTCTGACTTGGAACAATGTATAAAGCAGGAGTCCCTGAATGGAATTTATAGCTAAATTTAACTAGGCATATTTTAATAAGATTAGCATATCTTTGTTTTTCAACACTAAGTACCTTGCAATTAACTGAATTTAGACAGCATATTGTTTCATCAGAAGTGAGATTTGAAGCCTTAATTTCCATATTTATTGATGTTGTATGTGGAAAGAAGTCTGAGTAAAAATTCCTCTGTCTGCCCTAAAGAGATTTCAAGAAGGAAAGTGTGTTAACCTTTCCAGGAAGCTCATGTAGACACAGAATCTCACCTAGTCAATCCTGACTTCTGGAAAAATTCAGCGTGGCTTTTGCTGGGGGGGAAAATAATGAAATAGGAATGCCTAGATGTTACAACTATGGGTACTCTGTCTAGACAGAAAGGAATTCAAAAGTTGTCAGTGAGAACATGACAGCATGTAAGGCTCCATGAAAACATCTATGAAAGAGCATTGTCAGAACCTTTTGTCTTCTTCATTACCATCAGGTGACCAGATAAAAACCCTCAGTATAAACAAATCAATATATCTTGCTTTCAATTAATTCAAAATTGGCCAAGGCTCTTTATTTTTTTTTTTTCCCAATTTATTTATTTTCAGAAAAACAGTATTCATTATTTTTTCACCACACCCAGTGGGCACAGCTTGCATGGAGCACTGGGTGGCCAAGGCTCTTTAAAAAACATAACTACAATGTAACCACAAGAATATAGTTTTCAAGAATCTATAAAAATCAGTCCCAAGGGATAGGAAATATATTTCTTTAACATCCCCAACTTTTCCATCTTGGATAGCATACTTACAAGAAGACTTCCAGTTAAGAATGCATATACATAGGCATTACCCACCGAGAACTACCTTGAAGGGGAGAAAATTAATTTGGCAAATTGCTCAATTCCTCACTAGAAGCTGTGAACACAGCAGTTGGTCACTGGAGGGACAGCCTCTGTTTACTGAAGGTAATGAGTGAAAGATGAAGTTCTTCCCAGGTATGGGAACTGGCTTTTCATGGGTCCAACAACCAAGAGATATACAGAAATCTCCCTCCTCCCTCCCTGAAGCTAATTAGCAGCAATGCTGCACGTAAATAAACCCAGGAGGAGGTAAATAGAAGTGAAGGGAATTAAAGCTCCAAGTTATCACACACAAATAACTATATGTCAATAATACAGTATATAAGATAATGAAGGAGCTCAGAGAACAACACCAGAATCAATATCGTCTACGTGTGTAGGTCTACACTCTTTTAACACATTATTAGACAGAATAGTCTTCTAAATATGAAAGCAGTGTCTACCAAAATCAAGCAGATAAACCATCTTGGCGGAATAAAAAAATTGGACCTCCTTAGAATAAATACATTCTCAGAAATGAGCATGTCAGTATTAATTGAAACTTTTAGTGGTGCACTTAATATAAACATTAAACCACATTTAATGGACTAAAATGTGGCTACAGAATAATCTCATTCACTTTTAGGAAAATTGAATGAACTCATAGTTAAATATTTACAGAAGTCTCACTATAATATCCAAATATTTAACAGAAAATGAATTTATTAAATAAGGAAAGCTTTCTGTATATATTAATATTTCACTGACAAGTGGGAAACATTTTGGCAAATTACAGATTCTTGACTTTACTTTCCAGAATATTTGTGTCAGACCAATAGTTTTGCCTTCAGTTGCTGCCAATCAGTAATAGTCATCCTCTAATTAATTTGTGAAATGTTTTAATAGTTTTCTGATTTTTAACCAATTAGATAAAAATCTAGTGTACGGCATCATTCACTGAATTGGAAGAAAAATTTAAATGTTAGCATCAAATATATTACACCTGTATTGGTTGCAATATTATTCCACCAAATAAGAATTCTAGCACCTGATGAAGGACATGTGATACTCTAAAAGTTATAATTCAAGTAGGAACCCCATACACCTCTGAATCAAGAAGCTTTATGGAAATCACTGTATGCTCCATCTTATAATTCAGAGAAGTGTCCATATGCAGTTAGTACCAGTGATTCTGTGATCAAACCAAAAAAATCAAAGAGGCTAACGTTTCTCAGAGATTGAACAGTCTCTCCAAATGCAGAGTGATGACATGAGTCATAGTGTATATGAGCAGTGCACACTATTCTATCCTTGCAGGAAAATGGTCTTCTTTACAAATCTAGTGAAAAATGTGTGTGTGCATGCACGTGTATGTATTCTACAGTAAAACTATCTGTATATTTTTACAAGAAAAGGAGACTAGAAAGGGGAGCACAGAATTTTAAAACTGCAGTTAACAAGTGAAAAACTGTATTTTTAAAATTTTTTGTCATAGTAGTTTAAATTTTTCCTTCAGGATAATAAATCAGTAATATAAACAGATCACTTAGCACAGGCGCAAAGAATGAATAAGAAAATACTACATAATTATCATAACTAATATTCGGTGGTTTCTGAAGCAAATTTTTAACTGTGATGATAAAACTAGAGGGTTTTTTTAAGATTTTTTTATTTATTTATTTGATAGACAGAGATCACAAGTAGACAGAGAGGCAGACAGAGAGAGAGAGAAGGAAGCAGGCTCCCTGCTGAGCAGAGAGCCTGATGAGGGGCTCGATCCCAGGACCCTGGGATCATGACATAAGCCGAAGGCAGAGGCTTTAACCCACTGAGCCATCCAGGCACCCCAAAACTAGAGTTTTTACTCTTAGTTTCTGTGTGTTCTAGTCTAATTGATCAATAAAATGAAGCATTCTTCGCCTTACTTTTTGTTAAGTTATATGTGCATGCCAGCGAGATAACTTTGGTATTTTGTCTGCCAGTACCCCTTTCCCATGGAACCACAAAGGAGGCATATAGACAGATAGAGAATAATGAAATAGTCCCTACTGACAGTGAACTAGCTTTATGTAATACACTGCAGAAACATCAGAAATTATAGAAGGCTAAAAATTTGGACTGGAATGGACAGAAAGTAAAAATTTAATCTCTACTTGTGTCAGTTCCAAAATTATAATTCACTAGATTCTTGAATGTTTCACAAAAGAGTAATTACTAACTGAATTCAGACTAAATTGAAATTATTTAGGAAAGATGATACCATAACATTTTGTGTAGTATTTGCAGTCAGGACTTCAAAACTACAAAGAAAAAATTATGCCAGCTGACAATTTGGACACTATGATGACTAGGCTCAATGCTGTATTTGCAAGAGGGTAAGTCCCAGAAATTTGTCCTTTCTTGGATATAGTTTACTAACCTTGAAACATGAAAAAGATCTATCTCAGGAAGAAATTAAACACAGAACAAAGAAGCAATGTGTTCTGAAGAAACAGTTATAAGGAGTAAAGCTAAGGAAAGACATTGTTAGAGGTGTGGGTAAATCTGAGTAAGTATTGATCATGAAAAAATCATGACAATATTAATGATGATGAACAATTTGAATGATTAAAAACAAATTGGAACCATAATACTAGAAAACAACATATGAGATGAAGAGGGAGTAGAGTCAAAGCAACAAATGTAGTGAATTATAAAGAGGTGATTAGACAATCACATTAACAATCCATTAATAAATAAACACCATCTCAATACATGTAGAAAAACCATTTGACAAAATTCAACATTCATTCATGATAAAAACTCTCAACAAGATTAGTTAGAGAAAACACATAATGAAGGCCATATGTGACAAATTCACAGTCAACATCATACTTCATGGTGAAAAACTAAGAGTTTTCCTTCTAAGATCAGGAATGAGACAAGGATGTTAACTCTCACTATGTTTATTCTACATAATACTGGAAGTCATGGCAAGAAAGACAAGAAAAAGCCATCAGACAAGAAAAAGAAATAAAAGGCATCCAAATTAGTAAGAAAGAAGTAAAATTGTCATTATTTCCAGATGACAAAATATTACATACAGAAAATTCTAAAAACTCCATCAAAAAACTATTAGAACTAATAAATAAATTCAGTAAAGTTGCAGGATACAAAATCAGTATATTAAAATCTGTCATTTTTCTATACCAATAACAAAGTAATAGAAAAAGAAACTAAGAAAACAATTCCATTATAGTTGCACCAAAACCAAGAAAATATGTAAGGGGTGCCTGGGTGGCTCAGTGGGTTAAGCCTCTGCCTTCAGCTCAGGTCATAATCCCAGGGTCCTGGAACTGAGTCCTGCATTGGGCTCTCTGCTCAGCGGGGAGCCTGCTTTCCTCACCCCCGCCTTTCTCTGCTTGCATCTCTGCCTACTTGTGATCTCTCTCTCTGTGTGTGTCAAATAAATAAATAAAATCTTTTAAAAAAAGAATAAAATATGTAAGGAGATTTAACTAAAGAGGTGAAAAACCTGTACTTTGAAAATATAAAGGACTGATGAAAGAAATTGAAAATGACACAAGCAAATGGAAAAATACCATGCTTATGAGTTGGAAGAATTAATATTGTTAAAATGTCCATACTACCCAAAGCAATCTAAAGATTCAGTGTGATTCTTATCAAAAATCCAGTAGTGTTTCTCACAAAACTAAAACAATATTCTAAAATTTATATGAAACTATAAAAACTTTGAATAGCCAAAGCAAACTTAGAAAGAACAAAGCTGGGGGCATCACTGTCCCAGATTTCAAGGGAAACTACAAAGCTACAATGATCAAAACAGTATGGTACTAGCACAAAAACAGACACATAGATCAATAGAACACATTATAGAGCCCAGAAATAAACCCACATTTATAAGGTCAATTAACCTTTGACAAAGAAGGCAAGAATATGCAATGGAGATAAGACAGCCTCTTTAATAAATGGTGTTGGGAAAACTGGACAGCTACTGGCAAAAGAATAAAGTCGAATCACTTTCTTACACCATACACAAAAATAAATTCAAAATGGATTAAATACCTAAATGAGAGACCTGAAACCATAAAATTCCTAAAAGAAAACCTAGGTAGTAATCTCTTTGTCATCAGCCTTAGCAACATTTTTCTAGTTAGGTCTCCTCAGGCAAGGGAAACAAAAGTAAAAATATACTATTGGGACTACATCAAAATAAAAAGCTTCTGCACAGTAAAGGAAACCATCAACAAATTGAAAAGGCAATCTACTGAGTTGGAGAAGATACTTGCAAATGATATATCCAATAATGGGTTAATATCTAAAATATATAAAGAACTTGGAAGTCAACACCAAAAAAATGACTAGTCCAATTTAATAATGGACAGAGAATCTAAACAGATATTTTCCCAAAGAAGACATACAGAAGGCCAACAGATGCATGAAAAGATGCTCAACATCACTAATCATCAAGGAAATGCAAATCAAAACCACAATGAGGCACCACCTTATACCCATCAGAATGACTAGTATCAAAAAGATAAGGAACAAGCATTTAGGGGATATGGAGAAAAAGGAACACTTAACACTTGGGCACTGCTGGTGAGAATGCAAGCTGGTATAGCCACTGTGGAAAAGACTACGGAAGTTCCTCAAATTTGAGATTGAAAAAATTGAAAATAGAAATTGAAAATGATGGGCGCCTGGGTGGCTCAGTGGGTTAAGCCGCTGCCTTCGGCTCAGGTCATGATCTCAGGGTCCTGGGATCGAGTCCCGCATCGGGCTCTCTGCTCAGCAGGGAGCCTGCTTCCTCCTCTCTCTCTCTCTCTCTCTCTGCCTGCCTCTCTGCCTACTTGTGATCTCTCTCTCTGTCAAGTAAATAAATAAAATCTTTAAAAAAAAAAAAAAAAAGAAATTGAAAATGAAAATACCATCCAATCCAGTAATTTACCCAAAGAACACTAAACTACTAATTCAAAAAGAGATATGCACCTTTGTGTTTATTGCAGTATTGTTTACAATAGCAAGTTATGAAAAAAACCTGTGTCCAACAAGAGATGAATGGAGAAAGAGGATGTGGTCTATATATTTACAATAGAATATCATTCAGCTATAAAAAGAGAATAAGGTCTTTCTATTTGTAACAGAATGGATAGACTTAAAGGATATTATGCAGGGTGACACAGAAAGACAAAGACCATATGATTTCACTTGCATGTGAAATCTGAAAAGCAGGAGGGCACGTGTGGTGATGAGCACTGGGTGTTATATGCAGCTAATGAACTGTTGAACACTACATCAAAAACTAATGATGTACTATATGCTGGCAATTGAACATAGTAATAATAAAAAAGAAATCTTAAAAACAAAGAAAACAAATAAAAACAGAAGCAGAATCATCATACAGAGGACAGACTGATGGTTGCCAGAGAAGAAATTGGGGATGGATGAAATGGATAAAAGAGATTAAGAGGTACAAACCTCCAGTTATAAAATAAATAAGTCATGGGGATAAAAAGTATAACACAAGAGATATAATCAATAGTGCAATAACATTGTACGGTGACAGATGATGACTACACTTACCATGGTGAGCATAGCTTAATATAAAGAATTGTCAAATCACTATGTTGTACTCCTGAAACTAATATAACATTGGATGTAAACTACCCTTCAATTTTAAAAAAAAAAGATGAGTAGAGATATTAACTTTATTAAATCAAATATGGATATCAAAAAGTTAAAATTTACAAAAAAGAATAAAAATAAAATGTGTAACACCCAGTCTAGTAGTGGAAACTAAAGAAAACTCGATCCAATAGAAGGCAAGAAAGAAGGGGAATATATTCCAGAGAAAAAGATAAATCAAAGAGAAAGCAGAATAAACCATAAAACAGCTTTCATATCTTTATGTATAAATAAATTATAAAATGTTTCATCAATTCTAAGATGCACGTGTGTTCACCTTTTAACATCTCTGAAATCAGAATGCATATTTCAATTGGTGGTGTTTTTAAAATGACTGTTGGCCATGCGGCAATTATAACAAGGATGTCAATAACTCTGTGTATGTGAACATCTAAGTACCAGTATCAAAACTTGCATAATGAGTGGCAATACCTCAGAAGAAAAACCTGAAAAAAATAGTAGAGTAGTATTTTAATTCTTAAGAACCAAACCATTGTGGGAAGGGAGTGAGAAGGTGATGAATCAAACAGATTTAACAACATTTCCAAAGCTAGACTCAAAAAGAGATTTAATGAGTTAAAAAGTTCTTTTGAAAAATGCTGCTTTGGACAGCACAGAGGGTGACCAGGCCTGGAAAATGCAAACATGGGTGACCCTACCTCAAAAACTAATTGAGTTAGACTCTGAATTTGATAATTTTTAGAAATACTTTATTAATTTATTTCACCTATATTTATGCAGAAGAGCAACATAGTATTTTTAAATATCTATAATTATTTATAAGAGCTTTTTTAATAAGGCCCAAATAAGCATTGTGTTGCTGTTTGTTATAGTTTTCTTTTTTTTTAAGATTTTTACTTATTTATTTGAGAGAAAGAGAGAGGGAGCGAGCCAGAGAGCAGGGCAGAGGGGGAGGGAGAAGCAGACTGACAGCTGAGCAAGGAGCACTTTGTACAGGACTTAATCCCAGAACCCCTAGATCATGATCTGAGCCAAAGGCAGACACTTCACTGACTTTGCCACCCAGACACCTATTTTTTTGTTTCTTAATGGTAACTAAAATGATGTTGTATCATTTAATAAATGTAAAGAAACAAGACCTCCCAAATAAAATACAGAGGTTTGCAGATTGTATTTTGAAAATCTAGTTAGATGTTAATAGGAGACTAATCTTAAACATAATGACACAGAAAACTTGAAAGTAAAAGAATGGAGGGCGTATATCTGAAAAATACTAACAATAACAGTAGCAAATCCCCATATAAACATAACCACCAGCAAAATTGACTTTAAGGAATAAAAAGGGCTATCAGCCAATAATGAAAGGAACAATTCACCAGAAAACTAACAATTTTGACTCTTTATGCACCTAGCAACATAGGCTAAAAACAAACTAACAAAATGGATTTACTGGGAAGAACGTAGAAATTTATAATTTTAAAAGGAGATTTAAACTTACGTTTTTCAATAATTGATTAAATGGTCATTTATAGAACTCTACAGACAACAGGGAAAATCATACTCTTTCAAACACACACGGAACATTTAAAAAAATTGACAATGGACAGAGCCACAAAACAAGTCTCAAAAAAAAAAAAAAAACTACATCATTCTCTAACCAAAAAATGTTAAAAAATTAAAATTAAACAACACTTCTGAATAATTCTTGGTTCAAAAAGAACCAAGAAATAATTCTTGGTTTAAAATAACAATTAGAAAACAAATTCAACAAAACCAAAGAGAAAGCCCTTGAAAAGACTGAAAAAATGGACAAACTTCTGACAAGATTATTTAAGAAAACTATTCAAATGCTAAAAATTAGGAGCAATGAGGAAACAAACCATAGACACAACAGAATTTTCAGACCTTTTAACAAAGTGGTCCTGAAATTCTTGGAGGAGAATGGATTTGAATCCAGGATAATTTTGAAAAGGAAAACCAATGTGTCCTTGCCTACTAGAATCTAAAGCTCATAAAAACCACAGTGATTAAAATATTTTAGTGCAGACATAGAAAACAGATCCGTGTAGCTGGATAGAATCTAGTTACAAACTTAGGTACATATAAGATAGTGTACAGATCATACACTAGAGATTACCTCACAAATGAAGAGAAACAATGGACCATTCAGTAACTGTATCATCTTAACTGCCAATGCATATGAGAAGAAATAAAATTAGACGCCTACTTCACATGAATCACAAAAATAAATTCCAATGGGTTAAAACCTAAATATGACCAAAAAAGCCTCAAAACTTTTAGAAAAAAAAACATAGCATAAATAACTTTACAAGTTAGGGAAGGATTTCTTAAATAAGACCAAAAAAACATACAGGGGAAGATTGATAAATGTGAGGAGATTAAAAATTTTAAGACTCTGGGGCGCCTGGGTGGCTCAGTGGGTTAAAGCCCCTGCCTTCGGCTCAGGTCATGATCCCAGAGTCCTGGGATCGAGCCCCACATCGGGCTCTATGCTCCGCAGGGAGCCTGCTTCCTCCTCTCTGCCTGCCTCTCTGCCTACTTGTGATCTCTGTCTGTCAAATAAATAAATAAAATATTAAAAAAAAAATTTTAAGACTCTGTATTACTAAAGATATATATATATACATATACATATACATATACATATACATATATATATGTATATAAATATATGCCACAGACTCAGAGAAAACATCTTCAAACATCTTCAAAGCATAAGGGATGAATATCCAAGATACTTCTAGGACCTCAACAAATCAAAAAGAAAAAAAAAAAAAAGACAATATAATGCAGGAGGAAAAAATGGACAAAGAATAAGAAGAGGTAATTTGTGGAAAAGATAACTTTTGTGGAAAAGATAACTCAAATAGCCAAAAAACATATAACCATTAGCAAACAGAAACACAGATTTAAACAATGAGCTCCCTTTGTAAACTTACTAGGCTGATAGTCCGATCTCCCCAGTGTTGATGAGACTACTATGGGAAATCAGAAACTCCTGCACAGTCAATTTGAAATTAAACAAAGTCTATACAAAGATAAAGAGGATGTGAAATATCAAAGATAAAGAAATATATATATTTATATATGTATTTATGTAAATACATATATAAAAATATATATATACATATATATTCCAAAAACATTCAAGGGTTCGATTCACAACATCTTTAGGAGCCTGTTTATTTTAGGAAAGAGAAGGGTGGAAGGTGAATTTTAGTCATATTTGTGAAGTTTTATTTATTTAAAAGAAAAGAGATCTCAAATATGTCAAAATGTGGTTTAAATATGACATATTTGTTGTATTTATTTCTATTATTTCATAATTTTTTATAATTATAAAGTTATAATTTTATAATTTTGCTTTTATAAAGGAGCAAACCAAAGTATCACAATGGGGGTCAGGTAGGGAGATAAAGAAGAATTATATTACTCCCTAGATTATAAAATAATTGAAAAATAAGATATGAGGCAAATGGTGGAAGATAAAATACATATTCATAACCAACAAGGCTGATTCTACTGTTTAAAAACATTGTGATATAATACATGGTATTAGAATGAGCCCCATCTGTAAAATGTCACTTTTAATACCCGTCTTGCAGATTTTCCATGAGGCTTAGACATTATGAATACAGAGAGAGATAAAAATAGATACGGACACAGTCATGTAGCAGATTGTTGGTTGCTAGCCAACATTCATCTCTACTTCCCTTCTTTCTTAGAAATCCTAATTTTATTCAGGTATTCATCCTCCTCCACATGGCCAGGTACTTTACAGGAAGAAGTAATTCCCAGCTCAGGAGATGGGGTAACTTGATTACTTTAAGCCAGTTGTGGTAATCCCATTTCTCTTACCAATGAATGGTTTAGGAATGGGGGTGCAGCCCAATGCTGCCATGAAGTATTCCAGAAGAGTTTTGAGGAAGATGTCTTCCTAAGAAAGGGAAAAAAAAAGAAAGAGCCCCATTGTTGTTTGCTTGTTTGTGGATTTTGTCTCTAGATGTGAAGCTGAGAATGCTTCAGCCATCTTCTGACCCTGAGGTTACCACTGTCAACACTAAGGGAATCAGAGAAATAGAAAGAACCTGACTCTTTGGTGATATTTTTGAAAATCTGTTACCAACCAACCTGTGAATCTACACTTCTTCTGTACTTCTTCTTATGTAAGAAAATAAATTTCCATCTTGAATGAACAGGTTGAGTAGGGTTAACTGTTACTGGTTGCTAAAACATCCTAAATGATTAAAAAAAAAAAAAAAAAAAAGGTCAAACCCAACGTCTTGCACATCAAAGGCAGACTATAAATGGCAGCTAACATTATTATTCCACTCCAATCTTGTCCAGCCAGTCTCCCCTCACTCTCCTCCAATACATTACCAGTGCAACACAGATCAAACTACTTCCATCTTTATTCCGGTCAGTCCTATTCTTAAATGAAGTGACTATTCCCTATAGTAACTATTAGCATAGAATCCAAACTTCATTTCCTAAGTACAGTTTTTATTGCTCACTCGAGGAATTTAGGAACAAGACTCACATTCATCACTCTGCAATTATGAATTATAGGTTAGGATTCATTCTGTTTAGTTCTACATACATTTTTACTCTAATCAAAAAAAAAAAAAAAGAGGAAGTATAATTTCAATGGATTACCTTCCAGCAGAAACCTTGGTATATTACTACCATGAGGCAACCAAATTCCAATAGAATCCTAATAGAAAATGAATCCTTTCAGATTTTTGACAGATAAAACATAAAGTGAATCTTTTTGTTCTATTTATTTTAAGACTGGAGGACAAGACCAAAGACATCACAAAATGAATAGATGATGCCACAGGAGATGTGAAGGTAAACATAAATAGGAATCCAGAGACCACATTGATCCCACTGCAAACCATAATGATTTAATAATCAACAGGGTAATAGACAAACAAGTAAAACAAGAATCCTTCCATTTTAGCCCCCAAAAGTGGCAGAACATAATAAAGCAAACACATTTGAAGAAAAGATTCTCCCCTAAGAGTGACAGTGGCTTACTGAAGCACAGATTTACAAATGGCAGTGAGAGCAAATACATAACATGAAAAGCCACCAGAAGGTGGAATCTGGTTTACCTTGGGTGAGAAAGGAGAATCTCCTGCTAGAAAACCCTGTCCTAACAAGTGCAACAATCACATTCTACTAAAAGCTTTGTAGGCAAGAGTTAGTAAGCAAGGAGCCTTCTGAGCTAGCAGCTACAGAAGAAAGGCAATTGGATCAATACAGAAACATTGCTCAGCCATCATGCCACAAAGGTTTTCCTAAGAAGCATGAATGATGTAAAAATTGGAATAATGTATGGAAAGTGAAATTTAATAAGACACAGAATGCTACAGGAAAGATAAAGAAGAAATAAACTTACATAGGGCATACTTCTCTGCACACTGGATTGTTTGGGGGCACTGCCTGCAGCAGGTAGACATAACCACAGACTGAAACTCCGTTATGGTTCCTACGGAGTCCATGTTCTCTGCAGCTTTTGCAAGCTTTTCATTACTCGGCCCCACATGGTTCTGGAAACCACACAGGTGAGAAATTTTCATCTCTGGCAGTCTTTAATAGTCATGCTTCCCAGCTGTTTAGTAAGGTGTTCCTTCAACTAATTGCCCTTAGGTAGTTTGTGGTGAGACAGGGACATGAGCAAACACTACAAACCACCCAGCTCGTTCTGCCAGACAGAGTCATTCTCCAACCTGGCCTGGCCAAGAGGCCCTAAAGGCAACTGGATTTCTGAAGGCAGGAATATACTACTCCTATTGAACTAAATAACTGCAACCTTATTAACAGATCCCACCTGCATGCAGTTATAGGGAAAGGAGAAGGAGAGATTTGAGTTTTACTGGTAATTAACACACAAAGAGCATGAGAATCTTCTTCAAAGACTGCAAGGCTATACCATATCTGACCTTGGAGAGCCAGAATTACACACATATTGGCCTCTTACCACGTGCTCTAACAGGCCTTGGGGTTCCAGCAGACACCTGTGGTTACCTAAGGCCATCCCCTTACCTTTTGGCAAAGCCTTGATTTTGTTTAAGTGATCCCTCCTCAGCGCAACAGATCTGAATGTTGTGGCCTATCATCTAATTCTGTTCCAGGAAAGGCTGGAGATACATAAAAATGTCCCTCTTTCTGCCTCCGGATATTGGTATGTGAAGACATGAGCTGTAACCAAGAAAAATATGAAGCCACTTTGGAACCATGAGGGAAACTAACCAATACACTGATGCTAACAAAGAAATAACTAGAAAGGATTCTTGTCTCAACAGTGTCTATAGATGCATAGAATTAATCAACTTTGCAGCCATCCCACCCCCGGATCCCATGTAACATGAGATAATGTGTCCTCTGGGTCACTTTCAGCTAGCATCCTCTTCCTGAAAGCTGAAAATACAGTAACAGATGCTGAACTCTGTCTATCTAAATGTAACCTGCCAAAGATGCAAATTATGTCAACTGATTAAATGCAAATAAAAATGCTTCCGTTCCGTTCAAGGAATGTTCTTGCTGTTACATTAACAAGTGTAACAAATGCGAAAGCAATTCATCTTCCAGATTCATAAATGCTTTGTCACATGCATTAGAACATTAGGCCTCTCCTCAAATTAACAAACTCAGTGATCATTCTTCAAAATCCCTGTAAAGACCTTTCCCAGCTTTTTACAGCACGTCTAGTTGTTCCCTAATATTATTTGTGTATTTTGTAGATACTTCTACCAAATAGCTTGTAGTTGTGTATCTGTTGCTGTCCTATGTAAGTTCCCTACAAAAGAAATAATGTGATGGTTAATTTTATGTGTCAACCTGGCTAGATCACAGGGTACCCATATATTTGGCTAAACATTATTACTGGGTGCATCTGTGAGGGTCTTTCTGGATGAGATTAACATTCGAATCAGTGGACTCTAAAGTATGTTGCCCTCCCCAGTGTGAGTGGGGAGTCATCCATTGACATTAAGAATTGACCAAAAGGGGCGCCTGGGTGGCTCAGTGGGTTAAAACCTCTGCCTTCGGCTCAGGTCATGATCCCAGGGTCCTGGGATCGAGCCCCGCATCAGGCTCTCTGCTCCATGGGGAGCCTGCTTCCTCCTCTCTCTGCCTGCCTCTCTGCTTACTTGTGATTTCTCTCTATCAAATAAATAAATTTAAAAAAAAAAAAAAGAATTGACCAAAAGTCAAAGGAAGGGAGAATTCACCCCTTTTCTGCATGTTTGACCTGAGACATTAGACTTCTTCTCCTCTGAGATTGGGAACTTCACCATCAATTCCGGTGGTTCTCAGGTTTTTGGAGTTGGATTGAACTACACCACTGGTCTTCTTGAATCTCCAGCTTGCAAATGGTGGATTGGGGGACTTCCCAGCCTCCATAATCACAAGAACCAATTCCTTATAATAATTCATATATATCCCATTGGTTTGGTTTCTTTAGAGAACTCCAACTCAATGTCTATCTATCTTTATAGCCTAACACTTAACATAGGACCCAGCATTTAGCTGGTGTGGCTATTTTAAAATATGGCTCCCCAAATTCCTTCCATTTTGAGGAAAATCCATGCCTCTGCCCTTGAATCTGAGCTGGGTTTTATATCAACTGGTAGCTTCATGAGTCAACCAGCTTGGTCATTTATGCCTGCCAGGTCTGCAGATGACTGTGATCCTACAAATACTTGATTGCAACTATAAGAGAGATCCCAAGCAATATCTGTAACCCCCTCTTAAATTTCTGACCCTTAAAATTGTGAAAGAAAAAAAAAAGTTTGTTTTAATCTACTGAAATTCGAGATCACCTTTACACATTAATAGTAACCAGAACAATTAGTGCTAAATCTTAATTGAATTTATGAATGAGAGGCAAAGGAGATCGTCCTACCATTAAAAAAATGTTTTAAGGATAAGCAGGATAACTTCATCCTGTAGCAATTTTTGTGGTCAAAGATACATTTTCTATCCCTCTGTGCAGTAAGAGTGAACTCCTACAAAGCTCAATTCATGTATCAAAGTCTAGACATTGTGCTTGGTGCCTGTAAATTTTGGCTCATCTAACTCTCACAACCAATGGTGGGAGGGGGCTCATATTTGTCATTACATACCTTAAGCATGAAGAAGTGAAACTCAGAGAGGCTACAGTTACCTGTCTCTATGGGTAGCAAATAACTAGGCTGGAATTGCCCGCAGGACTGCCTGTTCCAAACCAGGTCTTCTCTCCACCACTGCACAAAATCTCCTTCACTAACTTGCACTTTACCCATAACCAGTAAAAAGAAAGGTCCAAAAAGTGATATTGGCATATCACTATGTAATAGCACAGTTGTGACCTAAGAATACGTGCAATAGGCTGGATCAGCCTAGGGCAGTTCTGGACATTGTGCCAGGACAGATAAGGCTAGAGCCATCAGAATTCTACTTCCTTTTTTTTTTTTTTAAGATTTTATTTATTTATCTGTTGCAGAGAGAGAGCACGAGCAGGGGGAAGAGCAGGCAGAGGGAGAAGCAGGCTCCCTGCTGGGCAAGGAGATGGATGCAGGACTCGATCCCAGAACCCTGGAACCGTGACCTGAGCTGAAAGCAGATGCTTAACTGACTAAGCCACCCAAGAGTCAGAATTCTACTTTTAATGCCAGTTCTATGGCCCTGCAATAACAAACTTTGTCCTTTCCTCCCTCACATCCCATTCTAAACCACAGATCTTCAATCAGAAGGATAGCTCTGGATCACTGGGATAGAGAATCCAGCCAAAGGTAAGGATAATAAGTCAATCTGTAAATTGCCCAACACATGTTTTGACAGCACAGGGTTATACATGGGATTGAATATCTGTGGGGAAAAAGATAGCCAGGACATGATTCCTGCTCTTTGGTAATTTTGATCCATTTAAGGGAAAAGGACAAAATATGTTAAATGAAGAACAGCACAAAACAATATACAAGTGCTAAGTCTAGGGTTGTTTCAAGACTTTTTCTAAGTATAAAATTCAGACCATTAAGAAAAGAAAAAATAAAGATTACTCCTAGTCAATCCAGTTCAAATACAACTATAAGTAATATTTCTATGGATTCTTTCTAGTTTTTTCTATACATACATAACAGTATAATTGAGGCTCAAACCATATTGTTCTATATCCCACTTTATTTCACTTAATAGTATATTCTGAACACATTCTAGAATGGGATTTTTTATTAATTTTTTTAAAAAATTTTTATTTGAGAGAGAGAGAGACTGCACAAGCATGAGCAGGGTGGGGGAGGGGAGAGGGAGAGACTCCCAATATCTCATAGGATGCCCAATGTGGACTCCATCCCAGGACCCTGAGATCATGACCTGACCTGAAGGCAGATACTTAGCCAACTGAGCCACCAGGCGCCCTACTGGAAAACCAAACCAAACCCTACAGGACTGTGTTTTGAAAAAGCATCCAGGAGTTCATATTAATGTGATACAATTTATGTAAATTCCACCTTCTAATGCATCCTTTTTTTCTTATGCTGTCTTTAAATCATTATACTATGAATTATACTTCTTATAAACTAATAAGGTTAATCCTATGAAAGTACATTTGCTTCTGAGAGAGCATGTGAGACTCACACCAGACAAAAAAATTAAGTGCTATCACCTCTCAAATTAAAATTACATCCGATTACCTAAGTCTGGTCAAAGATAAACAAAATCGAAAGAAATGTCATTGTCACCCTATCGCCTCTATGCACTCAGTGCCCTGATAGTTATTACTGTATTACTAATGTAAAAGACCATCGTTTTAAGTGAATCACTGTTACCAGAAGTAAACTCTTATACACCAACATTTTTTAACATAAAGACTCTTTGACTTACATGGCCCTTCACAGATGGTATTCAATACAGTTTCTCCTGTAGTATATTTGACTATTTTTTTTTATATTACATGGTATAAGACTTAAAAGAAAAAAATCTAAAATTCCAGAATCATGTCCTTGTTTGTAACAAAGTCTCCAAAAGGGAAGGGAGGGGCTTAACATAAGGAACTAAGCGGTCATACTACCCAGGGTATACACATTATAAATAAAACACGTAGTAAACTGTTTGACATTTATTTCATACCAACTGTACAGAGAATTGTATTGTGTGAATTTCTAAAGGAAAAAAATGTAGATATCAAGGTTTTCTTGGATCTAGATCATATTTAATGAATAGCCTGAACAAAATACCCTGGAAGACTGCATATTGCTAAATGATATTGCTTGAAAGTTAATTTCAACTAGTAATGTGCGGCTGACTGTGGTTTACCTGCTCAATAGCCATTCTCACTTCCTTGACTTCCTGCCACTAGACCCCACCTGTCACCTGCCACCCACCAGATGCTCGCTCTCCCAGCCTCCCCTGCAGCTAAGAATGGTGTAATGCTTCCAACAATTGTGACCTAAAGAGAAGATCTTCAAGAAAAGGTTTTCTTTTCTAATAGGACAATTGCACAGGGGCAGGCTCTGCCATCTTTCTTGTCTCTGCTGCAGTCCTATGAAATGTGATGACCTGACCACTAGAGGCCCCATGTAACCAAAGGGGAAGCTAAGAGCCTAGAAGCCTATCTGCAGGCCTAATACTGAGTCACAATGGTGGAACTTCCTGCTTCAGATTGACTGACATACCATATTAATTAAGTAACCTCCTTAACAAAGCCAGTTTTACTTAGTGGTCTATTGCCCTGAAAGTTCCCAAACTAAAGCACAATGCACCCTATGGCATGAAGAGTTTCAGTATCCGGCCAATATTGCAGTATGAATGAGAAACAAATAATAGTTATTGATTTTTAAAACATGTTTTAGAAGAACTATAAAATGAAATAATGACAGTGCAATAGCCTTTTTTTTTTTTTTTTTTTTTTTTTTTTTTCAAAATGGCAGCTGCATGTAAATTGAGAATCTGACTCCTGGCCCTTTGTGTATATTTGGCTCCATTGTCTCCAGGCATTCATAACTGGGCCTTCCTACAGCAGACACAGCAAGGTACTTCCTTCTGACAGAATCCTTTTCCTGGTGGTAGAGAAAACAGAAGAGGATGATGGTTAATAGAGTTTAATGTTAACATGGAAATAATTTCACCCATTTTAATTCTAACAGAAATTGAAGCAGGGTCAGTTGACCTATACCTTTTCTTCCATCCATGTAGCAAGTGATTCAAAACATAAATTTTCTGAAAGATTTTAAAATACCAAGAAGCCCCAATATTACCCTATCAAGTTTGTTTACCTGAAAGAAAATAAGCTTTTAGAAGAAACAATTGCTGTTTTATATAATGTCTAAGAATTTCATTAGTTACTAAAAGGTTCTCCATTTAATCTTGAATGAATCATTTTATTGGTGTTGGTACAGGGACTCACACTGGAATTGAGATTTTTATATTGGATTTTTAAACTATAATCCACTGAAATGTAATTTCCCTAAAGTTCCTTATAGTCAAGTCATATACTATATCGATAGTCTCCTATCTAATTTGGTATCCAATGTTTTATGAAATATTCCCTCCTATGACTTAGATTCCTGCCTCAACTGTATATATTATTATGCTTGTAGGCTATTCAGTAACAAGACATCTGTTCAGAAATCCCTCTAGAAGGATTCTTACATTATTTATGTCACTACTAAAACTATTTCCCCTCCCTTAAAAAACAGCTGCTTTACATACATACAAGAGAAAAAAAGATCATTATTTAGCCAGCAATGTTGATAAATGATTCCGGTGTCTTTTAGCTAACTGTCATTGCTTTCTATATACTAATTAGCTTTTTATACACTATAAGTCTCTTCTGCTCTCAAAGACTGTCAAGTAGCCATTTAATAGTAAATTTTAAATTCTATTCTTATATCCTCTCAATTAAGAGCAAATTTTAATGATTTTTATGTAAATGGTTTCAACCTCACAAATCAGTAAGCTCTCCCAAAAGCTTGTACCATGATTTTTGAAAGCTCTGAACTTTTGTCTGCTTATTTTCTCCTGCAAGCTTAATATACTTACCAAAAATTTCCACATTCCACATCATCAAAGCTTTCATCTTGTCTCAAAAGAAAAAAAGTTTAAATGCCGATTAAAAGCCAAAATCAACTATTTTCAGACTCAATTTTCAAATGTCAGTTTGTTTTTACTTAATTCTAGTAAATTTATATAGTGTAATTCTAAACCTCACTATTTGACGTTTTCCTGCTGAAGAAAAGCAGTAGAACTTTTCACCACCTGTGTTGCTTTTGGAAACTAGCCCCTCCCATCTGTGGTCTGGACAACATAGTGCCCAGGCGTGTCCTTACTAAGGGGACTGCCTACACACTGCTCTCAGGACTCCAGCAATTACCTGCGGTTGCTCTGCAAGCTGGATGTCCTGGAGAAGGCCGTCTATGAACAAAGTACCAACAAAAGAGATAGGTGACTTTCTACATTCAGCACACCATAAAAGGGAATTCCGAATGCGAAGAGAGGGGAAAGGAATCCATAGAAAAGACCAACTAAAGGTCAAGTCTTTGCATTTTTGAATAGCAACCATTTTCTGCTGAATTAGCTAATACAGTATTTCTCAAGCCTTTGAATTAGATTCCTACGGAGTTTAGCTTTTCCAAAACAAAAGTGGGAAGGAAGTGTTGTTTTTCAGTGTAAAGAGGTTCTAACTAGATTTCAATTAAAAGAAAAAAAAAAAGATATACAGCTTGATGGATATGCCTAGAATTCTTGGCCAAAATACAGAATTTGCCAAAAACGGGGGGGGGGGGAGGGGATGACACAGATTCCATTAGCTCAAGCAATATACAAATGCTGCTAATTATTTTTGTTCCACGACAAGAGTTGTTTTTATAAATATAAACACCACCTACCACCAACAACACCCCCCCCCAAAACTGAACTGGCCTCAAATATACCCTTAATTATTCTTCTCTGTTCCCACACAACAACTTTGGTTCCTAGCCCTACTCGTTCCTGCTATGAAACCTGACAAAAATCTTGAAACAGAAAGACAGAGAAAGAAGAGAGAATCGGGTGGGGGTGGAGGGGGGGAGACAGAGAGAGAGAGAGAACGTATTTTGCCACCCTCCTGGCTAACTGAAATGCTTGTTCCCGAGATTACAGTAATTACAGCCACAGCATGAGTTCCATACAAGCGCTAAATGAAACAGCACATCAATTAAAAAATAAACACTCCATTCTAAGAGAAAGACAACCCCCTGGGACGTCCTAACAAGCGTAAATGAACCTGCCAGGCCGCCGGCCCCTCGGGCCTCCGCCTCCCCTCCCCATCTTAAAGTAGTTGCGGAGCTGGCAGGGGCAAGTACTCATTGGCGTTGTCCCAAGCGGCTGCTAAAAGCAGCTTGGGTCCCGCTCTGCTCCTAGCGGATCACTGATACGTGTCGGTGCGTCAGCGCCAGGGCTCAGCACCGCCTCCCACGGTAGAAAAGGAGGCTCTGGAAAAACGGTGAACTTTGTATAGACACGTATTTGTTCCAAAAGTACGAGGCGAAAAGAGACAATCCAGACGCAGTCTGCCCTACTTATAAGTTGGTCTTTCTTTTCTTCTTTCTTTTTCTTTTCTTTTCTCTCCTCTCTCTCTTTTCTTTCTTTCCTTTCTTTCGGAAAGGAAATTATTTTTTCATAAGGAAGCACTGTGTCCTAGATGCTTTACAGACTTTATCCCACCTAACTACCGGAACACCCTTTGAAATCCGCACTATTACCCCACTCTTCAGGTAAGGAAACTAAGGCCACTCAACGGAAGCGAGAGAATACTGAGCCAGCCCTTGTGCCTGGCGCCTCTTGCGCCCCTGGGGCACCGGCGACTGTGCTCCCGTACACTTCCTGGGGCGCACCGCCCCCCACCGCCCCGTCCAGATCCATCATCCAAAATGAACTCCCGTCCTTCCGCTCCTCCCACATTTCCAAGCCTCAAACAGCATCATTCTAAGAGCCCCAAGAAGAGCAGCCCTTCCCAAGTCTCCTGCAGAGCCCGGCCCCAGTCAGGCTCCCGCACACTCGCGTCCGCGTAGGTTTCCCAATGACCCAGCTCATGGAGGTGCGCGGGGTCACTGATATTACTGGGCATGAGTAGGCAGGGACGTGACTTGTTTGAAACGAGCTTGGAAAAGCACGCACGTGCATTAAACCCCCATCCCGGTCCCCAAAAGCAGACTCGGGGAAAAGGAACCAAGAACTCAAACGCACTGAGCTATGTGGCGACGTTTATGGCAAAACCTCGCTCTCTGCGGTCAATCCCAAGGTTACCGAAACTCCAGCTGCAGAAAGCGCGCATGGCCATGGGGGACACTCCTGACCGCCTTAAGGAAGGCCGAGTCTTGGGAGCGCATAGACTCCGCCCCGTCACCCGGTGATTGGCGCTCCCGGCCGAGGGCGGAGACCGAGTCGCGCTGTATAAATATTCATGAGCCGGCCGGGCGGCGCGAGCGGGGCCGGAGCCGGGAAGTTGGGTGAAGGGCGCTGCTCCCGCCGAGGAGGAGGAGGAGGAGAAGGAGGAGGCGGCGGCGGAGGAGGCGGTGGCGGCTGGGCGCGGGCTGCGCCGCTCAGGTGTCTACTCCGCCTTCTTGGTCTGGATTTGGTTTTGTGTGTCTAGCAAGAAGGGGTCTGCCTACACCTCGCCCGATTGCCGGCCGGAGCGCGGAGCGGACTTTTACCGGAGGCGGAGTCTGTCAGTCCCGGAGGTGGACAGACGGACCGACGCCGGGGAAAGAGGGCGGAGGCCTCTGCGGAGGCGGGTCCCGAACTCCGGCAGCAGAGCTGCGCAGCTTTGGGGGCGAGCATGAGTCCACGGGGACAGAAAGGGGGCTGCAGGGGCTGACCCGGCGCGGGGAGCGGCCTGGCCCAGCCATCTTGACTGCGCACCGCGGCCCGAAAGGAAACTTGCTGTGCCGCCGCCCTCTGTGTCCGGCAAAGTCACCTCACCGTCGCCGGCGCCTCGTGGAGAAGTGGACGGGCGCGCGGGAGAGAAAGCGAGCGAAAGAGGGACGATGAGCCGGAGACCAGCCACTGTGCTGCGAGAGGACTGAGTTCGACCGGGAGTCAGCAGGGCAGACTCTCGGGGACTGTGGTGCACGCCTGCAGAACCCTCACCGCCGGTGCCCAGGCTTCGGACCCCGCTGTGCGGACGCGTCCCGAGAAGGGACTAGGTTATCTGCAGACAAGCTTTTCAGGAGAGAGACCAACAGGACACCCGCTTTACCCTTCTCCGGCTCCCTCGCCGAATCTCCCGGCGCCCCTCCGCGCGCCGCCTGGAGGGCGAGGGCGCGGGGCCGCGGAGCGCAGCATGGAGTGGGGTTACCTGTTGGAAGTGACCTCGTTGCTGGCCGCCTTGGCGCTGTTGCAGCGCTCCAGCGGCGCGGCGGCTGCCTCCGCCAAGGAGCTGGCGTGCCAAGAGATTACCGTGCCGCTTTGCAAAGGCATCGGCTACAACTACACGTACATGCCCAACCAGTTCAACCACGACACGCAGGACGAGGCGGGCCTGGAGGTGCACCAGTTCTGGCCCCTGGTAGAGATCCAGTGCTCGCCGGACCTCAAGTTCTTCCTGTGCAGCATGTACACGCCCATCTGCCTGGAGGACTACAAGAAGCCCCTGCCTCCTTGCCGCTCGGTATGCGAGCGCGCCAAGGCCGGCTGCGCACCCCTCATGCGCCAGTACGGCTTCGCGTGGCCCGACCGCATGCGCTGCGACCGGCTGCCGGAGCAGGGCAACCCCGACACGCTGTGCATGGACTACAACCGCACGGACCTCACCACAGCCGCACCCAGTCCGCCGCGCCGCCTGCCGCCGCCGCCTCCGGGTGAGCAGCCACCCTCTGGCAGCGGCCACGGCCGCCCACCGGGGGCCAGGCCCCCGTCCCGCGGTAGGGGCGGTGGCGGCGGGGACGCAGGGGCGCCCCCCACGCGCGGCGGCGGTGGCGGGAAGGCGCGGCCCCCTGGCGGCGGCTCAGCGCCCTGCGAGCCGGGCTGCCAGTGCCGCGCGCCCATGGTGAGCGTGTCCAGCGAGCGGCATCCGCTTTACAACCGCGTCAAGACCGGCCAGATCGCCAACTGCGCGCTGCCCTGCCACAACCCCTTCTTCAGCCAGGACGAACGCGCCTTCACCGTCTTCTGGATCGGCCTGTGGTCTGTGCTGTGCTTCGTGTCCACCTTCGCCACCGTCTCCACCTTCCTCATCGACATGGAGCGCTTCAAGTATCCCGAGCGGCCCATTATCTTTCTTTCGGCCTGCTACCTCTTCGTATCCGTCGGCTACCTGGTACGACTGGTGGCTGGCCACGAGAAGGTGGCGTGCAGCGGCGGCGCGCCGGGCGCTGGCGGCACGGCAGGAGCGGGCGGCGCGGCGGCGGCGGCGGCGGCAGGCGCGGGCGCGGCGGGAGCGGGAGCGGGCGGCCCGGGCGGGCGCGGCGAGTATGAGGAGCTGGGCGCTGTGGAGCAGCACGTGCGCTACGAGACCACGGGCCCGGCGCTGTGCACCGTGGTCTTCTTGCTCGTCTACTTCTTCGGCATGGCCAGCTCCATCTGGTGGGTGATCCTGTCGCTCACGTGGTTCCTGGCGGCGGGCATGAAATGGGGCAACGAGGCCATCGCCGGCTACTCGCAGTACTTCCACCTGGCCGCGTGGCTCGTGCCCAGCGTCAAGTCTATCGCCGTGCTGGCGCTCAGCTCCGTGGACGGCGACCCGGTGGCGGGCATCTGCTACGTGGGCAACCAGAGCCTCGACAACCTGCGCGGCTTCGTGCTGGCGCCGCTCGTCATCTACCTCTTCATTGGCACCATGTTCCTACTGGCCGGCTTCGTGTCGCTCTTCCGTATCCGCTCGGTTATCAAGCAGCAGGGCGGCCCCACCAAGACGCACAAACTAGAGAAGCTCATGATCCGCCTAGGTCTCTTCACCGTGCTCTACACCGTGCCCGCCGCCGTCGTGGTCGCCTGCCTCTTTTATGAGCAGCACAACCGCCCGCGCTGGGAGGCCACGCACAACTGCCCGTGCCTACGGGACCTGCAGCCAGACCAGGCGCGCCGGCCCGACTACGCTGTCTTCATGCTCAAGTACTTCATGTGCCTCGTGGTGGGCATCACCTCGGGCGTGTGGGTCTGGTCTGGCAAGACGCTCGAGTCGTGGCGTGCCCTGTGCACCCGCTGCTGCTGGGCCAGCAAGGGCGCCACGGGGGGCGGGGGCGCGGGCGCCGCGGCCGCGGGGGGACCCGGGGGACCCGGGGGTGGTGGGGGCGTGGGGTCCGGTGGGGGCGGGGGTCCGGGCGGTGGGGCGGGATCCCTCTACAGCGACGTCAGCACCGGCCTGACGTGGCGATCTGGCACGGCCAGCTCCGTGTCTTATCCAAAGCAGATGCCGTTGTCCCAGGTCTGAGTGGAGGGGAGGGGGCACCCGGAAGGAATGGGGAGGGGGGCGAGGAAACCAAGTGCAGCGAGGGGACACTCGATGGGCTGAGGTTCCCACCCCTTCACCGTGTTGATTGCTATTAGCATGATAATGAACTCTTAATGGTATCCATTAGCTGGGACTTAAATGACTCGCTTAGAACAAAGTACCTGGCATTGAAGGCTCCCAGACCCAGCCCCCTTTCCTCCATTGATATGCGAGGAGCTCCTCCCGCCAGGCGTTAATCTCTGTTGGCAGAGGAGGGTGGACTCTGCTGCGTTTCAGAACGCCAAGATTTGGAACCCTCGCTGGTTGCCATTTGCTGAGCTTGAAGCCAGATCTACAGATTTCACCTGAGGGACCTATTTTTCTCCCTCGACTGTCCTACGTAAACTCTTACTCCTAACATATTCTAGAGGAGGGATGACCGCGACCTATTGGAATTGCACGGTTTGGGTATTCTTAATGACCAGGCAAATGCCTTAAATAAACAAACAAGAAATGTCTTAATTATACACCCCAAGTAAATACGGGTTTCTTACATTAGAGGATGTATTTATATAATTATTTGTTAAATTGTAAAAATGTGTAAAATATGTACATATCCAAAGATATACAGTCTGTACATTTTTTGTAAAAAGTTTAGAGGCCACCCCTGTAAGAACAAATATAAGTATTCTATTTTGTCAATAAAAATGACTTTTGATAAATGATTTAAGCATCACCCTTTCCCCCTGCCTCTTCTAAGCTGTTACCTTTAAAGTGCTTGCTAAGGATGCATTGAAAAAAATGGACTTTTCTGGTTTCTCATTCTGTACACTGACCTTAGGCATGGAGAAAATGACCTGTTAAGCTCTAGTTCTTAAGTTGTTAGCAAAGTAAATATCATTGTTGAACTGAAATCAAAATTGAGTTTTTGCACCTTCCCAAAAGATGGTGTTTTCATGGTATCCCTTTTCTCATCCATGGATAATAACACTCATCTTAGTATATGTAAATGGAACTTTTGCAAGGCAACAATTGCACTCAGGCCTTGTTAAGTTATCTTGTACAATATCACTAAAAGCTTCAAAACCCCACATTTATTTCTTGGTGTCCCTGATTTTGAAAGCACCTGGGTTTTCAGGGACTGTACACACTGCTTAAGTGTAGAGGTTAATGTTTTAAACCATAGATCACACTTTACAGTGTAAGTCACTTGACTATCTGGTAGTGGAGCAGGCGCTCTTTAATGGATTAGACTAACGGGTTAACATCTTAATAACCTTCCAGGCTTGTGTATATCAAATGTGCTGCTTTTCCTAGAGAAAAAGCTATTGTTCCTCTGTCAAGACTAAGCTAATTTATTTGAGCAGAAGGCTGTTGAATTAGCAGAAGAATGCTTTGGCAATTGTTGAACTTTTTACCTGTCTGCCCAGTGGCCCAGCACATCATTCCTTTAAGAGGAGCTAAATGAATAGGGTTAATCTGTAGGGAACTTGGTCTTTTGAGTTTGAAAAACTTTGATCTTTTCTCCTCTCCAAATGTGCTGTATAGTCTGAAGTTTCTTTCCCTGCTGCCCGGCTCCTCTTGGTGCAGACCAATTGGCCACCGCGGAGCCTTAAAGTTCTTCCATTAAAGGGATGTGGGACTTTTACTTTAAAAAGGAGAGAGAGCGAGGGAGAGGAAGACTTGTAACAGTTAGTGAAGACCAGAGGCACAAGTGCGCTCAGCCTTTTAAACAGCTTTTCCCGGCATTGTTAGCCAGCCTGCAGGCAGCTAGGCATGGGTTGAAGCATTATAGAAAAGGGCTCTGAATGCCCTACAGGTGGTCTGTGCACATAATCCCCCAATTTAAAGCGTTTTCCTTTGCTGGACAATTGCATTACAAAACTCCCTTCTTTTTCGCCCCTAATTGAACCAATGAACTATTATAAACTACAAGTTTTTCTTAAAAAAAAAAAAAAAAAGAAAGAAAGAAAGAAAAAGAAAAAAAAAAAATCCTCTCCCTAAAATCTATTGACTAAATTCTGGCAAGTTTTCTGAACTGAACCTTTTAAAGCACCGGAAGTAAAAGCTTCTTCAGACATTTCACTTTTTCAGATATTTTTATTCCCCATGCTTGTTATTTTCTGACAGATTAGCAATAATTTAAAAGTAATTGGTAAGGTTGTGTGTTCATACTGAAAAGATAGCCCCAGGTCCCTTATTAACCTGTCAATCAAGATAAGAAATGGGCAGCTACGCTGCTAATGATGGGGGGCATCAAACATTGCAGAGTGGGAGGGGACATATTCTCTGCATCCTGCTAAAAATGTTCTCTTTACTTTCCCTCATAGGAAAATTTATTGGTTAAAAAAATTTTTTTTTTAAATTAATAGGTTGAAAGCTACTTCCTTGGCTAATCTTCCTCATGTGAGAGGCTTTTAAGAAGAGTTTCTTGGTAGAAACATTTTGCAAGTCCTTTCCAGAGCCACTCTTGGTGTTAATTGGATTTTTAAATTAGATATGCGGTAAGGACACCTACATTAGCTAATCATGCTGTTTATATTTCTTAAAGTCAGAGGCATTGTAAAATCTTCACCTCCGAGAAGTTTTATTTATTTATTAAAGAATTACTATTTTATGGCGTATGTACCAATAGGTGGCCTGCATCTACCCCAGGGGGTGACTGACACTCATGTGCTGTAACATACGTAAGCCAGCCATAAACTACACTTTCAGTTATAAAGTGTAAGTGGGAGAGCACCTCTCATATTCTTTACCACATATATGGAATAGGGAGAGAGCTAAAAGCCACTACTTAGCATATTGGTTATCTAATGTAGCAGTATTCTCATTACTGAGACATTTTCGCTACCTGACATGGTGGGAAATGTCCCACTTTGAAGCTTTTTTCCTTTATTAATCTTTGAACATATCTTTGTAAAATGCCATATTTGATAGCTTTTAACAAGATGGCTATAAATGTGCTCAATATAAACAGGCTTATTAAACAAGCAAAAAGTCCCTCCTATTCTAGGGCAACTCTTAGTAAGAAGCCGTGCACCTGTAATCACTAAAAACTGATTTTAGAGACTGATACTAAAACACAAGGTTCTTTGCCTTTAAAACTAAAACTTGAGTTGAAAATCTACTAATATCCAAATGGTAGATATATGCAAAATTGATTTGGGGGTTGGGAACGTGGAGGAAAAGTATCATTTTGGAAATTTGCATTAAACAAATTAATAGGTCCCTTGCCTGAATACTCCCCTTTGTGATATACAGGTGTGTTCTTAATTAGCTATACGGAACAAGTGTTAGTTTTTTGTTTTTTTTTTAATTTTGTCTAACATGGAGGTAGCAGACTGGGGAGGGGTATGGTTACTGTGTGGCTAGAAGATCAATATGAATAAAGTCTAATATGGTTAAATCCATTATTAAAGCCAAAGCTCATTACAATTACTTGTGGGAAAAGCTATGCAAAACACTTTCTTTTTGCTTTATAATAAGTGCAACTTGAAAGTACCATAAAACAAAGGGGGGGGGTGTAAGAAAGTTTAAGGAGCAAACAACGGTCACCATTAAGGTTTCTTAACCTACATTGATGGTGTTGCTGGTTCCTGTAATACTTGAAAGTTTGGGGGAAAGAAATCAGATTGTCTCGCCAAAACAAAAATTAGACAAAGAGACTCAAGCAGTTGCAGAGTACAGGATGCAATCAAAAGTATAGGTGCAAACATTGTTAAGATTTGCCAAACCAATCACTGTAGCCATCTGCTTTCCACGTGTGGTGGCATACTGCCACCTTGTGGTGCCCACAGTTCCAGAGCTGGGAGGAGGGGGCAGTTTCCTTCATTCAATTCCTTCATTCAGAACTACGAAGCTCCCACACTGCTGGCCCTGTCCCCCAAAGAGCTCACCCAGAGGACCTACAAGCATTTTGTATTCAGAATTTTGAATTCTTTGGGATCCCTAAACTGCATCAGTTTAAACCCCCACAAGATCTTATTGCATTAAATCCTCAATATAAAGATTATGCTTAAAATGTAGTTAAGTTATATTGAAATGAAAAGGTCTATCTTTTTAAAATTATCTTTTGAATGACTTTTATTTAAAGAATAGGCTAGTCACCAAAGATCCACCACCTAACAGGAGAGGATCCAAAACTTAATGGGAGAAAGGATGAGTCATGAAGAATATTTTGAGGTGGCATGTTGTTGACTTGTTTTTTCAAAAGGGCTGCTTTCCAGTTTTCCACACAGAAGTTGATCTGCCGAGTTCAGTGGACACCCTTCAGTGCTGCACATAAATGCTCTTGGTTTGGGTGGGATGCAGGCTCTCCCCTGTTATCCAGCCAGGTGTTTGTGGAAACACACCCAGAAATAGAAACTGTGCTGGGAAACAAGGTCAGCCAAAGGGAGGAAGGGGGAAGCATCTGCATTGGAATGTCTGACCCTGAGGGAGGAAGATTTCCATACACAGCAGTGTGGGAAGACCAGGCCTTTAACAGGGGTGGGGGGTGGGAAGTGCATGAGAGAAGAGGCAGCCTTACAAGGCCCACATCTGAAGGCTCCTCGTTCTGAGAACTGAATGGTTGGTAGTGACAGGAAAGAAGGAGGCAGCACTGGTCAAGGAGATACAGACTAAAGATCTTAGAGGTCACCTACCAAGATCATGGAATTCTTAAATCTTTTTTTTTTTTTTTTTAAGATTTTATTTATTTATCAGAGAGAGAGGCAGAGAGAGCAAGCACAGGCAGACAGAATGGCAGGCAAAGGCAGAGGGAGAAGCAGGCTCCCTGCCAAGCAAGGAGCCCGATGTGGGACCCGATCCCAGGATGCTGGGATCATGACCTGAGCCGAAGGCAGCTGCTTAACCAACTGAGCCACCCAGGCATCCCAAGATCATGGAATTCTTAAAGACAGAGATCCCAGGATCATCAAGAACCTTGCTAATCCATTGACAAGTGGCAGGGGCAAGATCTAGGACAGTATGATGGAAATGTGGAGTCTCAGGTCTTGCTTACTGAGTCTGAAGCTGTATTGTGACCAGATTCCCAAAACCAGAAGCCCAACAAGGTCTAGACATGCCAAAGGTCATGCCATCAAGAGCAGCCCTGGGTCTAGAAGCTATTGATCCTACTTGCCACTCCTCTTTCTATAGGCCTTTCCCAGCTGCCTGGCTCTCTAAATCCCTAAGACCACCACTATGTGCAGGCATCCCTGAGTATCAGCTTACCAGGGCTGTGTTTACCTAGTTACACAGTCAGACCAAAGTACAGATTTCTCCATGGTGTGGTGCTGACCTACACACAAGAACGTACAAACACATAGTCTGAGAGCCTGCCAGGACAGCTTTGGAAAGGTTTGCCTCTCTGGTCCCTGGCTGACTTGAGCTAACTCACCTACTCTGTGCTGCCTGTGTTCACAGTAATGCAATCATTGGCATAGTTTACATTTGCCTCGTTGATACAAAAGGCCCAAGGACAGAGTCTGTCTGCTAGGCTTAGTGAGGAGCAGCAGGGACCTGGAGAAAGAAGAGTCTGTTGCTGATAGAGCTCACACTGGCAAGAAGAGCCAGCAATGGAAAATGCCTGCCGTGCTCAGCCCAGGCTCTGGGGGCCTTCAGGGAGAGCCCAGCAGGGCCACAGAAGGCAAACAGCAAAGCCACTGGCAGTGAAGGGAATGGAAGGGAGCAGGATCCAGAGCTCGGGGCCTATTGAGTCCAAGGAGAGCATCCTGGAAATCTCTGGAGTGAGAGAACAAATTAAGAAGAAGATTAGTTCAGCCGATTTAAACCACAGGCCCCAGGAGATGACCTAAAAGTGTGGGTGGTACCTGAAAAGGGCAGCCAGTGGCTAGAGAAGAACGGAAGTAAAGGAACCCTCCTGCCAGGGCAAGAGCGAAGTTAGGATGAACTTCAACTCAATGACCAAGTTGTAATGGCTTTCCAAGCCTTGGCAGAGAACCATTACTCATGGAGGACAAAGGTACCTATTTATCTCGCCTTATTTAAGGCTAGCCATACACTAATTTAAACTAGAAATGCAATCTCCCACACTTGTCCCCTAACAAACCTGATTCTAATTAAGCAACACATGGGCAGTAGGTCTCACCCCTGCCTACACATTACAAGCACTCGGGGTGCTTCTTGGACATACTAGTGCTGCGGCGCCACCGGAGACCAGCTGAATCAGAATCTGGGGGGATGGAACCTGGGAAGTCAACGTGTCTAAAACTATCCTAGGTGATTCTCATGTGTAGCCGGGGTTGAAAACCAGAAAATGTAACCAAAGCTGGTGGAGTTTTTTTCTTTCTTTCTTAAGAGAAAAAATGTATTTTTAATGTCTTAACTCATAAATCTTTATTATAAGCATGTTAGGACAATAAGTAACATCTCTTCATATTTTCACAGTTTTGTATAAGCTTATAAAATATAATTTTGAACTTCTGCAAGTAGGTTCAATATGGCAATATTAGGAAAATAATATAAAATTTTTGTTACCTTTGAAAAAATACTTGCAGATACATTGATGAAGGTAATAGATGCTATCTCAGAGACTGAAATGGCTTACCTGAACCGAATTGTGTTTGATATGTGAACATGTGAACATGTGTCTCTAAGTTACTCAGGCATTGGGTATTTTTATTCCTTTTTTTAAATTGTGTTATGTTAATCACTATACAGTACATCATTAGTTTTCAATGTAGTGTTTCAAGATTCGTTCTTTGCCTATAAAACCCAGTCCTCCATGCAATTCGTGCCCTCCTTAATACCTACCACCAGGCCAACCCATCCCCCACGGACCTCCCCTCTAAAACCCTCAGTTTGTTTCTCAGAGTCCACAGTCTCTCTTGCTTCCTCTCCCCCTCTGATCCCAGGCCCCACCCACACCTTCATTTTTCCTTTCCTTCTCCTAACGTCCTCCATGTTATTCCTTATGTTCCACAAGTAAGTGAAACCATATGATAATTGACTCTCTTTAAAACTGGTGTTTTGATCTAAAATGAAACAAAATAGAAATAGAAATTAACTAAGCAAGTTAGCTATTGTCATCCAACTTGACTGGTTTAAATAGAAGTGGATTGGGGCTTTTTTCCCTTTTTGTCACCTGGAGTAAATAAATATTTGGAAGAGGACAGGAGTGCCCTCACCTGGTCCAAAGGGAGAACTCCATGCTTTGTTGTTGGGAACTGAGGATCTTATTCACACAGAACAGTTTTGGATAACCCCTGCTTTTTCTTTCACTTGTAAAGAAATAACAAAGAATTATTTACACAGGGATGATTCTATTAAGCTAGAAATTAAACCCAAACTGTGGTCCTAAAAGGAGCCAACAATGTTGATGTATTAATTAGGAAAGATACTTAAAATGTTTTCTTTTTATTCAGTAAATGTTTATTCAGTGAAACCAGCTCAGCTAGAAATGAAACCTCATCTTGTAGTGACCTAATAAGGGCACGACTTTCCAAAACCAGGTGGTCTGTCACATTACAGTCCAGGAGGCAGGTTGAATCCTAAATATATGTTAATATGTGTTTATATCTTTAAAGGGAACCTGATACTATCTTACCTATTGATGGAATTTTGGTCAAGTTTTAGAACTTTAGGATAAAGTTTACTGAGTGCAGATGTCTACTCTTTCTCTGGATCCCCCGAAATCTGTGACAAGCCCTTAACCAAAGACCCAGAAAATGAGATTCATTTCTACAAGTAAACTCTGAGGTTTTCCTGAGTCTATGTAATAAATATGATTTTAGATCCTGACTGTTAAACCTCATGCAGTCATAGATCATGAAAGGGATCCAAATTTGCATAATACCATTAAAGCGCATCTTGTAGCTATACTTAATGGGAACCAAAAAAGAGCAAATAACTCAATTTAATCATTCTGGAAAGGATCTCATAATGAACATTATTCTTACCTGATTAACTTAGAGCATGTCCAGTAAGACACAGAGAGGCAATAAAATGGAGATGTTAAGAACATAGACTCTGAGGGGCATTTGGGCGGCTCAGTTGTTAAGCATCTGCCTTTGGCTCAGGTCATGATTCCAGGGTCCTGGGATCCAGCCCCGCACTGGGCTCCCTACTCCATGGGAAGCCTGCTTCTCCCTCTCCTACTCCCTCTGCTTGTGTTCCCTCTCTCACTGACTCCCTATCTCTGCCCATTAAATAAATAAAATCTTCAAAAAAGAAAAAAAGAAAGAACAGAGACTCTGAACCCCATTGCCCAGCTCCACTCATGTGTGATCTTCAGCAAGTTACTTGTCCTCTACCTCTCCTCTGCGAAACAGCGCAAGAATAGTGCCACTTCATAGGGTTGTTAAGAGAATTAAATCCTAATACAGATAAAAAGCCAGTAAAAGCAAGCCTCCATCATCAAAGAGCCAGTTTTTATTGTAGCAATGTTTCCACCTGTATTTTGTATCTTGATTATTTTTTATTGTGGTAAAAAACACATAATATAAACGTTACCATCTTAACCAGTTTTTAAGGGTACATATTTGCAATGTTAAGTATATTCACATTGTCGTGAAACAGATCTCCAGAGCTTTCTCATCTTACAAACTTAAAACTCTACAGATTAAACAACTCCCCTTCCCCCCATCCCTTACGGTTATAAGAATAACCATTATTCCTTCTGTTTCTATGAATTTGACTATTTTAGGTACCTCATATAACGTGGACTCATACAATATTTATCTTTCCATGACTGATTTATTTTACTTAGCATAATGTCCTCAAAGTTCATCCAAGTTGTGGCATGTGGCATGTGACAGCATTTCCTTTTTTTTTTAAGCTGAACAATAAGCTGGGGGATGTATATACCACATCTTCACCTGTTCATCAACTGATGGGACACTCAGGTAACTTCCACTTCTTAATTATTATTAATAATGCTCCTATGAACATGGGCGTGCACTTATTTCTCTGAGACCTTGTCTAAAATTATTTTTGAATATATACCCAGAAGTGGGATTGCTGGATCATAGGGTGACTCTAATTGTAATATTTTAAGGAATTGCCATACTGCTTTCTATAGCAGGTGCACCAATTTATAATCTCGCCAATAATGCACAAGGGTTCCAATTTCTCCACATTCTTACCAGTAATTGTTATTTTTCTCTTTTAAAAAAATTATTTTAATTCCAATGTGGTTAACATACAATGTTATAAATTTCAGGTTTAGAATATAGTGATTCCACAATTCCATGTATTACTTGGTGCTCATCATGGTAAGTGTCTTCTTAATCCCCTTCACCTACTTCACTATTCCCCCGCTAGCCTCCCCTGGGGTAACGCCAGATTGTTTTCTGTAGCTGAGAATCTGTTTTTGGCTTATCTCTTTTTCTTTTCATTCATTCGTTTTGTTTTTCTTAAATTCCACATATAAGCGAAATCATACGGTTTTTTTCTTTCTCTGACTGACTTATTTTGCTTAGCATAATACCATCTAGGTCCATCTGTATTGTTGCAAATGGCAAGATTTCATTCTTCTTTATGGTTAATAATACTCTATTATATAGATATCACATCTTCTTTACCCATTCCTAATTCCATAGCTTAGCTATAATAAATAATATTCCAATAAGCATAGAAGTACACATATCCCTTAACTTAGTTTTTCATAGTCAAATACCCAATAGTGCAATTACCAGATCACATGATAATTCTATTTTTAATTTTTTGAGGAACCTCCAGACTGTCTTCCCAGTGGCTACTCCAGGTTGTATTCCCACCAAGAGTGCACGAGAATACCTTTTTTCCACATTATCTCCATCACATACTGTTCACATGTTTTCAATTTTAGCCATTCTTGGTGGTATAGCTCAGTGGTAGAGCATTTGACTGCAATTTTAGGCATTCTGACAGATGTGAAGTGATATCTTATTGTGGTTTAGATTAGTATCTCCCTGATGATGAGTGATGTTGAGCAACTTTTCATGTCTCTGTTGGCCATCTGTATATCTTCTTTGGAGAAATGTCTATTCATGTCTTCTGCCCATTTTTAAATTGGATTTTTGCAGTTTTAATGTTGAGTTGTATAAGTTCTTTATATAGTTTGGATACTAATCCTGTATTGGATATGTCTTTTGCAAATATCTTCTCCCATGCAATAGGTTTTCTTTTAGTTTTGTTGTCTGTTTCCTTTGCTGCACAGAAGCTTTTTATTTTTATGAGTTCCAGAAGTTTATTTTTGCTTTTATTTCCCTTGCCTCAGGAGACATATCTAGAAACATGCTGCTACAGCTGTTGTTGAAGAAATTTCTGCCTGTGATCCATTTTAGACTTTTTATGGTTTCAGATCTCACATTTAGATCTTTATCCATTTTGGTGTGATTTGAGGAAGTGGCCCCGTTTCATTCTTTCACATGTAGCTATCCAGTTTTCCCACAATTTGTTGAAGAGACTGATTTTATCAAATTGCATATTCTTACCTCTTTGCTGAAGATTAATTGACCATAAAACCATGGGTGTATTTCTAGGTTTTCTGTTCTGTTTCATTGATCTATGTTTGTACTTTTGTCCCAGTATTTTGTCCCATGCTACGTGAGAAGGAGAGGGAGAAGGAGTTACTACAGATTTGAATATAACTTGAAGTCCAGAATTGTGATGACTCCAGCTTTGCTTTTCTGTTTCAAGATCGTTTTGCCTATTCAAGCTCTTTTGTGATTCCATACACATTTTAGGGTTGTTTGTTCTAGTTCTTTGGAAAATGTAGTTGATATTTTGATAGGTATTGAATTAAATCTATAGATTGCTTAGGGTAGTATAGACATTTTAACAAAAACTGTTCTTCCAATCCATGAGTATGGAGCGTCCTTCCATTTGTTTGTGTCGTCTTCAATTTCTTTCATCAATGTTTTATAGTTTTCAGAGTATGGATCTTTACATCTCCTCAGTTAAGTTTATTCCTAGGTTTGGGAGGGGTATAATTGTAAATGGGATTGTTTTCTTAATTTCTCTTTCTGCTGTTTCTTTTTTTTTTTTCTTAAAGATTTTATTTATTTATTTGACAGAGAGAAATCACAAGTAGATGGAGAGGCAGGCAGAGAGAGAGAGGGAAGCAGGCTCCCTGCTGAGCAGAGAGCCCGATGCGGGACTCGATCCCAGGACCCTGAGATCATGACCTGAGCCGAAGGCAGCGGCCTAACCCACTGAGCCACCCATGCGCCCCTCTTTCTGCTGTTTCATTACAGGTGTATAAAAATATAATGGACTTCTGTATGTTAATTTTGTATCCTATGACCTTACGGAATTCATTTGTCAGTTCTAGTAGTTTTTTGGTGGAGTCTTTAGGGTTTTCTATACATACCATCATGTCATCAGCAAATAGTGAGAGTTTTACTTCTTTCTTACTGATTGGGATGCATTTTATTCCTTTTTCTTGTCTGATTGCTATATTGCTATAGCTAGGATTTCTAGGACCTTATGGAATAAAAGTAATGAGAGTGGACATCCCTGTCTTATTCCTGACCTTAGGGGAAAAGCTTTCAGTTTTTCACCATTGAGTATGAATGTTTACTGTGGGTTTTTCAAAGATGGCCTTTATTACATTGTTATGTTCCCTCTAAACCAGCTTTATTGAGGGTTTTTGTCATGAGTGAATGTTGTACTTTGTCAAATGTTATCATGTGGCTTTTATCCTTTCTCTTATTGATGTGATGTATCATGTTGATTGATTTGCAATATTGAACCACCCTTGCAACCCATGATCACACTTAATCATGATGAGTGATTTTTTTGATGTATTGTTGGATTTGGCTTGCTAATATTTTGTTGAGGATTTTTGCATTTATGTTCATCAGAAATATTATTAGACTGTAGTTCTCTTTTTTGTGGGTATTGTCTTTATATGGTTTTGGTAATCAGGGTAATGTTGGTCTCATAAAATGAATCTGGAAGTTTCTATGTGTTAGGAAAATCAGCTATGTCTCTTGCTCTTGAAAGTAGCAGTCTTATGAAGAAGAGGTCCCTTAGTGCCTTGCAACATGGGGGGTGGGGGGTGTGGAACTACTGCTGCTGCCATAGGACTGAGGCTCCCAAAGTGGGTGGGTGAGAAGATGTGGTGTTGGCAGAGTTTACACTAGTCTTTTGGGGGAGGGGGCTCACGATACCAGGAATCAAGCAAGCCTGGTGCAGAAAGCAGTTTCTTGAAGGCTGGAAGTGTAGGGCTTGGTGTAAGCAAGTTATGTAGTAAATGTCTGGGCTGCACTGGTTCTTGCAGGTGGATGGATATGTATTTATGCTGGAGGGCAGAGGAGGGAAATGGCACCTGCCAGCTTGCTTCTTAGTTCCTAGAGGGATCTCCCAATGATCTCTGTCCCTCTAGAACATATTATGAGATTAGTAAGATCTCCCAATGATCTCTGTCCCTCTAGAACATATTATGAGATTAGTAAATAACTCTCTCTCCCATATTCCCCAAGCATTTTTCAAGCTTCTGGTTTCATGCTATACCCCTGTGGGTTGTTTTTCTTGCTATCTCTTCGGGGCAGGGACTCAGCTTCCTCTCATCCTCCCATCTCTCCCAGAGCTGAATCCACTGATTTTTCAAATTCCAGACTGGTTGTAAGAACTCACAAAATTTGGCCTCTCTGGTTTTCAAAGTCAAATGTTATGGGGAATTTCTTACCCATGTGGGCTCCCCAGTGTGACAGTCTGTTTCTCTCCCTTCTCCATGTCCTCAAGTCCCTACCTCCCCTGGACAGTCTCACAGGCTCATTTAGCTTCCCACCGAGTCTCCAACCCTTCCTACCCTCTTTGATGTGGCTTCTTCTCTACATTTAGTTGTAGAGTTTGTTGTGTCATTCTTTGGGTTGTTTTCTAGGTTATTTATACTGATGTGTTATGTTGTATCCGTGGGACAAAGTAAGCTTAGGGTCTTCCTACTCAATCATCTTCCCAGCAATCCCATTACTTGTTATTTTCTGGCTTTGGGGTATTAGATCTTTTAATGGGGTGAGGTGACATCTCACTGTGATTTTGATTTGCATTTCTTTCATGACTGGTGATATCAAGCATCTTTTCATATAGTTTTTGGCCATTGTATGTCATCTTTGAAAAAATGTCTACTCAAGTCCTTTGCCCATTTTTTAATCAGGTTAGATGATTTTTTGTTGTTGTTGTTGAGTTGTAAGAGTTATTAATATATTCTCAATATTAGCACCTTACCAGATATATGATTTGCTCTTTTTCCATACATTGCCTTCTCATTCTGTTGATTGCATCCTGTTATATATACAAGTTTTAAATTTTGACAAAGTCCCATTTATTTATATTTACTTTTGTTGCCTATTCTTTTGGTGTCAGATCCAAGAAATCACTGGCAAATCCAATGTCATGAAACGTTTTGCCTGTTTCTTCTCCATGAGCATTTTTAAAGCAAAATGAACAAGCTGGCAGTGGTAATAAATAAAACAAACCAGTCATTTAAAAAGACATAGACAGCAGAAAGCTCACATGACAATGGATTTGGGATAAAGATGTTAGTGTGTTTGCTGGCCTTTTCTAGTAATACTCCTTACTTCGTATGGGACACCTACCTATAGAAGAAAAAATTCAATATGGATCCTGCCCAGAGTCCAGGCCAAGCCTAATGCTGTACTGTGAAAATAGCTCTCTGTTGTAAAACAAATCCCAGGTCATAGTCCAGGCTTGGAAGTTGACTGTATTCCCAACCCAGGGACAGAACTTTACACCACCTCTAAAGGCAGTTCAAAGACAATGTTATCTCATTTCCTGACTAATAAATACTAACATATGCAGATAATTTTTCTCTTAGAAACCATAATTATCTTAAAGTGTCTACTCTTAATAAGCATAAAATGTTTATTTATGCCTTAAAAGAACTTTAATCAAATTTGGTTATTAAAATTCTATTTTTAGAAATAATATTCTTAAATGGAAGTCAATATTAAAAAGCAGTTTGTTAGAACCAAACAATAGGTATCATTTCATAGCATCATGACATTTCTGACCTAGAAGGAAAATCTGAGCCCATCTAGGTCAGTGTTTTTTATCCTTGTTGTGGAATAGAATGTTTATAAAATGCTGGTGCCTGGACCCTAGTCCTCCATCAAAGGTTCTGATTCAGTAAGTTTGAGAACCACTCAGCTTGTACAACCCCGCATCTGTACTTGGAAATGGAGGCATAAAGCAGGTGACCTGTACCACCTTCCCTGAGCACTTTCTGTTCCAGTTCTCACTGTTTCGCAAATACTCCCTGCACACACACCGTGCTTTTGAATGTGTTACCCACTGCCTCAAAGTCCCTTCTCTATTAGCAAACTGCTGGTTAGGAGTCTTTTATTTTTAAAGGCCCAGGCAATTTTTTTTTTAAGATTTTATTTATTTATTTATTTATTTGACAAACAGAGATCACAAGTAGTCAGAGAGTCAGGCAGAGAGAGAGAGGGAGGGAGGAGGAAGCAGACTCCCCCCTGAGCAGAGAGCCCAGTGCAGGGCTCCATCCCAAAACCCTGAGATCATGACCTGAGGTGAAGGCAGAGGCTGTAACCCACTGAGTCACCCAGGCGCCCCTCCCAGGCAAATTTTAACTCCCCTCTAAAGTCTTCCTTGACTGCCTCACACTGAGTCATTGTTCCTCCCTTCTCAATTCATTCTTCTCGATTGTATTCTCAATTCATCCTTCTCAATATAACCTTTGCCACACCATATTCTATTTGTTCATGTCTCTCTCCCTCTCTCTCTCTCTCTGTCTCTCTCTCTCATTGGATTGTGTACTAAGTGAGAGCCAGGCACCATCTTATTTACCCTTTAGGAGGCTTTCAAAATTATGTTATGCAGAACATTACTTCCTTAGAACATTGTGTTGGTGCCTAGAGAGCAATGCAAAGAGACTTAAGACTTGCTCCTATTTCCAAGGACTTAAAGGACTAATGGGTGACAGAGGACCTTGTCCACTGTCAAAGGGATTAACAGATCTAGAATTCTCTCAGATCTGTAATGGTGCCAAGTGGCAAGTTTCCTGTGGTGCAATGGGCAATTGATCTATTCTAGTAACAAACAAAAATCCAGTAATGCAAATTCAACTTTTTTGAGAACTCTAAGGCAGAAGAGGCAAGTGTAATGAGACTGTTCATTGATAATGACTTCAGGAACTTTCAGTGTCACCTTGGGGTGGTAGGGTTGGAGAAAACTTACCCATCTGACCTGGGCTTGAGCAAAGTTTATAAATCTTGTAATATGTTTCTACCAGAAGTGGTGATGGATTTGCTTTGAGTTTCCTGTGTACTGCCACTCTAACAAATTACCACAAACTTCATGGCTTAAAACAACACAGATGTATTATCTTGTCATTCTGGAGGCCCGAAGTCCAAAATGGGCCTTACTGGGCTAAAATCATGGTGTCAGTAGAGCTATATTCTTTCTGGAGGCTCTAGCGAAAAATCTGTTTCTTTGCCTTTTCCAGGTTCAAAAAGCCATGTGCCTTCCTTCATTCATGACCCCTTCCAGTAATTGCATCACTCTAACTTCTGCTTTTTTTTTTTTTTTTTAGATTTTTTATTTATTCATTTGAGAGAGAGCAAGAGTGAGAGAACATGTGCACATGAGCAGGGGGAGCGGCAGAAGGAGAGAGAGAAGCAGTCTTTCCATTGAGCAAGGACCCCAACACAGGGCTCCATCCCAGGATGCTGGGATCATGAGCTGAGCTGTAGGCAGACACTTAACCAACTGAGCCACACAGGCACCTCTCCAACCTCTGCTTCTGATGTCCCATCTTCTTCTCAGACTCATCTGCCTCCCTGCTTTACTTAAAAGGATCCTTGTGATTATACTGAGCTGACTCAGATAATCCAGAATAAGAGATAATCCAATCTCAAGATCACAATTTGATTATATTTAAAAAAGTTCCTTTGCCCCATATAAGATAACATATTTGCAATTTTTAAGGATTAGAGCATGGATCCTTATGCAGGACCATTCTTCTGCCTACCATACTGGGATTAGAAGTACAGTATGTAGCTATAGATACTTTGCCTGTGAAAATGAATATATGAGTGTGCCCTGATTTATAAAAATACCTCCTAGAATCCAGTGGTTTGCATTTTATTTGATTCAGAGCATTTAGGATATTGATACAAAGAGATACTAGTCATTTTCATTCATCCATTTATTCATCTCTCCATTTACCCATCATTCCATACATTCTTTACTCATTTGTGCTTCTTAATTTCTGTGTCAAGCCACATAAATTAGGCTTTGCTGCAATAACAATTTCAAAATCTCAATGGTTTACCACAACAAAAAAATAATTTATCACTTATATATGTCCATCATGTTTCAGCAAGGGGCTTCTATTCAACCTAGATGCTCAGAGATCCAGGTTGGTTAAAGCTTTATCTTGCTACGTGCTCCCATTATCCTAGCATGGGTTGGGAAGGAATGTATTAACTGATTCTTACTTTCTGTTTGGAAACAAACATAGGTCACTGGCCATAGCAAGTCATATGGCTACATGGTACCCCAAAGGGCACAGGAAGTAATCCTGTCATATTTATTGACAGGATTTATTTATTTATTGGAAATATTTATTGAATGCCACAGCTCCTCACACTAATATATTCATGTATCATCTTACTCTTCACCATATTTAAGTCTGTCTTCAACTGAAAGCATGAAGTGGGGAAAAAAAAAACAGACTAATATCAGAATTTCCATGTTCTTACCCTAGTTTTTCATTAGCTTATAATCTTGTTCATTTTTCTGGACTTGATTTCCTTTATCCATGAATGAGAATAATTATTGCTCTTACCATTCTTTTTTTTTTCCTTGAGGTATAATTAACATAATATTGCTCACCTTCTCACCTAATTCTGAGAAACAAATGACATGATCAAGACAAAAATCATATATTTTAAATCTCTACTTACAAAAATATAGAAGGAAATTCAAGATATACTCCTCAATGAGATGTTTGTGACTTCCAGTGTGTTATAATGGTTAAGTATCTGTTTTTTTTCCCACTCAAAAGAATTTCTTTTATTTTTAAAACTTATGCTGTTCTAACAATTCATTCAATCAGCACATAGTTTTTGAGAACTGAGAATTACACTGTCTCCACTAACTGCCATGATATGGGAGGAGAAGTCTTTGTACCATTTTCAGTTGTAGACACTTTATTCTTGTGAAACTGAATGACCATGGAGAAAATGAACTTACAGTAAAGCTAAATAGCAAGAATAATAAAGAAGGAAGAAAGAAGAAAGAAGAAATTTTATGAAAAGTAAAGTTCAGATGAACCAAAATAAAACACTTAAATCAGAGTTGCAACAAAATGCTGCAGTGGCAACAGTATTACATCAAGGCACAGTCCCCATGTTTTAGACTTGTAATTCCATACACTGGAAAACTTTACACTTCATATTTTTTTTATGCTGGAAAGTTGGATTTCATATGAAGGAAATGACTAAGTCCAAAATACTCTAAGTTTAAAATGACTCACATACTCTGAAGATTAACAGAACCTAACACTGTATTATGATTTGTATATTTGTACTTCAAAATTCTCAAAGGATTTAGCAGTCTGAGACCAAAGATTGAATTTTTCCAAATCACACAGAAGCTTTTAAATCCAAGTTTAGTGTAATTAAAGGATGAATGTGGTGAATTCCATGCATTTCCAACAAAATCATATTGCCCAACTCAAGAAGGATTAGTGCAAGACTAACACAGACGTTTCCAAGTTCAATAAAGTAAGGGTGGGCCTGATGTGAGTTGATAACTCTTTTCTAGGCCCTAAAGTTACTGATTTAGTTTCATCGTAAGCTGTTCATTAACTTGTGTGAGAAGTGTCAAGCTAACAACAAAAGGTGTTAATTCCATTAAGATTATCAGCAGTGTAATTTCCCTAGCATAATCAAGACTTACTAAAACAATTTGGTTGCCATTCTAACCCTATTTTATGTGATGCTCCAGACCTATATTTTACCTCTAAATCTCCCATAATATCCCCCAATGGGCCAGAACCTATCTGGAGGCACCCTGCTAGGCTTGGGGCAAGAACCAATTAATTTGAGAAGTAGGTAAGTTGTATCTTTGGGCTCCCATGAGCTCTTGTACTGCATCCTCCTCTTTAATGACTTCCATGTTTCCTTCTCAGGACCAAGTCCTGCATCCTCTTATTTACAATGAATTTTATTATTAGTCTCTTCACTAACCAAACCCAGTAAGACTCCAAGGAAAGGAATACAGAACAAATTACACCCTGTCCATACCAGAATTTCTGTGAAACATAAAAAAAATATAGAAAGTATGCTCTCTGTCTCAATAGTACCTAAATGAGCAACAATTTGTTAGGAACAATTGGTGTTAGGAATACATCCAGGATTACTGACAAGTTCCACTGGGGAGTTATACCTGGGCAGAGTTTTCTAACACCCCTCTATCTTCTATCTCCATCCATAAAGGAGATATATGCACTCCTTTACTTTTGAGTGACTCAAAGGAACATTTTCTGGACTTTTGATTGTCCCTTTTAGGGATAAGGAGTTATTAACATATCAGGCCCTTTAGACCTCTTTGATCTACATACACACAAAGGCAAGCCACCATTTCTCCACTTCCCCATTCAAAGCTACCATGTTCCCTCTTTATCCTATCCCAGCCTCACTCAGGTTCCAAACTCAAACTCAGGGCCTTAAATTCTGTCTCTTTCCCTCTGGTCCTGGTGTTTGCCTTTGAGCTCCTCAAGCACAAAAAGCTGCGGGTCCTAGTACTCCCTGCTAGGCTCCCTTCTCTATCTCTTGGCATCTCTTATACAAAGTTGGTCTCTGTGATTCCAGTCTCTCCTACTTTTCTCCCTCTTCCCTCTTTGGTGCCAACAACTTCTCCTCTCTATCCCCAAGAAATCTGGGCCCTCCCTCATCTTATCTTCTTCCCCTTCCTCCTCCTATCTTAGTCATATCTCTGTTCTGTTATGCTCACCAGTGCAACTGACCCACACACAATGATACAGGGAGCCAAGCTTGAATATTTAGATAAAGTGTTGAGTCTTTGATGGGTAATTTCAAAAATCAGCCATAGGTGGGCCCCACTCAACTAGAAAAAAAAAAAAAAAGTAAGAGTTATAGAAATAGCATTTCACACCTCTGTCTTAAAGATTGGTTGGAGTCACTTTATGAAAAATGAGTTTTGAAAGTTTTATATAACTTTTGAATTTAAGTTGTGGAAAAAGACATGGTTGAAGTTACTTATATTCCATGCAGACTGATTCTGTGCATGTTGGGAATCTGATTAAAAAAAAAAAGTGCAAATGAACTTCTGCATACCCAATTGAAGAGAGATACATAGAATGGGTTAATCAAGCAGCTGAGAAATCCTCTTTTGATTAAAAAATCAGGAGTTGGCAAGGTAGTACTTCCGCAACCATAAGCGTCCTTTCTGTGCCTGGCCTAGAAAGGGAGTGATTAAAAAGCCTTGAGCTGGCCAAGAGTTGATTACAGTGTGGGGAGAGCTTTTCTCCATAATGAGCCAAAAGTTCACAAGAAGCAGTAGGGTGTGGGAAAAGAACATAGGTTTTTAGAGTCAGGTTTAAATTCCAATCCCAGTTGTTTCCACTGCTGTGTCACCTTGAGAAAGTTACCAGTGAGCCTCAGTTTCCTTATCTATAAAATAGTATTCACAGAGCTACTGAAAAGATCAAATGACATGGCCTGTGCCCTTGACATGCAGTAGACAATAAATGCCTTTTTCTCCAGGCATAGGAACACCATGTGACTTCTTTTGTGTGTCCTTGGTCAGCTTCCACCCCGATTTCTTACAGTGGCTATTCTAGACTTAAATCCTCTTCTTGAACCACCATCCTTAGTGCCTCAATTCTCTCTCCAAACACATGTGACCTATAGAAACTCCCTAACTCTCCAGTGAACATACTTATTTGCTCCCACTCTTGTCCTTTACCTCTGCTCTCTAAAGCCATCTCCTTTCTGCCCAAAGCCATTCCTCTCACCTGTGTTCTTTGTCAGATCGTCTTTCAACTCAAATAGCTGATCTGTTATTGATTCCCTCTCTAATATCTTCGAACCTTCCCTATGTGCTACATTTGCCCCATAGGCTTTACGTTAAAACCAATTTTTAAAATAGTTTATTAAACACCTACCCAGTCCCAGACACTATGCCATATATTAGGGCTACAGTTGGGAATGTGGAGCTTATAGAACCTTCTCTAACTACAGCTTCTTCATCTGGACATTGAATACCACTATTGTATTCTGCCTATGTCATGGAGGGTAATGATGTATTAAATTAGAAAATCCAAAGAGGGCACAAAACCCTGCCTGGCACACAGTAAATCTTTATGCAGTGAAAGAATCTAGTGAGAGATACAGTCAAGTAAACAGGAAGTCAGGAAACAGGGTAAATAGTTGTGGGCAGTGGATAAGTTCCCATGGGATGACTTCTCCGTACAGCAAGAAGCAAAAATATGAGGAGAGAAGAAAAGTTTAAAATGGTTTCTGGGAAGCACAGGAAAGTGAGATAATCAGGAAAACATGGAATTGGGGGAACCGTCTTAAAGGTCCTCCTGGAGACCCTGAATTTATAATGGTACTGGTTTGGGAGCTAGGACAATTTTCTCCAGAAAGATCAGCCACCAGGCAGCCCCTTCAGGCCACTACCCTGGCCATTTTCTCTTCCCAGCAACTTACGCACTGTCCCTGGGGCATCTTGTCCACTTGTGTCTGGAAGTAAAATTGGCAATAAAATATATTAGCATGTTGAAATTTAGTATTTCAAAGAAAAAGGTAAAATAATCTGAGAAAAAGACAATTTGGCAACAAGACAAAAAAAATGGAAAAAAGAGTTTTAGGACAGTAAAATCAATCAACATGATTGAGTTTAACACTAACTCATGCCTATATGATTAATAAGTAACTCTCTGTTCTATCTACCAAATAAGGTAGTGTAGGACACCCTCTGGCAATGACATAGCAATACAAAAGGGTAGAGTCAGGGCCTCTTTGGCCAGGGGAGGAGGCAAGACTGTGAGCCCACATGGGTTATGGTAAATGCCATTCATCCTTTCAGGTTTGGGGTGGAAGGGGAAACACAGAAGGAAGGAGTTTAGAGTTTTAAACTCAAACATGGATACCTGAGAACTTCTGGGGTTCTGGCCCAGTCCCTGCTCAGGGCAAATAAATCAGGGCTGCTTTGACAGAGGGTCTGATTCCTAAATTAGAAAGCAAGAGATTCACTCCCTTAGTAGTGATTGTAAGGATCCTGATAGTTTTGCTGACACCATTCACTTTTCCTGTCTTTTAGGGTCACCAAGGAGGTGTGGGGGCACCTGAAGCAGAGGCAAGAATGCCCAAGGATTTAAGAGCAGATCTACATTGATTATTCCCAAATCTATCTCTGTTATACCACTTTCTGAGCTGAGATCCAGTAAGTCCACCTTCCCTCTAGGCATCTCCTCCTAAATGCTCCACAGACAACTCAACTTTGGCACTTCCAAACCAGAAACTGTTAGCATCTAGCTCCTCCACCAGGAATTTCTCTTAGGAGATGGAACCCAGTAAGCCAAAACAGGATCTCCTCCTCTTCCTTATTCCGCCAGTCAAACTAGTTACAGAATCAGATAGATGCTGTCTCCCAAACACCTTCTCAGCATCCCAATTTCCAGTGTGTGGATAAAGTCTGGGGGCTCCCAAGTTGAAATAAAGTAGATCAGGCAGAGAAGCCAGGGAACATGCCAAGACCAACTCTTAATCAGGACAGTTGGGAGCCATAGGCTGGAAAAGATAAAATTGAGCTCTTAGTTCATTCTGGACTGAAATTTATTCCAGAGAGGTCATTTTCTCATGCATGGAAGGAAAAAAAAAATCATGATTTAAGTAATTACAATCTGGAAGGCATTTAACACAAGCTGACCAATTTCCTTTAAAAGTTGACCTAATTTGTAAATCTTTTTTAATTTAAAATATTTTATATAACTGTTTTAATGACAGATTAGTCACTAAAATGTAATCAATATGCTTCACTGTGATTCAGTTATGTATCCATTGAGAAATTTCACTGGAAAACTTAGTAAGAGCTCAGATAGCCCTACCTGGAGGGAGGTCCCCTAAGTTCTAGACAAAGCACCAGAGGGAAATGGCATTTTCAAGGTTAGCATTTTAAATTTAACCCATGAAATTATGGCAGCATCCCAAATACTAGTCAGAATGTGGTTGAAACTAGCTTAATAGTTAAGATTGTATGAGAACTTAAAGTTTAAAACCTAAGAAGCTAAGAACACAAGCAGATTGTGATATTTCATTGTGGGAAAAGAATAAGGGCATTATTTCAAAACTTCTGTGTTCTTGTATTTCCATTATAATTCTTTAACTTCAAGAAATGTTTAATCTAACTTGCAACCAAACACCAGCTTCATTCTATTTTATAGATCCACTGTAGGACCCTCGTTTTGCCTCAAATGCCACTAAATACTATTAAAGTGCCCCTGAACCCTCTGTTCATTTGTTAATACTCCTAGAAATCCTACACCGTTGTGAACATTAAGCTTTATGAGCAATAACACTTTCTATCTGACTACCTTTAAGAAGATCCTGAAGCAATAAAAGGAGGCAAAACCAGCTGAGAGAGAGAAGGGTTGGCCACTAACTGACCAGATTGTCTTAAACGAGTTATCTCCCCTTCCTGGACCTTCATCTCCTCAGGTATAAAATGAGTCACTGATTGGCGTTACTAAGGTTCCTAACAAATGGAAGATTCCATGATGCTGAGGTTGGTGCTAAGGGGAAGGAAGGGGCTCGGGAGGCCTCCTGAGGGTGGAGTGGGATGTGAAATGTGGATTATCTAGAATCAGAAATCACAGTCAGGGCAGAGAAGAAGCAGGTGCCCAAAGGTGTGGCACCCAGAGGGAGCTGAGGGCCGCAGGAAGGTTGAAGATAGATATCACTGAAGGTTCAGCCTTCTTCCATTCCCCAGCTGAGTAATGGAAGGGGCCCAATTCTTAACTTGATGCAAGATGTTTTGTTATTTGGCAAAATGATAGTTTACTTACAAAAAAATAGATATTTTATGGTAAAAGTCTGGAACCATGAAATTTAATTTTTGAGTATATGTTGCCCTCATGTTGCCCAGTTGTCTAACTGTAAGAGATTCTCAAACGCAAGGATAATCTTCCCTTGTCTTTCTCTCGCAACTCATCCCATGCCTTGCACAAGTACCAGACATACAAGAGATGCTCAATAAATACACGGACATAACGAGTTATCTTCAGTATTGACATTTATCTTACTTAAAAAAAAAAAGGTAAAAACTCTTTATCCACACTTTGATAAATATCATGTGTCTAGGTAGAAAAGTGGCACTTCTTTTTATAGATGAGGAAATGAGAAAAGTAATGCTCTCAGAGCCCTTAGGTAGTGAGAGAATGGAAAACTTTCCTTGTCCCTGGATACAGGTCTTACCATCCTCTTTACTTCTCCCTGAAGAAACACTGTGGGCACACCACAAAATTTGATGAGCTCACTTTAACATGAGACTTTATTTCCTTCAAATGGCGAATCGCACATACCTCTCCTATAAAATTACTGAATTTTCATTTCCAGAGGAAATGGCACTGGGTAAGCCTGGTGTAAACTTTAATAATGCTTTAGGCTTTATTCAGATCACATATCCCAGGTAAGGAAGATCAATTTATGGACATTTAAATTGCCCTCAAATACCACTTCTGAGATCGAAAGCACTTCAACTTTCTAAAGCACAAGAAAAGGAGGAAAAACAAATTCTTAAACATAAAATAACACATCATTTCATAAACCAAAGGGGAAAACCTGCACTTTTGCAGATTCCTTACTTGACAACTTAAAACCAGAAGGAATTTTTTGTAGCACACAGGAAATTTTTGTAGTACACAGCTGAGGAATCTTATGGGACGAAAGAATATTTGTGTCCTGTTGGCACCCACCACACACCTTCCTGAGTGGTCACACCATAGGGTTTGCAATTTTTACTGAATTCCACCATTGTCTGTCTCGACTGTCATCTTTTATTATGAATCTACATCTCAAGCTAAACCTTTGCAGTTAGCGGCCTGATCACGTGAAAAGTCAGGGTGAAGGACAAACTGACACTTGTGGACAAAATAAAGAAATTTAATTAGAAATAAGGGACTGCATCTTAACCCAAGGGGATGACTTATTGTCTTTTTAAATTGTCTCCTTCCCAAGAGGCCAGATTGTCCACAATTTCTTCATTATCCTTAATTTATCACCCCCTCTGTTATCCAAAGTAAACTCATACAATTCCCAGACCTGCTGCTTAGGGTTCCCAAATCCTGCTTTTTCTGGGCAGCTTGAAGCAAATAAACATAGAGAAGTATGGAAATAGTCAAGAGGTACCACCAGAAATAAATTAACATTTTTGCATCCATAAATATTGCATCCTAAATATGGTCCAAGAAAGGCCTGTGTTGGTAAGGAAGGCTGTGGGGAAAGGTTGGGAGCATTCCTAGGTCTGTGAACATCTTTCTCCTCATGCAAATATTATACGATCACAAATTCCTGGAGAGACCTGTTTGGTGTGCTCTGTCAAACATGGACTGGTTCACAGCCCAGGGAACACCTTCCTGTGACATACAAGTCTGTCTCAGGGGGCTTCCACACCCACTCTCTCTCATCTGAGCTTCCCAACAAAGCCCACAACATCAGATTGTCCTTCTAAGTGCCCAGTTCAGCACTGAGAAAATGAAAGTTGACAGGAATTGGAGGAGTTGTTTGAACAGTGGTACTGAAACAATGACATTTTGCTAGAATTCCTTCCCACCAATTTGCTGACCTGTGACATGATAAGGTTTTTTTAGCTTCATAGAAAGAAACAGAAGAGATTTAATGCTAGGTACAGAGGAGATACTCAGTAAATACTAGTTTATCAACGTGGATTATTGATGTGAAGTCTGATGTCTCAGTCTATTGATAAAACAGTCAGGGGCTGTGTGAGGAACAGGAAGCACCACTAGAGGAGGGCTGGAGGTTTGGAGGGAGAGAAACAGGACCAGTGACACATAGATGACAGCCTAAGGTGTCTTTCAGCTTTAATATGTCCAGGGAAATGAATGGCCAATCAATGTCATGGTCAGGTAGGAACACTCTTTATAATCACTCAGTATTTTAAACATGCCATGCCTCTACCCTGCCTGTCTGGAGAGGGAGGAAACTCTTCTTAATAAATCTAGTTCTTGCATTTGACTTTTAATTTCCTGAATTCTCGAGGAGACCCATTTCATCCAAGTTTGGCTTATGAGAAAATTAAGTCACTTCTTTCAGTTCTATTGTCTGCCACTCACTCTCTGAGGTTACAACACAGAGAGAATGTTCCCCGAGGAAAAGATTTGTTCTATGATTGACAGGAGAAAGGAAAAAAATATATACATACATTTCCAATGGTCGGGTGGGGGTTGGGGAAGACATCTGTTTGGTTTCTAGGGAACATTTATCCTACAGCACAACCGAAATGCAGCTGGCAGGATTTACAGGCTCCACAGCTGACCCTGCCCCTGAAACGCCCCGGTTGTGGGGGTGGGAGCAGGGGGACAGCATCTCCTTTGCAAGAAACATTCGGCAAGTCTGTGTCTGAGAAGCCTAGATGCCCCCTGTCTTCATCAGCAAAACACCACCCTCCTCCTCGTTTCTTGCCCGAAACAAAATTTACACTCAGAAAATTCATAATAAGTTCTCACAGTAGATTGCAACATCCTAGAAAAAGGGAGTCACATTTATTAATTTTGTAAATAATACTTTTCTTGAGTAAACACAAGCATAATCTCATTGATCTTCATGAGCTTGCTTTTGTGTTTGTCTCCGGGGCCAGCCAGCTGCAATACGTGTGGATTCGGAGTTTGGATTCCACCAGTGGGCTCCTGTCACTGCTGGAACACCTGAGAATCACCTGGACGCTAGCTGACAAGATTTCTAAATTAAAGTTCCTGGAAAGTTAGACAATATCTAATGAGCCTTTCTTACTGAGCAAACACAAAAGAACTCCACTACAACCAGGCACTCGGGCAGACACTTAAACCAACTAAGTTTCCTTCTTATTTAAAATGACTTATTTAAAATTATTTAAAATTAAAATTATATTATTTTAAATGTTAATTTAATTAATTAATTAATTAATTTGAAATTTAATTAATAAAGGTTGGGGTACCAGGTGGTGGGTATTATAGAGGGCACGGATTGCATGGAGCACTGGGTGTGGTGAAAAAATAATGAATACTGTTTTTCTGAAAATAAATAAATTGAAAAAATTTTAAAAAATAAAAAAATAAAATAAAATGACTTATTTAAAATTATTTAAAATTAAAATTATATTATTTTAAATTTTAATTAATTAATTAATTAATTTGAAATTTAATTAATAATTTAAATCTTATTTAAAATTAAGAGGAGTCCCAAAGTTCAAGGGACTTGGGTTCTAGGCCCAATTCAGTCAGTTCTCTTCAGACTTAGCACCTCCTTTTTCTTCTCTGCAGCCCTAGTACATCCAAGAAACTGAGCTAACACCCTTGCATAGCTTCCCCTCCTCTGAGAGTCAACCTGTCCTGTTCTTACCATTATTTTCAACTTCTCGAAACCCATGCTTAGACATTTAGCAGAATGTTGTTAAGTGTTAAAATGACAGCTCTATACAGCACACGGCTTCGGCAAATTTCTAAATGTGTGGACCACTAAGGAATCATCCGGTCTATGGTCTTCTTCATGCAGAGAAGGAAATAAACCCAGAGCTATGAAGTGACCTGCCAGGTAGTGTGGATATGGGATGAGAACCCAGGTGTCCTCCCCTCGTCTCCTCACCTCTCCCCTTCTCTGTTGGTACCTAGTGCTCTGAACAGTATTTACAGTTTTCCATGAAAGCATTTCCATGAAGTCATTTCTCTGATAGTGGGATTTTGGACATCAGCAGACAGGCAAAAACAGCCTTTCCTAGTGGCAACCAAATAAAATCACACTATCTTGCAAACCGAAACGTGAGCATAGACTCCAGCAAGAGAAAGAACACAGACGTGCTCTGCCCCGTTGTCTCTGGGGACATAGCCAAGAGGCAACCTCAGCTCAGCCCTGACCACCTTGCTTTCCCAGCTGCTGTCCAGCTACTCTGCATGGACATACACCACCCCCATGTGTTGAGTGGAGTTCATCACTCAGTATTATCAAGGCTAATACTGGGGGCTTGAGAGACCTGTGAAACTTATTTTTAAATAATAATGAAGTGCTAGAGAGGTCTTATATCTCTAAGACTGTACCCAAACTTGGGAGGTCCACCAGAATTGCATGTGGCAAGGGACAAGAACCAAATTTTCCCCTGAATGCTTTAGGAATATTAAACTCAAAAAATCACATTTATTTTTTTTTAAAAATCACGTTTATTGAGCACTTGCTATGTACCTGACATTGAACTAAGTATTGAAGAAAGGAGTCTGAATCATGGCTGAATCATGGCTCACTGCTTCCAGTGAATGGAGTCACAGGAGAGATTTACCGCATATATTAAAAACAGGCACATTCATTCAAGTAGTTTTATGCCAAAACGGATTTGGGATGATTTAGGTCTTAACCGATTGCTTTGACATCCTGTGGATTTATCTAAAAGGATGTTATTCTGCATCCTGGCAGACGTTTCATTGTCGAAGTTCTTCAGAACTCCTACAAGTGGCCATTGGATTCATGAGTGCATCGGTTCACCTTTTTTATTATTTGCTGGAGTGAATGGCAATTCCTTGTCCTTAGCCATTTTGTGTTAAGTTACCCAGATGGCTCTTCCTCCTCTCTTGATAAGGTAAGCAGGTTTATCCTGCCCCACAGTAGCTCTTTAGGCTACACTGTGTCCATCTATGTCACAGTTAAAGGAGACCCTAAGTCCCTCACAAAAGTCACTTCTAACTTGAGCAGCTCCTAGACCCAAACCAGAGCAACTGAGAAGTGTAGGGAAGTGCTTCTGTGAAGCTCATCTCCAGACAGGCAGTTTTCTGTTTCCCAAAAAACAGGAACACAGACTGCAAAGCCACAACACTAACAGCATTTCTCATCTGCTCCACTGGAATATGAAGCCTCTCCGACAACCTTAGCTGTCTGGCTGTCTAAGGGACACAGAAGAAGCCCAGACTGGAATACATGTAACAACTCTACCTCCCCTCACCAACGGCGCAAATGCCTCATCTAGGTCAACTAGAGTTCAATTAAAAATTAAAAATAGAGCAAACAAAAATGTGCTCCCTCAGGTCAGTGAGGACCAGCCACTTAGCAAACACACAGGAACATCAAGCACCTGGGGAATCCAGCGGTCCTGGGCACCTTATACTCACAAGCAAAAACCATCTAAGGGGCCTCCTCCCAAATCCCCAATTGTTTAGGAGCCATATTTTCCATATTTCTCATTTCTCCTATAACAATGGGAGGTATGATACTACAATTCCGTTCACAATTAATTTTATTAAAGGCATGGGGAGAAGTTAAACTAGTATCTCTTTATTGATAACATGCATATCAGATGCCTCTTTTATCCAAACAGAAAAACAAAAATAATACTTCATAATAACTCACCAGAAAACATGAAAACATTAATGAGCTCTATTAATGGAAGACAACACACTTAAATTAAGCACATACTATGGTTAAAAAACAAAAAACAAAACAAAACAAAACAAAAAACAACACAGAGCGTTGCGTCATCCATCCCCTAACACTCTCCAATTAATCATTTCAGCTTCCAGTCACATTGTCAAAAGCACAATTGAAGTGCTTTTGTCAAGAGAAATTGTCATCTAAATCAATCTGCGTCTCGAGGAAGTTAGTCTCCCACGACGTCCATGGCTCCCATGCCCGCTCGCCTTTCTGTCTGCGGATGTTCTCCCGGAACCTAGAGGATTAGCTTTCACACAGGCTAAAGCGAGTCTGCATCCTCGTGGGCCACGTGTCCGTTTGGACAGGACAGGGCACCCCGGGGCTGCCTGGCACTCCCTCTTCAGACCCACTCAGACTTTCTGGATCTGGAGTTGGCAAGCCCGTCGGGGGGCGGCAGCTGACCGGATGGATAGCGCCGGCCCAACCGGCTCCGAGACACTAAGAGATGCTCCTCTGACCTTGTGGGACCCTCGACCCTGGGGTCCTGGGAGGCCTCCACTTGCGCCCTACTCCCCGGCTCTTTGCAAGCCGCGGCCAGCTTCTCACTGGCAGAGGACAGCACCTCACTCTCATCTTCATCCCGAAGCCCCATCCGCCCCGACACAGCAGACTTCCCACTGGGGCTGTCGGCACCCTCCGCTCCAGTCCACAGGCCGGGGTGGATGGGCGCCCCCTCCTCCACCCACGCACCACTGCCGGCCATTGGATCTGACCTAGCGCCCAGGCTCCGGGACAGCGGGCGGCCGGCGGTGTGGCCCAGGGGATCCTTGGCGGGGGCCCTGCCCCTACTCGTCCTCCCACGAACGCTGCAGAAGAGGTCAGCCACACTGAGCAGCAGGGACAGCGCACTGACCGCCCACATGAAAAGCATCATAATGGACTTCTCCGTGGGCCGGGAGACATAACAGTCCACCACGCTGGTGCAGGGAGCGTGGGTGCAAGAGAATCTCTTGGGGACCAAGAATCCAAAGAGGAGGTAATGCGAGGCACCAAAAGCTGCCTCGGTCAGCACCCGAAGGAAGAGGTGGACGATGTAGCTGGAGGAGAAATCCGGCACTGTCAGGTTGTAGGGCTCCCTGCAGGGCGGAGGGCGGTGCCTGTCCCCAGGGCTCTGGTCACAGGGCTCAGGGTGGGTGGGACCGCCAACTGGCGCACAGAGTCCACGGGCGGCGAGCACGGCACCTCTGTGGAGCACGTAGACACTGAAAATGGCAGAAGGGAGGAGGACAGACACGCTCTGGATCAGCCAGAACCGCAGCTGGGACACCGGGGAGAAGATGTCGTAGCAAACATTGGCACATCCCGGCTGCAGAGTGTTACACACAAACCTCTCCTGCTCATCCTGGTAGACGGGGGAGCCTGCCAAGATGATCACCACCATCCTCAGCAGTACCATGAAGATAAGCCAAATCTTCCCTAGAAAGGAGGAAGCAGGAAAGCACCATCACCAGCATACAAACATATTCCCTTCCAACAACAGTTTTGAAGTATTTACAGGGGTGAGATTGGAGAACTGAGAAGCAATAAGCATGTATTTTAATCCTGGCAATGGGGGAGGGGGGCTAGTTAGCTCATCTGTCAAGTATTTCCAGAGGCTGTGCAATGTGTCAGACACTGTGCGGAACTAGTTGTTTGTAAAATGCTTTGAGACTGACAGGTTTTAAAGAAGCATTAGAGTCAAAGATGTTTGATCTGAGTCTACTAGTTCAGACTTTTGGTCCAGACTTTCCTGGACTGAAAGTTCTAGAAAGAAAGTTGAGGTAAGCAAATTAATGATGTAAATAAGATCTTACTCTCTGCAGATAATAAGCTTTCTAAAGAATGTTAGCACATTTGTATAACCATGTGTAACAAATACAAGCTACTAATTATAGTTCAGTCATCTTTATTTTGGTCCAGAAGATCTTTATTTAATTGTTACTTTATGGTCCTTGAAAGCAGATTTCCTTAACGACATTCAACTTTTCAGATTTTTCAGTGATTCAGAATTTATTTTCCTCTATTACAGTTATTATGAAATAATGATGTTCCTCTTTCTTCAATTTATCTAATTTATCTAATTTATGAATAAATTAGATTAACCTAGGAAGTCAAAATAACATCAAAGTCCTATTTTCATGTTACAGGTTAACTCTTTTGGAACATGGCCAAGGCTCAGTTAAAATATATCTGTAAATATTTTGTGACACAATGCAGAAAACATCACCTGACAGCAGAAAACCCTATCATAAATAAAGGCAGTTAAGCTCAAAGAATAGCATTATGTGATCAAGTCATTGACTCAAATTTGTAAGACCAAGTTGATTTTGTTTAAATTCTACAAAATAGGGGCTCCTGGGTGGCTCAGTGGGTTAAGCCTCTGCCTTCGGCGCAGGTCTTGGTCTTAGGGCCCTGGGATCAGCCCCGAATCCGGCTCTCTGCTCAGCAGGGAGCCTGCTTCCCTTCCTCTCTATCTCTGCCTGCCTCTCTGCCTACTTGTAATCTCTGTCAAATAAACAAAATCTTTAATAAATAAATAAATAAATAAATTCTAAAAAATGATGAGTAAGAAAAATTTCAGCCACATCGTAGGCATATTGTAATCTTTTTCTCAAGTTTTTTTTTTTTTTTATGTTTTATTGTATTATTTTGATAGACCAAGATAGTAAGAGAGCACAAGCAGGGGGAGTGGAAGGCAGAAGGAGAAGCAGACTCTCCATTGGGCAGGGAGCCTGATATGGAGCTCAATCCTAGGACCCCGGGAGTTCAATCCTAGAACCCCGGGGATTGTGACAAGAGCTCAACCGACTGAGCCACACAGGTGCCCCTTCTCAAGTCTTTTCTAAGATATCCATACTTCTCTAAAAATTTGACACATCTGCCTCAAACTCAGAAATATTTATTACTTTCTTTTTAAAAAATAAACTAAAATTTGGATTTGGCTGAAACTGCACAAGAGAAATGACTAATTTTTGCAAGTTAGGGTTCAAGGAAAAAGATGACAAAAAGGAAGTGTAATCAAGGCATTGATTTCTCATTAATTTTTACTATATTGTTCCTTCTCCTGATCAGGTAGTCAGAGAAAAGTTACTCAAAGATACTCCTTCCACTTGCTTCAGTCTTTGGGCTCAGCACCCAAGTATCAGTGAGAAAGTTCCCAGGAGAGAACACACACATCCAAGACTTCCTTAAATGGCGGCGGGACTGGGGAGTCATAAAGCTTGAGTACACAGCTCCCTTTCTTCCAGCAACAAACAGGCCAGGCAAAGTGATGAAAACAAAAATACAAGAGCTTTGGAGCTGTTTCCTTACACTCACCCACAATGGTCATGTTGCAGTTTACGGTGATAAGAAGGAATCCCAGCAGATCCAGACGTTCCATCTTTCCCGAGTGTTGCAGACCCAAGGCTGCTGGAGACGTCGGAAGGCTGTATTATTCTCCAAGAAGGTGGCAAATCTTTGCAGGAATAAATGTATCTTCTCTACAAAAGACTTAAAGGTGAGAGCTGCAGATATAAATGGAAAGCTTCGAGCTCAGGAATGGGAGGTCAGTTTGTCTCCGAGCTGAGACGGCCCTGAGCTGTTTGCCTTTGAGGCAAAGCATTCTTGACAACTGCAGTGACCAGAAGACAGCAGGAGTCATCTCTCATTGTAGGCTATTCTTACCCTCTTGAGACATTCCAGGCCTGTGGCAGTGCTCACATGTCTTTACCAGGAGAGCCAGATGCTTCAGGATATAATAGAAGTGACTACATTTAACCCAAGAAAGAAAAAGTTCTGTCAACTAGCCAAGGACTCTTCTCTACTAAAAAGATGTTTCCTCCTTGCAAATATTTCCACAGCCACTTCACTTATTGAAAAAGAACTGAAATGTTCATGTTTTGTCTTCTCTATGAAGCATAGACTTCCTGTACCATGGACGAAAGCATAAATCTGCATTTTAGACATGTGTCCCAACTTTAGGCTGTGCCTCCGTTATTCCCTAGCTATTTCCTGTCTAGGTGAGTGACAAGAGCTTCCCTGGGGAAGTCACCGAATCTCTCCACATATTCTCACCTTGCATGAGGGAGAATCATGCTGTTCCAGTCTGGGCTTGTGAGAGGCAAACACAAAATGATGATGTTGAGAGTTCCTGGCATGGAATGAATGTATAACAACTCAAATCAGTGGAATTTCGATCCCTAACTGGTCCCCCAGACCTTCATAGATTGCATCTTCCTTTTGTATCTCTCAGCCCCATCTAGCACAGGGCTGCTCCCATTGAATCAGTTTAATAAATGTCCATTAAATTTGTAATAAAGTATCACTGCCTGGCCCTGCTGACATCAATCGCAGTTGCATCAAAATCCTCTCGTGGCTGTCACCTTTATATCTAGGAAGAACCCATCCTGCAAGTCTGGGGATCTATCATCAGGGTGGAAATTGTGAACTTTAAAAGGAATGATTTCAATTTTCCATGAAAGCTATTCTTTTATTCCCATCTTTTCTTCATTTCTGATCTATTCTTGACTTTAGTAATATCCCTAAAAAGATTCCCAGAAGAGGAGTACAACAAAGGTCCTTTCATCTTTATTCACATGACACGTTTCCATCCACAGAAAACATTTTGACCCCCTTGAAAGGCACAGTAGTTTTGCTATATTTTAGTCAAATGCTTCAACATGAACAATGAAATTTAGAGAAACTGTGGTTAAGTAAAAAATATTGAAATAGCCATATGGTTCAAGTATAAAATAAGGGAAAATATATTTCCTTATTAATAGACTGTTCATGATACTGGCTTAAAATTTGAAATATCGGGAAAGCGATTTCTGAATTTTGCTGTGTGATTATAAATAGTCCATTCTGAACATGGAATAAAAGGGAATTTTGCGACCTAGAGTAAATTGCTACAGCTTTTCATGCCTCAGTTTTCTCATCAGTAAAGTAGAAAAAATGTGTCTTCTGCATACACAGAGTGGCTGTGATATGAAAATGAGATTTAGACATGAAAATGATTTTAAAATATAATGGATTACATGTGCATCTCAGGGTCTACTCCTCTGGGCTCCCATTCTTGGTCTATCCCTTTGCTCCCACAGCATCTTCTGAACCAGTAATGCTGCCTGTTCTCTCTTCACCTTAATCTATTCTGCTCTTGCTTCTCTAAGTCCATACCATCTCCATTCCTTGTCTTTTTTCCTACTAAAGGATATTTTTGCTCTGCTTGGAGATTTAAATCCCAGTAGCTGCAAGAAGATGTGGACAAAAGAGAAGGAGGATGTGGCTGGAGCATCAAACATATGGCTCTCTATACAATTAGCCCAGTCTCCCATCCCAGCCTCCATGGCCTCCCAGACCTGGCACCCATGGCCTGTGTTGGTGCTGGTGGACATGGATGTGATGCTGGCCAACTTCAAGGCCAGCCTCCTGTGGGGCTTCTCCTACAGCCTCCTAGGGGAGCCACAGGTGGCACTGGAAATGCAACTTGGATTCCCTCAACCAAGAGCAGTACTGAGCCCTTTTGCTGGAGCCAGCAGACAAAGTGGCAAATGTCTGAAACCCAAGGCTTTTTCCTAGACTTGGAGCCAATCTCTGAAGCCTTGGAAACCATGCAGGAGATGAACAACATGCTGGACACTGAAGCCTTCATCTGCAACAGCCCTCTGATAAAGTATGAATTGGGTGAGAAGTACCACTGGGTGGAGAATCAGCTAGGGCCTCAGTCTGAGAGTGAGATATCCTGATGAGGGACAAGAGCATAGTCTTGGGGGACCTGATTGTTGGTAACAAAGACATCACTCAAAGCCAAGAGTGACACATGTCTAAGACCCCAGTCTGGGAGCACATCTTGTTCACCTGCTGCCATACCAGGATCTGGCCCTGCCCCCCCACAAGGAGACAGTTGCTTTCCTGGAGTAACAGTTGGAGGTAGATCATAGACAGCAAGCAAGGGGACAGTGGATGGTAGTTGAAGGAAAGAAAGAAAGGTTGACAGGCAACCCCAGAAGAGCTGAATGAGAGGGCAGTATCATGGTGGTAGCTCGCAGCACCTGTGGAACGGGGAGACATAGTAACCTCCATTCTCACAAGCCATCCACCTGGAACCTCACAAGGTGGCTGACAAGGAAACATGGTGGGAAACTCACTCAGGAACGTTTTTAATAAAACACTTTGGCTCAAAAAAAAAAAAAAAAGAATCCCAGAATCAATAGGAAGATTTCTATTTGTATGGCTATAGAGTGAAGAAAAGCTTTGGGGAGTGCTGTTTTCAATTCAATGGAAAAGAAATCCAGTAGGAGTCAGGGATATGAATAAGACTGAACTGCACAAGATGGCTCCTGAGATTTGTCCACAAATGAACTGAGGAAAAAGGAAAGAGAACATCAGAACCATATGTTACCCAGCCTTGGCTTACCTCCCTCCTCCCTCCTGCTTAATGACATTGCCAATTATTTAGGCCTGAGTTTTAGTATCTATAAATTAGAGATGATACTTAGTTTTTAGAGTTGTTGAGAAGTAGTTAGTTTAAATGAGGTTCTAGTACATTATTTGGCCTGTAGGAGGCTCTCAATAATAAATAACTACAGTCATTTCTCATTATTCATGCATTGCATAAGTTGCCACAAAAACTGAATTAGAGATTGCTGGGGACTCCTAGGGGAAACACGGAATTGGTCTGGTCACAACATTTTAGTCAATCAATACATAACCTTGTTTTATGTGTGCTTCTGTTAAACATACCTTATTTAACATGTATTTTTTTTTCATTTATTTTTATTTTCAGCGTAACAGTATTCTTTGTTTTTGCCCCACACCCAGTGCTCCATGCAATCCCTGCCCTCTCCAACACCCACCACCTGGTTCCTCCAACCTCCCACCCCCGCCCCTTCAAAACCCTCAGATTGTTTTTCAGAGTCCATAGTCTCTCATGATTCACCTCCCCTTCCAATTCCCCTCAACTCCCTTCTCCTCTCTAACTCCCCTTGTCCACCAGGCTATTTGTTATGCTCCACACATAAATGAAACCATATGATAATTGACTCTTTCTGCTTGACTTATTTCACTCAGCATAATCTCTTCCAGTCCCATCCATGTTGCTACAAAAGTTGGGTATTCGTCCTTTCTGATAGAGGCATTATACTCCATAGTGTGTATGGACCACATCTTCCTTATCCATTCATCCGTTGAAGGGCATCTTGGTTCTTTCCACAGTTTGGCGACTGTGGCCATTGCTGCTATAAACATTGGGGTACAGATGGCCCTTCTTTTCACGACATCTGTATCTTTGGGGTAAATACCCAGGAGTGCAATTGCAAGGTCATAGGGAAGCTCTATTTTTAATTTCTTGAGGAATCTCCACACTGTTCTCCAAAGATGCTGCACCAACTTGCATTCCCACCAACAGTGTAAGAGGGTTCCCCTTTCTCCACATCCTCTCTGACACATGTTGTTTCCTGTCTTGCTAATTTTGGCCATTCTAACTGGTGTAAGGTGGTATCTCAATGTGGTTTTAATTTGAATCTCCCTGATGGCTAGTGATGATGAACATTTTTTCATGTGTCTGATAGCCATTTTTATGTCTTCATTGGAGAAGTGTCTGTTCATATCTTCTGCCCATGTTTTTATATGATTGTCTGTTTTGTGTGTGTTGAGTTTGTATGGAATCAGAAGAGACCCGAATCGCTAAGAAAATGTTGAAAAACAAAAATAAAGCTGGCAGCATCACCTTACCTGATTTCAAGCTTTATTACAAAGCTGTGATCACCAAGACAGCATGGTACTGGCATAAAAACAGACACATATAGACCAGTGGAACAGAGTAGAGAACCCAGATATGGACTCTCAACTCTATGGTCAAATAATCTTCGACAAAACAGGAAAAAATATACAGTGGAAAAAAGACAGACAGTCTCTTCAATAAATGGTGCTGGCAAAACTGGAAAGCTATATGTAGAAGAATGAAACTTGACTATTCTCTTACACTGTACACAAAGATAAACTCAAAATGGATAAAAGACCTCAACGTAAGACAGGAATCCATCAGAACCCTAGAGTAGGATATAGGCAGTAACCTCTTTGATATCAGCCACAGCAACTTCTTTCAAGATATGTCTCCAAAAGCAAAGGAAACAAAAGCGAAGATGAACTTTTGGGACTTCAAGTTCAAAAGCTTCTGCATAGCAAAGGAAACAGTCAAAAAAACAAAGAGGCAACCCATGGAATGGGAGAAGATATTTGCAAATGACAGTACAGACAAAAGGTTGATATCCAGGATGTATAAAGAACTCCTCAAACTTAACATGTATGTTTTTTATATATGTCTCATTAACACTGACCTCACAGCCTGTGTAACTCATGCCTGAATGAAACTCAAGACATGTTTTCTCTGTGAGGCACATCACAGGCTTCTTGCTCTCGGGAACATTAGCATGTCAGCACTGTTTTGGGGGGTATTTTAAACAGCACAATCACCAACAAGAAACACAAAAGCCTGAGGGGCACCTGGGTGGCTCAGTTAGTTGAGCATCTGCCTTTGGGTCAAGTCATGATCTCAGGATCCTAGGATCCAGCTGCATGCCAGGCTCCCTGCTCAGCTGGAAGCCTGCTTCTCCCTCTCCCTCTCTCTGCTGCTCCCCCTGCCTGTGCTCGCTGGCTGTCAAATAAATAAACAAGTATATATATATATATATATTTTATATAACATATACATAAACTATATATACTTTTTATATAATATATTAAATATATATAATATATAATATGTATATTATATTTTTTAAATATGTTTTTTTAAAAGGCACAAAAATTGGAAAAAAACAGCACTAAGTAGACCTACTCCCCCCACCACCACCAAAGGCTTGTTTACAGTTCCTGAAAGGAGAAGGCAGCTCATCAACACGTTCCACCTCAGCTGAGAACGCCCAGGCTGATTGAAGAAGTCTGCAGTACTCTGTGCGTGTCCACAAATACCATGACAGCCCACAGGTAGAGATTCTGGGTTTACAAAAACAGCTAGCAGTTAGGCAAATTTGCAAATACAGAGTCCATGAATAATGAGGATTGACTAATAATAGGGACTTAACTAGAGGGAAGAGAAACGGAAGCTGATGAAGCATGGATTCAGGGAGGGCGGAGTTATGATAGTGGAGGGAGGACTCAAGACAGACCCCACCCACTCCCAGTCCTACTTCAGTCAGAACCCCTCCATATCTCCCTTCGTTATATTTATATTTTGGCCAAGATCCCCCTTTAATAAAGGAATGTGCCTCTAAAAAGAGATGTTAGGAATGTGGACTATGTGAAAATAAGGATGGAAGGCAGCCTAATATCAACGTTTAGAACACAAGTTCTGGAGCCTGATGAGCTAGTTGAATATTCTAGTTTCTTGACCATGTGACCTTGGGAAGTTAATTTCCTCAGTTTTCTCCCTGTAAAAGCACATTATCTAACCCCTACCCTGGAATGATCGTGAAGAACTGATGAGAGAATACGTGAAGCACAGAAAATAGCGTCCAGCCAACGATGTGTACTCAAACTATTTGTCCTTCGTCTTATCACCCCAAGAATGAGGTGCAAGTGAAGGTGGGGGTCTTGCAGTGGCTTCTTCTCCTGATGATGGGTGCCCCAGGACCCTGAGTAGCCAGTCCAGAACCCTGGCATGGCAGGAGGAGGCTCAAACTGACAAATGGTTACTAGGAAATAGAAGTCGTCTTCTGGAAGGCTTGGAAATGATGGCATCTGTTTTGTTTTGCTGTGTGTGTGTGTGTGTGTGTGTGTGTGTTTAAGGAATAGATAGTCTAATTTGGGAAATGAAGGTTTTCATCATTTCAGGATTTAGATGACTTTTTCAGGACTGGATAGAAAGCAAAGGTTCAGCACCAGCACAACAGACTAATTATGCCAGCAGACACATTTCATGTGCACATGTAAATCCAGTAACAATTTATGTTAACCACTTACTCTTCTGGCAATATAAGCCTAGGTAATCTAGGGTGAACCAGCTTTATGCAGACCTTCTACCACCCAAACCCACACACTTTCCCACACCAGACTTACAGCTAAAAATTAACGATCTAGGCTACAAGAGATCCCAAAGAAAAGGTACAAGGTGGGAATTTTCTTCCGCTGAGGAATTTTCTTTCTCTGTGGTCTAAGAGCTGTGGTCTAAGACTGTATTTTCAACTCCAGTTCAACTCAACTTCATGGCTTTTAGAAACCAAGGCAGATGTCTTCTTTCTACCAAGCCGACATTGACAGTGTCCCATGGAATTTGTTTTTGTAGCACTTAGACTGATTCTTATAAGCAGAGAGGTATGACTTGTCTGGCAAAGGAGGAAAAATATTTCAGGTCAGATTTTATTTGTGAAGAAAGTGGAAGTCTCCATCATAAGCTTGCTTTATGTTCACAGGTCTTTATGTTAGCCCTTTGAGGGCTGAGTGCTGTGGTTTAAATATTTGTGTCCCCCCAAAATTCATATGTTGAAATCCTAACCCCCAAGATGATAGTATTAGGAGCAGACATAGCAAAAAGAATGGGCTTCTCTGAGCCAGAAGCTTTCCCTAACTAGACACCAAATTTGCCAGCACCTTGATCTTGGACTTCAGCCTCCACAACTGTGAGAAAAAAATTTCTATTGTTTTAAGCTACCTAGTCTATGGTATTATTTGTTACAGCTGCCCAAATGGACCAACACATTGTCATGTCAGCTGAAATCAAATCCCATAGATTTTCTCCCCCTCCAGGCAGGAAGGAGCATCCTGTCCTCATTACTGGTACTATCACTGCCCTTTGAACTTAGTGATGGCTTTCAAAACATTGTTGATAGTGTGATGAATACAGGTAAGTCAATAACTATTTACTGAGCACCGACTTTGTCTCAGGCCTATCCTAGGCATTGAGGAAATGGCAGAGAATGAAACAGACAGACATTTCTGCCCTCTGACCTTGTTGAACTTACATTCAAGTGGAAAGAAAAAACAAAAAACCAAAATCAATATCTTTGGCAAAATGAATTATTAATTAGATGGTGATTAATGCTGAGAAGAATAACGCAGAGAAGGAAGTAGAGGATGTCAAGTTTAGAGGCGTGACAGCCTCCTTAAGAGCCCATCTGAACAGAGACTGAAGCCGGTAAAGGAGGGAACACATGGATATCCTGATCCACAAGACCTTCTGGATTGATTCCTATTCTTTCTACTCTCCATGGGCTTACACTATAGAGCACATTTTGAGAGTTTCTAAATGTCAAAAAACCCTTTATAGGGCATGCATATGGACCATATTACCTAGTGCAACCTCCCAGGAACATCATTTACCAGCTCAGTCACAGGTTGAAGCACTAGAGCCACCCTATAGAGCAGGGACCAGGCACAGAGCTGAACTGTTTCCCGTTGTCCATGCCATTTCCTCATATGGCCACCACAGGTGTCCAGCAGGGTCTGTACTCACGGCAGATAGGCCTATTCCTTTCACTGGTGGCACTGTGTGTGTGTTTTCAGGTAGAGTCAAATCAGTTAAAAATTATTCATCAAGGGCGCCTGGGTGGTTCAGTGGGTTAAGCCTCTGCCTTCGGCTCAGGTCATGATCTCACGGTCCTGGGATCGAGCCCCACATCGGGCTCTCTGCTCAGCTGGGAGCCTGCTTCCCCTCTCTCTCTGCCTGCCTCTCTGCCTACTGGTGATCTCTCTCTGTGTCAAATAAATAAATAAAATCTTTTAAAAAAAATTGATTCGGGGCACCTGGGTGGCTCAGTGGGTTAAAGCCTCTGCTTTTGCCTCAGGTAATGAGGGTCCTGGGATCGAGACCTGCATCAGGTTCTCTGCTCAGCAGGGAGCCTGCTTCCTCCTCTCTCACTGCCTGCCTCTCTGCCTGCTTGTGATCTCTGTCTATCAAATAAATAAATAAAATCTTTTTAAAAAATTGATTCATCAAAGCAGTTGCTAGTAGACAAAGGAGGGAGATGGCAGACTTTAGGGTTAGTATGACTGGACGCAGTCCTGGTCCCATGCACTTACCAGTGTTTGGCCTTGAACAAATATCAACTTACCTGAGGTGGTTGTGTTATCTTCAAAAGGGAGATGATGATACCTATTTCATGGAGTTGAGGATTCATTCATTTCAAATGTATTGAGCACCCACTAAGAACTCAGCCAAGTTTTGAGAATGCGGTCAAGCAAAAGCTAAAGAGCTCTTGCCTGTGGCAGAAGGATAATTTTAAGGTACAACAAATGAGGAGTTCTCAGGAGGCTCAGTCAGTTAAGCATCTGCCTTTGGCTCAGGTCATGATCCCAGGGTCCTGGGATCGAGACCTGCATCGGGCTCCCTGCTCAGCGGGAAGGGTGCTTCTCCCTATCTCTGTGCAGTTTTCCCTGCTTGTGCCCTCTCGCTCTCTCTCTTCCAAACAAATAAACTCTTTAAAAAAATAAAATTCAATAAGTGAGCACTTACAATAAAGTGTGAGGGATAGAGCATAAGGAAAGTACGGGGTGCTGCTTTGTGGGAACATGTGAAGGAGCACATGCTCACAGGACCATTAGAGAGGATTCTTTCTGGAAGAATCTAGTCTTGTAGCATCTGAGGGCAAGTTATGAGGCAGGCACCAAATTCCTTCCTGATTTCAAGATTTGCCTTTATTATTTTGGAAAAGGAAGTGGAAAGTTGAAAAACAAAAGTGATACTATTAGCAACCCTAAGTAAATATCTTATCAACTTCACAGATCTGAGGAGTCACTGATCAGATCCAAAGGGGCAAATCTTTGGCCTCAGCAAAAAACTAATTAGACTTAAGGTAGTCAACTCTGTCCAGTCTAGAAAGGAAAGGAAAAAATTACAATTGCATCATAAACAAAATGTCTCAGGACAAATTCTTCAGAAATAGTAAGATGATATTAGTCTCCCACATATTTCATTCAGTGGGAATTTTCAGAACTGCATTATGTGGGAAAATAGGAGACTGTCAGTTCAGCTCCATTCTGGACACCACCTAGAAAGTTTCACCTCAAACTCACATGTCTAACCAAACATGCTGCTCTTTTTCCTATGTTCTCTCTCTAGGTGAATGACACCAAGATGCACCACACCCAAGGCAAAATCGCAGCATTCAACTTGCTTTAAACACATCTTTAAAAATTTTATTGCTTAATGCGCTTTAAGATCTCCCCATTGCCTCCAGGATGGTGTTAAGCAGAGCTCACCAAGCCCCGCGAGACCTGGCCTCCCATCGCCCAGCTCAGCATTCTCCCCACCCAAAGACCTGAATTTCTTGCAGCTCCCCTGACCTGTGTGACCTCAGAGACCTGCCACAGCTGGTTCCTGCATATAGGGCACCTTACCTTCCCTGTAGCTGGCTTCCAGAGACTTCCTTCTCCTCCCCGCAAGACCAGCTTAGGTGTCCTCCCTCGTGCTCACATAGCATCCTCTGCTTCTTCCTGTGTCGTGCAACCCTGGGCAGTATCGATTGTGTATGGCCCCGGACCAGCCTCTCGGCCTCAGCACCTCAGCCCCCTCAAGATCACAGCTAGACTCCAGTTCTCCTCACTGTTCCACAATCTTCCTTTACACTCTTTGCTTCTCACCTGAGCATCAGTTCAACTTAGCAATCAAGGGTAGAAAGAATACAATAGACAAATACGGATTTGAATGTTAGACACATCACTTACTCTGGGTCTTATTTCCTCCACTGTAAAACAGGGATCATAATGGCACCTATCTCTCAGGTTGTTAAGAGAATTAAACAAGATACAATATATATGTGCCTGGCACAGTGGAAACATTCAATAAATAGTAGTTAGAATTAAGGTCACTTTGTTTTGTATCTCCTACGTCTTTAACTTCCTTCCTTTTTCTTTTTCTTTTTTTTTTTTTTTCCTTAATAAAGGGCTGGCCTTCTTATGGTGAACCAGCTAGAGGGGTTCTTTCTCTTTGCTCAATGAACAGGGCAGTCACAGCACACCCGCAGCACATTGAACACTTCCTGACTCAGTTTTCCTTGCGGATTGGACTTTTTGGAAGTCCAATTGGAGATTGGAAATTTTGGAAATTTCCTTGGGGATTTGTTATCAACGATTTTCCCCCAACTTTTCTGTGTGGAAGGAAGGGAGGAAGACACTGGGTGACCGTGACGTTATGTGAGCTCAGTGTTCGATGAATAAAGAATAAAGCAATCCATGTCCCCCACCCCCCATTCTGTGTTTCTCTCTGCCTGTTCTCTACCATGAAATACTAGAAGGGGGAATGAAGGAATTTGATCTATTTTAAAACTCACAACTGTTAAATGCTAACGCTCCAAATATTCACAACCTCTTTGATTTGCAACGAGTGATTAGCCTGTTTGTTACAAATGAAGGATATATTCAGAAGCCCTAGATAGTGGTGTCTCAAAGAGCAGGCGACAATTTGTCTCTGAGCCAATATTCTACCCTGCACACCAGCAATTTGAGAGACAGGGGATCTCCTCAGGCAGTCTTTTTAACTCAAGTTTTCTCTTAAGGAACAAAATGAAAAGAAGGTAGGGAGTACCCATTTCATTTGCTGCGAGGCAGTTGGTACAGCCAGGACCTCCACAGAAACTAGCCATGCAATTACGAAGCTCCATTTCCATATGAAAGCAAAGACAAACAACAAAGCAGAAAAATTAAGTGTGAGGAAAATGGACAAGGGTTTTAAAATAGAGTGACTGGGTGATAATGCAGAATTGGATCAGCAGCGTCGACCGTCAAGAATATCATTTTTATATCTAAGAGCGTGATTTGTTTAAGAGTAGGGGAGAGCTCAGAGAAAAACAACAACAACACAGTGTCCTTCCCATGAGCCAGGATTGACCAGGCCAGTGTACACACAGTTCTTTATTTTTTTTAAGATTTAAATTTCAATTAGTTAAAAGACAGTGAAATATTAGTTTCAGGTGTACAAAATACTAAGTCCGCATTCCATGCAACACCTAGTGCTCACGACAGTAAGTGCCCTCCTTAATCCCCAACACCTGTTTAACCCACCCCCCACCTCTCCTCTGATAACCCTCAGTTTGTTCTCTATAGTTAAGAGTCTGTTTCTTGGTTTGCCCCTCTCTCTTTTTCCCCCTTTGCTCATTGTCTTGTTTCTTAAATTCCACGCATGAATGAAATCACAGGGTGTTTGTCTTTCTCTGAATTATTTCACTTAGCTTAATACTCTCTAGCTCCGCCCACGTTGTTGCAAATTACAAGTTTCATTCTTTTTTTGTGGCTGATATTCCTGTGTGTGTGTGTGTGTGTGTGTGTGTGTGTTTGTGTGTGTGTGTGTATACCACAACTTCTTTATCCATTCATCAGTTGATGGACATCTGGGTTCTTTCCATAATTTAGCTGTTCTAATGTTCTAAATCCAATGTAAAGGATACATTGGGGTGCATTGTCCTTTTGAATTAGTATTTTTATTTCCTTCAGGTAAATAACCAGTAGTGCAACTGCTGTTTTATAGGGTAGCTTTGTTTTTAACTTTTATCTTTTTGAGGAACCTCCATACTGTTCTCTGGAAAGGCTGCACCAGTTTGCATTCCCACCAACAGTGCAAGAAGGATCCCCTTTCTCCACATCATCGCCAACAGCTGTTGTTTCTTGTGTTGTTGAGTTCAGCCATTTTGGAAGGTGTGAGGTGATATCTCATTGTAGCTTTGACTCACACATTCCTTTATTTGATGGCTCAAGTTTAGATAGAAGAACAGGAACTTGAACCCAGGGCCTGACCTCAAAGCTTTTCACCCAGTACCCCTGTAAGAGAAGTATGGCCTCAGCTATAAGGGAGCTACAAGAGAAACCTTGAGGAGTTTTAAAATTTTTGTTTTGTATTGTTTTCTTCTCTGAAGAAGGATGAAGAGCTTATTCAGTGCTTCTAAAGAAGAGCGAGGGTTTCATTCAACAATAATAATACCATCTACTCTGTGCCAGATACTGTGTCCAGATAAGGACATAGGTCAATAAGACACAGCTCTTTGCATCAAGAAGTATGATGCCTGGGTGGCTCAGTTGGTTGAGCAGCTGCCTTCGGCTCAGGTCATGATCCCAGCATCCTGGGATCGAGTCCCACATCGGTCTCCTTGCTCAGCGGGGAGCCTGCTTCTCCCTCTGCCTCTGCCTGCCATTCTGTCTGCCTGTGCTCGCTCGCTCTCCCTCTCTCTCTCTGATAAATAAATAAAATCTTAAAAAAAAAAAAAAAGAAGTATGATGCAGACAAGTACAATTCTAACAGTAAGAACAGTAAGAACAGTAACCAGCTTTCCAGATTCCAGAAGATCTAAGACATGTTAGAGTAATGAATAATAAGGCCTATAATACAGGTATAAGGTGAGAATTGAGGAGAGAACTAGTATTTGTAGCCTTTGTGTTTGTGTGTGTGTGTGTGTGTGTGCGCGCACATGTGTACACAGCCATGTTATAGATGAAGAAAATAAGTCTCCATGATGTTTCCTGATAGCCTATGACCACACAGGTTATAGTGTCAAAGCTGGGATTCTTTCCCCACTTATTTGACTCCAAAGTCCATAGACTTTCCATGTTACAAAGAGACAGGAGCAACCAGGAAACCTGGGGAAAGCTTCATACAGAAGCTCACATTTCCAGGCAACACTAGATGAAGCTTATCTCTTGGGCAGCTCCTTTCTGGAACCAGCTAATATCTATAGTAGGTTTGTTGGTAAGCTACTTTGATCTTTTTTTGGAAAGAAGTGGCATAAATAAGTTCAATCATTCATTAAGAGGCAACAAAGAGCTCTTCCTTTTAGCTGAGTTTGGATTTATGGATAAGCTCTTTTAGGGATAATCCATTCTAATCCCAACACTACCCCCAGGCAGTTTTCTGGGGAAATATGACTGAATTTTAAAAGATTAAATTGTGTATATAAAGTGGATTTTTAAGAATGATTTTTCCCAAGGAGTGGCTCCTTTCTCTTCTTAAGTGGGACTGGTTTAATTAACTATAATGAGTGTGAATCACCCTGAAAACCAATCTTTTTTTCTTTTTTTCAAAAGTATTCTCCTAATGCGAGTGCACTGAGGGCTCACGACTTGCTTCTAATGGGCAGAAAGCAGGGTAAAGGACCTGCAGCAGCTCATTGCAAGACTTATTTGGACCCTAAAGTAGATCTCCGTGTTAAGTAATACTAACAATGATCCTCTATCAGGTTCCCAATTCTGAGGGTTCTAGCTGAACCTAGAAGTAAGGGTCAAGTAGTAACTTGGGCATAGCAGGGATGACTAAGTAGTTACTACCATGTTTTTAAGACAAGGAACTAATACCTAAAGATGGAAAATAGCCAACAACAGCTAATGATATATTTGATTCAAAAATTGAAAGACAGAAGCTTAAGGAAAAAATACATGAGACATATCTTTTAATCTTTTAATTGCTGTGTGTGTGTGTTCTGTATTTCTGCCTTATTGTGAGCTCCTTGAGGTCAAAGCCAAATCTGTTAAAACTGTTTTTCTATCCCCCTAAAAATGCCCTAGGATAGTCTACTCAGTAAATCCATGGTGGTAAAGACAACCTCGAGTAGCCATGTAGTATTTCACTTTTCAATTTAAAACAGCAGCTATAGGGCACCTGGGTGGCTCAGTTCATTAAGCGACAGCCTTTGGTTCAGATCATGATCCTGGAGTCCTGGGATCAAGTCCCACATCAGGCTCTCTTCTCCCTCTGACCCTCCCCTTTCTCATGCTCTCTCTCCCTCTCATCATCTCTCTCACTCTCTCAAATAAATAAATCTTTAAAACAGCAGCTATAGACGTCATTTCTTGATTGACTATTTTATGTAATTTGAAGTTTTGTTACTGGATGCATACCCATTAATATTTTTACATCTTATTGATGAATTGACCCTTTTATCATTATGAAATGTCCCTCTTGATCTCTAGTAATGTTCCTAGACCTGAGGTATATTTTTCTGATGTTTATATAACCATTTTCTTCATTATTTTTGTTCTTTTTTAAATTCTTGAGTTTATTTAATTGGTCTTATAGTCCTTGTCTGCTAATTCCATCATCTGGATCTATTATTTCTGAGTCTATTAATATTGACTGATTTTTCTCCTCATTGTGGGTCACATTTTCCTGTTTCTTAATATGTCTAGTTATTTTTACTGAATGCAGGACATTGTATTACATTGTTGAATGCTAGGTTTTATTTTCCTTCAAAAAGTGTTGAATTGATTTGATAGTTGTCTGATTATTGGCTTGATCTTCCTGAGGCTTGTTTTAAGCTTTGTTAAAGTGGACCCTATTTGGCCCTTTTAAGGGTATTTCATTTCTAAACTCTTTATTGACCCTTCCAGTTATTTAACAAGCTATCCTCACTTTGGCTGGCCAGAACCTAAATGTCTCCCTACTCTAGATGAGGCCTAGGAATTGTTCAGCTTAAAGCTTCCATTTCCTGACCATCTGGAGTTTTGCTCTTTGCATTTCCAGCTTAGTATTCAGCCAGAGACTCAAGGGAACTTCTCTGCACATTTCTGGAGTTCTGTATAGCTCCCTTTTTTCTGGTATCTTAGCCTATACTCTCTGACTGTGTCAGTCTTCCAAAACTTTAATCCCTGTCTTCTCAACCCAATGAGCCCTCCACGCTCTGCTTGGGTTTTCCCTGGGTCCAGTCTAAAAACTGCCTTCAGATAAAAGGCTAAAACAATTACAGGGTTTACTTCATTTCTCCCCCTAAAGTCAGGAATTGTCATCCTTTGCTGGCTATTTTCCATAACTGAAAACTGTTGCTTCACATATTTCATCCAGCCTTTTTAGTTATTTACAGTGGGAGGTCTATTCCATTATCATTTATTCTGTCATGACTATGGGCAGAAACCTGCTTAATGATCTGTGTGAACCTTGACCCAATATCCCTTTACTCTGGGCAGGATTTTTCTCCCATCAATCTTTAATTTATCCTTGCTATATAGAGATATGTATTTGCTGCCAGGATTCTGCAAGTACTTAGTATCTGAAATATCTTAGTAACTGAAGTATCCTAACCAGGCCATGAAAATGATAGGTAAACCTGGCTATCATCACATATGGAGCAGACTGAGTACCTGAAAGAAAAAAAAAAAAAAAAGAAAGAAAAGCAAGAAAATGGAAGAAGAGAAAGGGCAAAGGAAAGAGGTGGGGAAGAGAGAAGATTACATAAGAAGAATGGATAAGGAAAAGAACAAGAATTGTAAATCATCAGGAATTAAGTTTTTCAGAAGAATAACAGTTCTGCCTACAGCTGGGGTGCTGTGAGCATGGAGGCACAGATGAGAAAAAGGGGACAAAATATTTCTGTTTCAATCATTGCATTTCCTTCCTTTTGCAAGGAAGTACATATTGATGATAAGAAATCCTTATAATAAGACAATGAAAAGTGATAAGGATAGGGACGCCTGGGTGGCTCAGTTGGTTCAGCAGCTGCCTTCCGCTCAGGTCATGATCCCGGCGTCCTGGGATTGAGTCCCACATCGGGCTCCTTGCTCGGCAGGGAGCCTGCTTCTCCCTCTGCCTCTGCCTGCCATTCTGTCTGCCTGTGCTTGCTCTCTCTCCCTCTCTCTCTCTCTGCCAAATAAACAAAATCTTTAAAAAAAAAGTGATAAGGATAATGGAATATTTTAAGAATTTTTTTCCATTATTAAGTTAAGACAATGGATTTTGGCAATGGAGTGAAGGTGGGTATTGAGTGCTGGAGATGTCAATGAGTAAGTGTTCTACCTGTGCCAGATAACACAGCTAACACACCTTCATTCCTTTCAGCTTCCACAGCAAAATGGCTTACTATGTGCAGTCTATGACATCAGTAAATAATCCATCCTGGAAGGCAACAGGTGTTGAGTTCTTACTTCTTACTCGTATTTCTAATTTATTACTTATATTATAGACTTAGCTCTTTAGAAACAAAGCCCATACTGTTGCCATGGTTGCCAGAGTTATCAAAGCTAAGGGTATTTTTTTGTGACAGAAGACAAATGATTGGAAATAACATGTTGATGTTGCGTTGTTTTTTTTTGTCTCTGTGGGAAAAAATTCTACGATTCAACAAAAATGCTCAGCCGGACTAAACGGACTGAACAGGCTGGGAATTGCAGGGGATTTCCTAGAAGTGTTTTTGGCCATTTCTCATGGACAACCAAAATTTAAGAGTAGTTGTTTTTTGTTTCTCCCTCTTTTGCTAACTTGGAACACTGAGACAGACCAGAAACTCAAGATACAAAAAAATGTCTCAAAGTACAGCTTTTTAAAAATGGCCGCCAGGAGCAATTTAAGTGTCTGTGGGTAGTATGTGCATGAGCTTCTAACATCAGCTACATATATGCTTCCTCTACTTGGAGCTGAGAGGAGAAAAGCCTAAAGGATGATTTCAAGCAAAAATTTATTTTGACCATCGACCTGAGAGTTTGCTGGGTTTTTCTGCCTCATCAGCCACTCTCTCTACTACAAGTGAGGGTAGATCAGAAAGAGGTGACACTCATTGATTCTAAACTAAGGAAGGGACAATTAGCAGATGTGGGACAGGAATGCATTTCCTGATTCACACTCTCAAAACAAGTATTTAAAGAGAGCAGGGGTATGCCTGTGCATCCCTTCAATGGTACTATTAATGTGTCTGTGACAAGTAGAATCCTAATTAAAAATGATATTTGTGATGTGAGAGAACCAGACCACACAGCAGCTGCAGTGTGGCTGGCCTCAGTCCTCTTAGGAGTGCTGTTTGTTGACTGCCATTCTAAAGTCTAGCTAGATAGGGGGCCAGTTCAGATGACCTTGGCAATGGCAGCACCAGCAACTGACAATGGATGAAAGGGGACGGGTGTTATCTTCAGATGGGGAAGACAACATGGCTAGTGCCATTTAAGTATTTAAAATCTCATGAGAGAGAGCAGCAAAATTCCCAGGCAGCATTGGTAAAGCAGGTAAAAGACCTCAGACATCACTGGCTCATCTCAAGGAATTCTTCAGACATTAAAGAGTAAAAAGGAAGTTAAGAAAATTGTTAAGGGCTGAATTGCCTTTTCCCCAAAATTCTATGTTGAAGTCCTAACCCCCAATGCCTCAGGATATGATTGAATTTGGAGACAGAACCTTTAAAGAGGCAATTAAGTTAATGAGGCTATTGGGATGGGCCTTAATCCATCCAACTGGTGCACTTAAAAAGAGATTAGGATATACACCTGGGATGCAGGAGCACAGAGACCACAAGATGACACAGGCCGAAGGCAGCCATCGACAGGCCAAGGAGACAGGCCTTAGAAGAAACCAACTCTTCCCACACTTTGATCTTGGATTTCTAGCCTCCAGTACTGTGATGAAATTGATTTCTGTTTTGTAAGCCACCCAGCCTGCAGTACTACGTTCTGGTAGCCTGGTAGCCCTTGCTCTAGCCTACCTTTGTTCAAGGTAGCCCTTGCAAACTGATACAAAAGGTAAAGGAATTTGTCCAAGTTCGCAGAAGAATTTGGAGTCAGAGCTCCGAGTCTTCCAGAACTGCAACATTTGACCACAGAGCACACACGTACATAACAGAGGAGTCACTCAAACTTTAGGAGGTAACAGAGGAGTCACTCAAACTTTAGGAGGGTTTTTTCTGTATAGTTCTATGAAGCCATAGAGGCCCATGATGGGAAAATGTGTGCAATGCCAATGCTACTTACAGTGATCGTGAGAAGCCTACCCCTGGAAGCTCACGTGAGAAGCAGAGCTGGCGCACAGCAAGCACTCTGAATCTGATGGCTTGGGGCACAGGTGCTGGGGATGGGGGCGCATGTGTGACAGAGCCCGAGAGAGTGTCGTGGGGGGGTAGGTAGTGGTGACAACGGTCTGAGGTAAGCTACAGGGCCTCTGGCTCCTTCCCAGCTGGTTCTAGCCTGTTCTGGGCTGTAAGTGAGCTGGCTACTGCCACCAAACACTCCCAGCTTATGGGTAAATGCCTCCTGGGCTCCTATGGTGCCTGAGAGCTTAGATCAGGGCTATTTTTGAATGGCTGTGCACAAAGAACAAATAAATAAGTCCGGTTTAACTGCGAGCTGCTTCAAAGCCAAGTCCCTAAATCTTCGGGTCCTCTTCTAATATTAAATGTCCCCAGGGCACTCTCTCTCTCCTGTCCATTTGGTCAAAGTTCTGCACGCCTCACCTTCTCTTCAGGCTTCCCACTAGCACGGTTTGCCTGTTTTTAGCCTTGTTCATGGAACCGAGTCATTTCCCTTGAAGTCAGGTTGGTTAATGTGTTTTCACGCAGTAACTATCTCTGTGAAATGCCTCCTCCGGCTTTCCCATACCCGTTGCTGTACCTTATGTCAGCACACTGTTTTGCTCTCCACAAGCCGTTTCCACTCCCAGCTGACATGTGTGCTGGGCTGGGGGAGTCTCCAAGGAAAGCAGTCTCCAGCCTGGGCAACCGGGCAGACAGGGCTAAATTTCATTGAGATGAGCACCTCAGAGAAGGATCATGGGTGGGGGAGGAAGAGAAAGCGGAGACATCTGTGACAGTGGGATGTGACTCTGTCCTGGCCTGGAGGCAAGACTCAGAAAGTCTCAAACAGAAGGCTGACTGGTGAACAACCTGCTCATTGAAGGCATTTCCTTGATTTCTCAACATGTTTCTGCCTTTATCAGCTGCATCACAGGTCCCCACCAAAGGCAACTTCCCTTTTTGTAGATGGTACATTGAGACCTCTGTTTTGATACATAAAGAATTGGCCTCTCTACAGAAGCAGGGATAGGAAATATCACCAACCCAGCCCACCGTGAAATGCCCTTTCCCTAACTTTGACTCTGGCTGCCACCTGCTTCTCAAATTCCTCCTTCATTCTCCCTCTCCAAATGCAGTTACCTATTTGCACCCATGCACTACTTGTTCAAGCCCTCTTTGCCAAAGGGAGTGAGGTTGTGTGCCTTGCATCGGCCCTTTTGCAAACACTTCTCTGCCACAATCGTCAGTGGGAAGCTGGAGCAATCCTGTCTGCCAGGCCGGCCTTCTGGGCTTGCCCCGGTATAATGCCCAGTGAGTGGCAGGAGGCATGGCTTGGATAGTGAGTGGCAGGCGGCGTGGCTTGCATGATTTCCTCCAAGCCAAGCAGAGGGATGTGATCATTAAGACCTCTTGATCTTAGAAGAATATTGGTGGAATTTTGATTGGAATGGCATTAAAAGTATAGATTGCTCTAGGCAGTATAGACATTTTAACAATGTTTATTCTTCCGATCCAAGAGCATGGAATGGTCTTCCATCTTTTTATGTCTTCTTCAATTTCTTTCATGAGTGTTCTGTAGTTCCTCAAATACAGATCCTTTACCTCTTTGGTTAGGTTTATTCCCGGGTATCTTATGGTTCTTGGTGCTATAGTAAATGGAATCGATTCTCTAATTTCCCTTTCTGTATTTTCATTGTTAGTGTATAAGAAAGCCACAGATTTCTGTACATTGACTTTGTATCCTGCCACGTTACTGAATTGCTGTATGAGTTCTAGTAGCTTGCGGGTGGAGTCTTTTAGGTTTTCCATATAAAGAATCATGTCATCTGCGAAGAGAGAGAGTTTGACTTCTTCATTACCAATTTGGATACCTTTTATTTCTCTCTGTTGTCTGACTGCTGTTGCTAGGACTTCTAATACTATGTTGAACAAGAGTGGTGAAAGTGGGCATCCTTGTCGTGTTCCTGATCTCAACGGGAAGGCTGCAAGCTTTTTCCCATTGAGGATGATATTTGCTGTGGGTCTTTCATAGATAGATTTGATGAAGTTCAGGAATGTTCCCTCTATCCCTATACTTTGAAGTGTTTTAATCAGGAACGGATGCTGGATTTTGAGAATCGCTAAGGAAATGTTGAAAAACAAAAATAAAACTGGGGGCATCACGTTACCTAATTTCAAGCTTTACTACAAAGCTGTGATCACCAAGACAGCATGGTACACATAGACAGTGGAACAGAGTAGAGAACCCAGATATGGACCCTCAACTCTATGGTCAAATAATCTCCGACAAAACAGGAAAAAATATACGGTGGAAAAAAGACAGTCTCTTCAATAAATGGTGCTGGCAAAACTGGGAAGCTATATGTAGAAGAATGAAACCCGACCATTCTCTTACACCGTACACAAAGATAAACTCAAAATGGATAAAAGACCTCAACGTGAGACAGGAATCCATCAGAATCCTAGAGGAGAGCATAGGCAGTAATCTCTTCGATATCAGCCACAGCAACTTCTTTCAAGATATGTCTCCAAAGGCAAAGGAGACAAAAGCCAAAATAAACTTTTGGGACTTCATCAAAATCAAAAGCTTCTGCACAGCAAAAGAAATAGTCAAGAAAACAAAGAGGCAACCCACGGAATGGAATAAGATATTTGCAAATGACAGTACAGACAAAAGGTTGATATCCAGGATCTATAAAGAACTCCTCAAACTCAACACACACAAAACAGATAATCATGTCAAAAAATGGGCAGAAGATATGAACAGACACTTCTCCAATGAAGACATACAAATGGCTATCAGACACATGAAAAAATGTTCATCATCACTAGCCATCAGGGAGATTCAAATTAAAACCACATTGAGATATCACCTTACACCAGTTAGAATGGCCAAAATTAGCAAGACAGGAAACAACATGTGTCAGAGAGGATGTGGAGAAAGGGGAACCCTCTTACACTGTTGGTGGGAATGCAAGTTGGTGCAGCATCTTTGGAGAACAGTGTGGAGATTCCTCAAGAAATTAAAAGTAGATCTTCCCTATGACCCTGCAATTGCACTCCTGGGTATTTACCCCAAAGATACAGATGTCATGAAAAGAAGGGCCATCTGTACCCCAATGTTTATAGCAGCAATGGCCACGGTCGCCAAACTGTGGAAAGAACCAAGATGCCCTTCAATGGACGAATGGATAAGGAAGATGTGGTCCATATACACTATGGAGTATTATGCCTCCATCAGAAATGATGAATACCCAACTTTTGTAGCAACATGGATGGGACTGGAAGAGATTATGCTGAGTGAAATAAGTCAAGCAAAGAGAGTCAATTATCATATGGTTTTATTTATGTGTGGAGCATAACAAATAGCCTGGAGGACATGGGGAGATAGAGAGGAGAAGGGATTTGGGGTAAATTGGAAGGGGAGGTGAACCATGAAAGGCTATGGACTCTGAAAAACAATCTGAGGGGTTTGAAGTGGCGGGGGGAGGGTGGGAGGGTGGGGGAACCAGGTGGTAGGTATTGGAGAGGAAACGGATTGCATGGAGCACTGGGTGTGGTGCAAAAATAATGAATACTGTTATGCTGAAAATAAATAAAAAATAAATTTATTTAAAAAAAAAAGTCCTCTTGATCTTAATCAATAGGGAGTCGATTTTCAGAAATGAGTCAGCTCTCCTAAAGCTGGCACATCTGCATCTAGCCCTTATCCATGCCTTTCTGGAAGCTCCCACCACCCTCAAGGCCATGAGCATCCAACCCTGGCTTTGGGCTGGGACTCCACAAAAATGAACTGCAATGCTGGAAAATCCAGTGTAATGCCTAGTTGTTCCAGTTATTTCGGGACATTTTCCTGCTAACAGGTTGTCTCTGATTGCCACACCTTTCCCCAGGAGCATCGAGTCTTCAACCTAATTCATGCGAAGCTGACAATTCTTTGATCTGAGGGCTTAAGAGTAGAATTTGTTTACTCTAACAAGTATCATATGCAGTCAGAGTCTGGATGGGGAAAATATCTTCGCATAATTTAACACCTCAATTCCTCTTTGTCATAGGTAACATACACAACAAATGAACAAGTACCTGAAAATATCTAGTCACAAAATCAAAGATATTTCAATAGCTAGGGACATTCAGATTCCTCCAGTATTTGGTTCCAAGAGATTTGATCAGTGAGATTCAGTGGAACTTGCAAAAAAAAAAAAAAATGCTGTAGACTCTGATCAGGAAAAGTAGCAGAATGAGTTTGATGTTGTACCAAGTTAGGCTAATTGTGTACGGTGGACATAGACGTGCTTCAGGGCAAATCTGTATTCTACGGAAACTCAAAAGAACAGGACTGGGAAGATGAAAATAGTCATCAGGAGGATTTACAGACTATCTTGCCTTGTTAGTATTAAGGTTTCCTATCATTGCAGTGTCCCTAATCTTATGTTTATAACATAATTATAGCTTTGAAAAAGTTTTGGAAAGCAGTAGGTTAAGCAATCTGCAGAAGCAAAGGTCCTCTAGTGGAAACAACAAAGTATAATATGCTTTGCTGTCAGCAATTTCTGCTACTGACCAGTGAGTGAAAAGAGAAAATATGTAATTGGAGCTAAAAACCTCCAGCACCCACAAGTGTCCAATTTCAAGTTCAAAATGCCGTGACTAGGACTAGCCAGTGGGTTTTTCAAAGCCCCCATTTATTAGAGTGTGAAGGTAGCAAGGGAAGGCAGAGCTGTGGATTAATGAGCTGGACACCTAAGGGGGCAATGGGTGGGAAAGTATTTTCATTGGTATTCAGTACTCAGCTCTTTAATAAATAGACCATTGACGACTGGGAGAACTCTTTTCTATTTGCTCAATTCTTTTCAAGCAGTGGATTTGCACTCGCAAGACTTTTTTAAGCAATATTTTCTTGAAGCATCTCTGTTGTTAATGTCACCAGGATGTCTAGGGAAGCAAAAGGAACAGAATCTGAAAATCCAAGAAACCACAGGAAGCTTGTTCTTCCTCCTGGCAGACTTTCTAACAACGGACTGGTTAAGAATCAGGTTGGCATGAGTTCAAATCGCCGCTCAGCCCTCCTCGAGTTAATTAACTTCTCTTCACCTAAGTTTTCTCAGCTAGAAAGTGAAGGAAATAATACTACTGCATAGAGTAATTGGGGGAATTTAAAAATTAATGTGAAAAGGGATTCTTAAACTTGTTTCTTAGAACGCCGAGGTCTGCTCCTGGTACTGCAGGAATGGCTAAGTGGGTGGAAAGCGGCCCTGCATGATTTCTTCCACTAGAGCAGATCCGGGTGCCTGTGCCCCAAATACACTGGGGTTCTAGAGAGGACTTCGCGCTGGGAAAGGGCTGCACTGGCGACACACACAATGGGAGCCACCCATGTGTACACGGCTGGCGGGGGCGCACCAGGAACCGTAGCTGCTAGCATGGAACCGTGGCTTACGCCCGTGGCCCCCACCCTGTTGTGTCCGACAGGGGTGACACAACAGGGACACCCCGGCGTCCGACAGGAAGAGGCGCCTCAGCCGCCAGGGCCAGGGGCCTCCAGGGCACACCCTCTCCTTTCTCACAACCATGGGTGCAAGCTGAACGAGATTCTGGGAGAAGGGGAAGGGCGCCGTGTGGGACGGAGGACACGTCAGAAATCTTCCGAACTGCTAGTGTTCTCCGGAGAGGCTCGGGCTCCAGGAGCCCGGTTTTCTCGCCCATCAAGTGAGTAGGCAGGACCTGATGATCTTCTGGGGAGTCCTGTTTTAAAATCGTGAACAAAAGGGCTCTGGGCTCCGGAGGGCTGGTAGCACCGCAAGGGCCGCCCTGGCCAGGGCTCGCTGAGGCAGGCACCAGGCAGCCCCAAACACTGACCCTCTGCCTCTTGGTGCAGATCCAACTCCGGACTCAGAGTCCGCTCACGGATTCTTCCTCCCCTCCCTTGGATCTGGGGACTCAGCATGAACATGGTGAGCACAGATTCTCCACCTCACCCAGAATACATGTGTGGAGCCGGGCATCTTCTGCTCCAGGTAGAACCGAACTACAGACACGTTTGGGCAGGGGGTGTTTTCTGAAACTCCAGGGGAGAATCTACAGAGCCACACAAATCGGTCATTTGTAGATGGATAGCAGGGAACCTGCTTGGCCCTCCTTTCTGAATGGCTCTGTCTACACATTTGATCAATTGTCCCCAGATCTTTTAGGGCTGGAAACGAGGCTTTCTGCCAGGATGGGAGAAAGTTTCCGATCCACGTCTTTGCAGACAGTGTCTAGGGCCTGGTGCCAAACACCTTGATTCTACCCCTCTGATAACTAGAGTAGGAGAGAGGTGCCTAGTGCAGAAGCACCCGACTTGGAAGAGAAACCGAATACTGCCTTTGACCGCATGTCCAACCCACAGATTTCTGCGATTGTCAGGCCTCGGCCACTTGGGGAGGCATCAGACAGGCCCCGGAGGCTCTCCGTGGCCCAGCCTGTGCCGCAGCGGTTCTCAGGTGACGCCAGGACCAGGCTGAGCTCTCCACCTGAGCACAGCTGCAGCTCTTCCAGGGTCCTCTCTACACAGAGCAGACAGCCGCATCTCCGTGACTCAGCCGCACCGCTGCGTCCAGTTCTCCCCGCTAGGGCCAGAGCAACACCTGCTCCATCTTTCAGCTTCGTCACTCAGTCCTCCCAAATGCGGATCTCATAGGCCCTCCGGGCACAGGGAGAGGCTGAGACCAGTTCCTGGGATGATATTTTATTCCCTCATCCAACCAACAATATTTACAGAACCCAGAAGGGGCATTTGTCTAAGCTCTGGGGAACCGCGGTGAACAAGACAGCATATTCTTGGCTTCAGAGAGCTTATGGGGGCGGTGTGCGGAGGCAAAAAGTTTCTACCCACTCAGGAAGGACTGGTCACACGAGTAACCATAGAACTGGTTTAAAACCCACTCTCACGGGTGAGTGAGAGCTTCCCAGCAGCAGCCAGGCCAGGCCTGGAGCACCAATGTCACAGCAGTAGCCACGCCTCTACAGGTCAAGGTCAACCAACCTCAGTGCCCTGGGCACAGAAGCCCCTGAGCCCCACCCCCTCCAGCAGCCTCCAGGAGATCAGCTGTCCCCTGGGCTCCGAGACAGCGCCTCACAGCTGTCTGTCCCTCAGCAAGCAGTAAATTCAGCTTCCTGTGACTGAGGCAAGTGGGAGGCTCCGCCTCTGGTGAAGAGAGGACGGCTGACCCCCCACGTGAACAAGCAGGGGCTCTCGCACAACAGTGCCATGGAAGAAGACAAGGAGGCTAAGGTGAGTGCTTGGGTGGGAGGTGGGGAGAAGTGCTACTTCAACGAGGGGCATGCCTGAGACATGCACAGGGAGGAAGAACAGGTCACCCCAGGACACCCAGTGAAAGTCTGAGGCTGGGCATCATTTTGAGCTAGAAAATGCACCTCAAACTTAAAAATGAGAAATCACAAGCACAGAAGGATAAAGCCACAGCCCAGTAGGACCCATACACGCCTCCCTCAAGGGAGGAGACAGGGGTGGCTCTGGGACAAAGCCCCAGGGATCCAGTTGTCTAAAGCCCTTAAACTGAGACCTGAGGGGTAGAGGGTATCACTGGAGGCCAAGCAGGAACTCTGAAATAGCAACTCCTAGATTTCTGTGAAATGCCTGTTAATACGCCAGACCCACCATCTGCACGGTAGCTATACTTAGAGCCATAAAAATAACAACCCCTACATTCATGCTTTAGGTATGGCGAAGCTTCATTTAAAAAGCTAAATATTGCAGCTGTCTCTTCTCCCAGGACGCCGCACATGCAGATGCATGCGACAGGTGAAGCTTGCCTCCTTGGCAGTGTTTCGGGCCGGCAGAGCTGGCCAGGACGGCCCGCAGGTTGCTGACTGTGCAAGCCTTTCCAACTTCAGCTCCAGCTGGAAAACACGGGAACAGCACCTGCCCCACTGCCACCAGGGTGCTGCTGAGATGAGGAGAAAGCTTAGTAAACTGAAAACACCCAAGATATAAGAGGGAAGGATGTTTCTGGGGGAAAAAACTTGATGTTCAAGACGGAATGACACTGTTCCCACTTCCCGGGTTGATTTCCAAAGCCTGTCATATGCACATGTACCTCTCTCCCGAAAGCCGTGCCTCCCCAACACCGTCCCTCGGAGCACTGAGAGAATATTCTGGAGTGGAATTCCTTTCCTTTCCATTCATCCAGATCCCACACACACCCAGTTCAAGTTCTGCTTCTCTCCTTAAGCCTGCCTCAAGGCTGTCCTGCCTTCTACCTGGGGTAACTCCCCTCCCTCCCTCTAAAGGAGGAGGTCTCGGTTGGGTGTGGACACAGACAGGACCTGGGCAGGAGGCCCGTTGGGAACAGAAGAGCGCACGGAGCAGTGGCAGCCACACAAGGCTGAAAGTGGCGTGCTGCAGGAGTCACCGGGAGGGCGACCTTTGAGGGCGTCAAGGTCACAGCAGGCCTCTTGGACCTGTGACTATAAGCAGAAGTCTCAAATGAGTGGTGCCAGTTTCTGGGGGAACATGCCAGACAGAAATTCCAGCTCAGAGAAAAGTCCTAAACTGGGACAGAACCGGGTGTGCTCAACACCCGCTGGCCAAAGGGGAGAGTCGCAGGGAAGAATGAGGAAGGAACATTTTTCCAGTACAGTGACTTCCCACTCCAGACACAGTGTGTCTCGTGTCTTTTTTGTTGCCTGCCTGTGAAGTTCAGTGTTCTCTTTATTTAGGAATTGCACATGTTGGTTTCCAGGAGCGGCCCCAACACTGCCACACGTTGGGGGGCTTCCGGCAGGCATGGAGGCTCTCACAGTTCTGGAGGCTCGAAGTCTCAAACGAGGCGTCAGCAGGGTCGTGATGTCTCTGAAGACCCCTTCCTTGCCACTTCCAGCCTATCAGCCGGCCTTGCCATCCCTCAGCTTATGGCTGTTTTGCTCCATCCTCTACGTGGTCATTGTCCCTAGGTCTCCCTAGGTCTCAGTCTCCAAACCTCCCTCTCTTTATAAGGACACAGGTCTTAGGACAGTGGCCCATCGTAATCCAGTATGACCTCATCTTAACTAATTACATCTGCAAAGGCCCCATTTCCCAGCAAGGTCACATTTGCAGGTTTGGGATTGGCATGACTTCGGGGGGTGGGGGGCGGTGGGAGACTGTAGCACATTTCTTGATAGGTTTTCTTCCCTGATGAGGGCAGTGAAAGGCCATACAGCCGGGTGGTTAAAAATAAGCTCTGGAGTCAGGCTTTCTGGCTCTACAACTCTCTGACCGTGGGCCCAAAGCAAGGTTCTAACCTCTGCAAGGCGACGCAGCCTCATCTGGGAATGATCATGGCAATTACCCTGAAACCCAGTGAGGAGTAAATGAATTCAGGTGCGCTAGATGCACTGTAAACGCGGCCTGTTTCTGTTCTCAGGTAGGTTGTAACTGGATACTGCTTCGAATGGTACCTCCTCTCCACTGTGTTCTCTAATTGGTTACTGCTGGTGATATCACTTCTGTACAGTGATCTCCTGCCATCCTACTAAATTCTGATTCTCTTCCAGTGGTTTCTCCTCCATTTCCTTGGTAGCCATCCCATCAGCTTTAAGGCCCCCTCCTCCCCCAAATACTGGCATGTGAGACTAAATGACAGTGGAACCCCATGCATGTCTGCAGGGAGAAACGATGTTTCAGAAGCCCCTCATACACATGTCCCTGACCAGAGATGGGTTTAGACGTTCTGCCTCATGCTCACGACAGGATGAAATGTGTGTATTTTCTTTATTGTCATGTGGTTTGATCCAGTGGATGGAGCCAGTTTTCAGTCCCAATGGACCCCCACCGTGTACAATGCCTGGCAGACAGCACAGGGCTTGTACTCCAAACCTCGTGAGCAGCTCCTCTGCACGCAAAATGCCTGACACAGGGAAGGAGGGATCTTCCCAGGCGCTGCTCCGGGAGAAGCCTATCTCATGACTTTGCTGGCTGTTCTTTTTCCAGATCTAATCAATGAAGGGCCCAGAATTATTCTGGAATGCCACTCTATCAGCCCGCATTTAAAATAATTTAGTTATATGAACAAAGTTCTCAAAATAAAGACCTCTACCTAAATCAAGCCACTAAAAGACATAGGAAAGCTTACAGAGGCCTGTAAAATCTGAACGCCATCCAGTCAAATAACTTCTAAGCTCATTTCTTACTGTCGTAGGCTCTTCCAGAGGCCTTTGGCAAAGCCTACAATGGACAGCCCCGTGGCCAGGACAAATCCGCACCTGAGTGCTGGTGGCCCAGAGCAGCAGGACGCAGACACACAGTGCCCTCCAAAGACTTCCAATTGAGAGACAACCAAGAGCAGACCATGTCAGTGCTGGTCACGGAACTCTTGAAGCTTCTAATGGAAAGGGACTCAGTATTCCTTTAGCAGCTTCACAAATACAAACTTGTTAAGAAAATCAAACAGGAAAACTGGAAACGAAGTCCCCTGAATTGGTCAGGTCCACAACCCATTACCCATTTTGTGACTGCAAGCACACTTCTACAACTCCCTCATTCATACTGAGGTGGGAGGCTGGGGGGGAGCGTTTGTTTTTAGATGGGATAGCTCTAGTAAGGCTCTGCATTAACAGCAAACCTTAATGAAGTTGCGTGTAGCGTTTTCCTTACAACCCGTATAGTTTAAAAAATAAATCTCAAGCCTCCTTTTCCCGTGTCAGCTTGAGGGCATGTTTCTGATCTCTTCTCTTTTTCCAAAGGATATGGGCTCTCTCTGGCTGGCCTCTCAAACGACGATCCATGCTTCTAAGATCCACCCAACACAGTCTTGAAATGCTGACTCCAATGAAGTCAAAGGGGAGCAAGTTATTGAAATAAAATAAGGTATCAATATAAAGTGACAATATAAAAGTATCCACATAAAATACTTTGAGAGGTCTCTCTCATGCAACATCTTAGTAAGAGGTGTTCAGTATTCTTGTGAATTGCTCAAGACTCAAATGGACTAAGAACACCTTTACCATTGCTCTTGCGAAGAAGTGGTTCGCACACAGCAGCCATAAAACCTGTAGAATTTTATCTCAATACGGTATTCAAAAAAATGCAGCAGGAAGGCACTATTTGTTCTATGCATTTATTTATTTAACACTTATTAAGTACCTACAATGAACCAGGAATTGTATTTTATTGTTTAAAAAATTCAAAGCTGTAAAATATGGCCCCAGGTGAGAGGTTACCAAAAGCAGCCGGATAGGATCAAAATTGCTCACTCCCAAAATTCTGCTTTGCAGTTCTGCTGAGGATCAAAATCCCCAGAACCAAGGGAAACCCCAAGATGGAGATGCCCCTGCTGAAGACCAAGAGAAGGAAGTAGGGAGAGCCAGCCCAGGAAAGAGCTGGACAACGGGCATGAGGCTCTGACACCGGCCTCACCTAGTGCGTTAAGGCATCAGAGCACATCTCGGATCTTGGCAGGTTCTCCCACCTCGCCCTCTAATTTGGTTCTAAATCCCTGACTTCTTTCCCTTTTCCCAGTGGTGGGGGGAAGAAAAGTAAAACAAATCAAAAAATTTCACTGGGATATATACTTACTGTCCCAATGACTTTATTTGTTGTTTAAATCTAATCTAAAATTAAAGTCAACAAAATGCGTTGTTTTCTTCATCCTCCATTAATGACAACTGTCCATTCACAAACTACACTAAGACAATGTCATCCCAAATAGCCATCCGGCTTTAATTGTAGGGCACTGAGTCACCTTGCAAACAAGTTACAGTCACTGGGATTTACCAAGGTACTATACTGGGTGTTCTTCGGGTTTCTTTTTGGCAAACTTAGAACAAACCAGAGAACAAAATTTAAGTCTTCATCATCATGTAGAAAAATAAAATAAACAAACCTAAAGTATCTACCTATGTGTCAAGTGATTCATACTGCAAAAGTAAAACTAAAATCTACACTTACAGCAGAGTTTTAAAAATCCTCAGTGCAAGAAACATAACCCAATTAATACAGATCAATACTTATTAATGAATATGGGAAATTTCCCTATACAGAGGTAGAGTCCAGTGCACAAGGCTAAAACAATATTCAATAGTCTAAACAAGACTGAGTCAGGTTTTACGGAATCCACTTCAAATTTTAAGTTATCAGACTGTATGTACATACATACAATAAATAGACTATACAATTTTTTAAAGTAGTTTAATAAACTCCACAAAATAATAGCAGATGCATTGAAATATTTACATAATTCAATTTTCAAATCTCTCTCATTCAAATAAAAGGGATAAAAATAAGCTTTCTGCTTTAAAGGCAGCAGAACCTCTTTCCTGAAGTGGACCGGTAAAATAAGATACTTTACATGAGAGGAACTAATTTATGCTTGAGAGGTATTCATATTCAGCTAAGAAAATATGTCCCTTTTTAAGCTATATATAGATTAGGGAATATAAAATGATATTTTCTACATTTTTAGATCTCTATTTAAAGTTCTAAATCCGACTCTTACTTGAAGAGAGAAGCTGATTTTGGTACCCATACAGAGTATATCAACACCATTATAATGGAAGGATAATTAACTTTTCAGATTCTGTTGTCGGTTTTTGAAAGTTTAGGCCAGAAAGACCTTGGCAATATTTCTGGTCCAACCAGTTGTTTACACATGATAAAAATCTCACTGAAACCTGACTAGCACTTTTGGCCTGGGGATCCTGGGATTTCAACTCTCTGAGTCTCTTCCGTTTCCAAAGTATGTTTCATCAGAAGCAGGCATGTTTGAGGATCAGGTGTAGGACGTTAGGGTACCCAAGACTAATATTCCAAAGTTCTCCACATTCACAGAGGAAGAAGGTGAAACACAGAGCATCTGCTGCCATTCGCCTCGCAGAGACTTGAAAAGGGAGAAAACTTAGAAGCCTGTCATTGTGACCCAAGAAAATACGCAAAAACCCAAAGCATTATATGCTTCACTGACTCAGATTCTTAGACTTAGTATCAAATTTACTCTGATATTCTATCATTAACCCTTTTATTTTACTTGATACAAAAGATTCTCATCTAGCCCACAAGGAAATTAGGGATAATCAGAAAATGAAAAAGTACGGTCATAATTAATGAAGCATAAACCTTCACAGTTTGAATTTTGTGTAACTTCGCTAAGCACCCACAATGAATATGCAAGTTGAGTTTTTTATTCAATCATCCTGTGAAAAATACCTCAGTAAATAGTAACATTTTGCCCTTCAATATCTTCCCACTGGAATAACCCACCCCCCCTTTTTTTTAAATTTTAGATTTTTAAAAAATTTTTATACAAATAGACTAACTTTGATTTAAAGTAAACATATAAAAGTTGAGAAGAATATTGCTTGCAACAATGGACATGGAAGTAGAGGAATGAGCTGGGCAGGGGGTACAGAGAAATGGCTCCTACACAGTAACTGCAGGCAGACACCTAGCACTCTAGAAAAAACTTCACCCAGAGGACACCCTCCACTGCACACGGTTTCCTTCAGCCCACAAAATCTGACTGATTTGGAACTATGACTTCAGGTCAGAGAAAAAAAATTAAAACAACTGTGAATAAATTGGAAGGCACAAGCACCCATGTGATCTAGAATTTTCTCGGGGTGAGGAATAGGAGGGAAAGGGATACTTTTGGTTCAGCACTACAGTCAAGTTAATTTTGCCACCGTTGAAGAAAAACTGTATAAAATAAAGGCATACAGAAATATAACAAGCGCATCCCACTTGTGAGGAAGAAAGCTCAGAAGACAGCTCACAGGAATAGTGCAGAGAGAAACAACCAGTACTATTTATTTGGATGTCTGTGCCATGGTGGGTACAAACTATATTCTCTGCTCTGTGGGACCAAAACCAAAACAGAAACAAAACCAAAACAAAAATCCCCCAAATCCCAAAAAAGCAGCTAGAAGGAATGCAAGAAGTCTTACAGAACATACTGATCCAGATGGAGGTGGATAAGCGCGCACTCTTGTCTTTAATGCACATCCGACTTTGTTACCTACTGCTGGGTTTTTCCATCATATTCATCTACTGACCAGATGGGGACTTAAGAAATGGCCGAGCCATTTCCCCTTTTCCCTGCCTCTACACGACTTCCCTTTCCCTTTGTTTCCTTCTCCAGGATTAGAGTCTTTTTCCTCCTTGAGGGAAGTGCTATTAATGACGATGGGGAAGGGCATGAAACGGGATTTCCAGAATACTGATTTCGCTTCCCTGGAGGCCTTGCTGCGTGCGGGCCACACAGCTTGGAGGCGGTCATCAAGGCAGCCTGACAGAGCTATGAATTAAAAAAGAAAAGGAAAGGAAAACAAAACCAAAACCACCCCAAGTCTGTCTTTTCTCAAACTAAAGGAGAAACGGAGGGATGGTGCGGCCTCCAGCGGGGCCCCGACGGTTAGGAGATGATGGCTGGGGACCACCTGGGCAGAGTCAGATTGTCAGCACTCGCTGACCGCTTCCGCGTGGGTCGACGCAGGTCCTTGTACTTGTCCTCGCAGAGGCGAGAGATGGCCTGAGGGGCAAAAGAGAGACAATTCAGGTCAGGGCCAGCCCCTAAGTGCCCTCCATGCCCTCACTCATCGGACACCAGCCACTGCCGGGTGCCAGCATGGTTCCAGATGCTGAGGACACGAGGGGACAACACTGACAAGAGTTCCTACCCCGTGCAGTTTTCACGCTGTGGCCCAGAGCTGTGCCGCTCACAATGGGGACCACAAAGGAAGTACAGATGCAGGCCCCGTCTCCAAAGTGCTTACGGTCTGAGAAAATCATCACAAAATGTGCAACAGTTACAGGACAGTGTAGCCTGGGGCTCAACCAGACGCAGGTTCGATGCTGGCTAACCACTTGGCAGGAGTGGGACCCGGGCCTGTCTAAGTCCCGCATCCTCATCTGCAAAAGGGGCAAGGAGCACCCACCCACCTTGTGCGGTGGTAGTAACGCACCACAGCTTCGTGCTGGGCAACCGATGAAGAAAGGAACCGGGAGGGGCCAGTGTAGCAAGGACAATCCACACTGCCCTCATTTTCCTGATGAAGACAGTGAGACTCTGGGGGGAGACCCTCAGCCAAGAGCAAGGCTCAGCCTTTCCTGGGGGTTGGAGCCCAGTCACAGCTCTTTCAGGGTTACTCCTGGGTGCAGGTTGAGAGCACATCAATGACAAAGTGGGAGCCAGCTCACATCACCCCAGATGTCTTGTCCTGGTCACATTCACCTTTCTTTCTGTCAAAATAACCCAGGGGTGGGGCTGACTTTACTTACGATGATGCAAACATGAGGTCTTTTAACTTGTATACAATTCAAGCAATAGGCCAGGGACGAGGCAGGGGCTAGGAAAACACCTGGCAAGAAGTCACCATCAAGAGACAAAGGCACAAAAGCAGCAGACCCTGATCACAACATCATGGCTCTCACTGGAGTGACAACAATAATCCTTCCAGCAGCTCCCTTCACCTAATAATCCTCCCTGCTTCCCCTTCAGCTAACTCTGTGATCTCCTCTCCCACATTTTCCTCCCACCTCACCCACCCCGCTCTGTGGCGGCCACTCCAATCCCTGCCACCTGAGCCTGAGCTGGTAGCACTGTAGGTTCCGAAGCAGCTCTTCCCTCAGGCTGGAGGTTTCTGCAAAGCTAAGACATCCCACGCTAGAGTCCTCAAGGAACCATGGCCGACTCAGTGAGGCTCCTGGCAATGGCAACCCCCGCCCCACTGCTGCTTTTGTGCTCACCTCCTAACACACTAGTTTATTATTATGTTTAATAAACTAGTATTATGTTTACTATTTACTGTCTGTGTCCTCCCAGCAGAATGTAAACTCCAAAAAGCTAGTTTTGTTCACGATGGTGTCTGGTAACCAATGCCTGGGATCAGGGGACCCTAAGTAAATAGGTGCCGAATGGATGTGTAAGCTCCAACCAAGACAGCACGTGACAGGGGCATGCGTGTATCAGGCTATGGTCGAAGTACAGGGAACAGGGTGCTGAAAACTGATTCTCATTTATTTTCCGAAATCCATAACTGCACTTGGAACTGCAACTTCAGTGGCAGCTGGGAGCAGGGATTAGAAGAGAGAAACAGGAGTCGAGGACATCTTCCTCCAAATGACAGATGAATAAGGGCAGGAGATGGCCTAGAGCACTGGGAATTCCCCATGTGAAACACATTTCACACACTAATGCAGGTGACACACTTTAAGAGAAAATCAGATCCCTCACAGACAGGAGAGCAACTATTTTTGAAAGTAAATTATTTTCGTTTATTTAAACTCTCTGAGATTACTGTGTGTGGTTTCTCAGCTTATGAACAGTACAAAGGTCTGAATGGAATATCATAATGATGAATGAGCAATGTACGATCTTATTCTAGATTTCACGATGTAAACTCTTGAGCTTTCACCCTATCTCCCATATTCATACAGAGATACTAACTTACGTCAAAGAGAAATGACCAGACTAATGAAAAGACCACTTTGCCTTGGTTCCTGGTACACACCAGCCTCCACACTCTCCCTTGCACCTATCAAATCATCCATGTGTACTGCGCCTGAGCAGTACAGAGCTTCAGGTAAAGGCCACTTCGAGTACGTCTCACTCCCCCTTGCTTTCCACGATGGGGTTCAAGTTTGCTAACCAAATGGACTAAGGGATGCTGGGGTCTGGAGAATAACGAAATCCATTCCTTAAAAATTATTTCAAAGGGATGCCAAGTGCTTTTCCAGATAAAAGCACTATCCTCCCACAGAGGAGGGTCTCAGGAAGCTCCGATTCTCGGGAGGAGGGAGAACACTCTTGTCAGGACTAGGGGCCTTCATCAGCCCAGTGAGCCGATGGAGCACTTGGTGTGACAGCCCCAGGAGCAGGCGACCACCCCCTCTTCCCACTCAGATAACCTGCCGGAGTTAACAGCAGGCACCAGCGAGCCCCGTGTCAGCCAGCCTGTGTACCCGCAGTGCGGCTGGCCCGCAACACCGGACGCTCTCCTTCGGAGAGCCACGAGCGGCAGACGAAGGGGCTGCTTCCAGGAGCTCCACGCCCATCCCCTCGGCAGGACAGCAGCCACTGGGCATGAGGGCTTCCAGGGCCTGCCACTCGGGCTCAAACACAGCGCCTGCTCACTGTGAAATGAATCCTATTTCACGTGTGTACCCGTGAGAGTCTGACAACACTTGTCTGGTTTTCCAGTTCTCGCTCAAGAGAAATGGGAGATTTAACTGAGCAGCTGCTTCCTAACAGCCAGCACACAATTATAGTAAAGTGGCTGAGTTTGGAAAACCTCCCTGGGCTTTTATTTTAAACACTGTGGGCCATATCCAGTCTGTTCCAGTTTCTTCTTGGGAATGGCATACTATGTAGTTTTTACAATTTTATTTAAAATCTTGGCTTGTTTAAGCTTGCAAACCGTAATAACCTCTTCCCCTGTATCTCCAGACTTTGTTTCATTCACAGCTATTAACCCTGTTAGACCAGCATGCTAGCCACCCTGACCCTGTACAGAATCAGGGGATAACGTGTCACTCAGATCGGACAATAGGGCAGGCAGCACAGACCTCCTGGGTCTCACCAAGCTTGGGACGTGACTGTACCATCTACTGCTTTGATCAAAGGGTCTATGGGATGCGACCACAACAGTGCCTGGGGATGAAAGTACAGAGAGCCTGGGCACCCCTTCTCTGGAGGAAGGGGTTCTCTGGACCAGTGATTCTCTGGACCAGTGGTTCTCTGGACCAGTGATCCTCCTGGTCACCCCACCACTTTTCATTCAGTCACCAAGTCAGATGGGAAGTGCTAGGTGCAAATATGAAGCTGAGCTATGTACACAAGTCATGAGCACAGAAGGTACACAGCTTAACACGGATGACCCCAAATCCAGACCGAGACCCACGGGGCTAGCCCCAGCTCTAAGTGGGCTGTGAGGAATAAAAAATAAAAAGCAGAATATACAAACTGAGGGTTGCTGGGGGGTGGAGGAGGAGGGACAGGGTGGCTGGATTATGGACACTGGGGAGGGCATGTGCTATGGTGAGTGCTGCGAACTGTGTAAGCCTGACGATTCACAGACCCGTACCCCTGAAGCAAATAATACTTATATGTTACTAAAAAAAAATAAAAATAAAAAAGCAGAATATAACCTTTTGGGATTCCCAATCATTAGGGTCATCTGGTATCTTTTTCCTTGTAACAGTGCATGTCGAGAAATACTTTTTTCTGAGCATATCTTTTTAAAAACCAGGTCTTTTTTTTTTAACATTTGAAGAGTAGAAATGATGCACATTATTAAAACTATGATTGGATGAATTATAATCAACTAAATGACCTCACCAACTCTAAATCCAGGGTAACCTGTCTGTATTTCCTAAAACACACAGTGGAAGAAATCAGCACGGTGACCTCCCACTTCTGGGAAACCCAGATGAGGCTTCTGCAATAGGGCTTCACAAACCAGTATGTGAAAGCCTCTTACCTCGAGCTTGTGAGCCCTCTCCCTGCTCAGGGGCTCCAAGGGAAAGCTCAGGTTGTTTGCTTCTGCCAGAGAACGAAGATCAAAATAATACTTGGCATAAACACTGGAAGGAACGTTGATGTTGAACTGCAGCAATTCAAGAAACTGTCGCTCCAGCTCATTCCTGCAAGCAAAGACAGCAAGAGCTCATGTTTAGCTGCCCTACCAGGCTGCGTGGCCCACCACGGCAAGGTGCTAGAGACCAGACTGGAGGAAACCGTGACCTCCAGAGAGGAAAGCCATCCAAGTAACTGCCTGGCTGGACACCAGAGTTGCAGTTTAGCCACCAAGTAGGTGTTAAAAGCCAAATGATCAAGTGCCCAGAAGGATGAGGCCTGATTAGCCGGGGGGACCACCAGCAAGTGCTGGAGGTGATGCATCTCACAGAGCCCCAACCGCACGCACAGCAGCTCTGGCTTCAAACCCCAGCACGATCCACCAAACGTGGGGCAGATGAAGCAGTCAAGAGGGGCCAAGTGGAGTCTGGCAAGGGGCCAAGACAGGAGCCCAGGGGAAAAGCCTCTGTTACCCCTAGAGGCCCGTCTTTCCTCAGTGGCCCTTCCCTGGGAGAAGAGTGGAGGAAGTGCGGTAGGGGCCTCCCCAGGCAAGGCAGGGTGTGGGAGAATGACTCACAGAAAGGGAACCCACCAACTCTGAAGAATGAGAGCAGTAATTCCCACACCTGAGCACACATCTAATCCCGCAGAGGGCTTGTCAACATGGACTGAGGAGCCCACCCCAGGGCCTGGTTCAGCAGGGCTGGGGTGGGCCTAAGAACGTGTCTTTCTAACAAGCTCCCTTGGGATGCTGACCCGGCTGGTCTCAGCCCAAACTTCTAGAACCACTCACCCCCAGACACTGGTCAATAAAGGAGCCAACACTGGCTCCATCTGATCCAACTGGCCAACCCATTTATAGTATGATGGAAATGAATGATGGGTAGCCAGAATAAATTTTAAAACTTCTATTTGGAGACCTTCCCCATGTCAATTATCTTTTAGATCAGGTTCATTTCTTAACAGTTAGTACCTGCAGGGAGAAAAGTCCTCAGCGATGGCTCAGTTTGTTGAGCACTGGTCCCAGGTCGGGCACACAGTTTCAGCATTGTCTCCCCCTTGAAACACCCTGTGCTCCCAAGCACACTACACAGCCCTCAACTTCTGTCCTTTATCAGACTCTACCGCAAGCGTCACCTTAACTCAGTGTCCCTGCCTGTATCCTCCTAGCCAGAAACCGGGCCACCTGGCCCTATCACAGTTCCTGATATACAGATAGTGTTCGATAATTACCCTTACTGAATGGAGCAGGCCAAGCTCAGCTTGGTTGGAGGGATGGAGGAAGGCTTCCCAGAGAAGTAAGAGGTGAACTGAGTGTGGAAACACAGAGCTCTAGTGGAGAGGAACAAGGGTTGGGGCAGAGGATTTCTGGCAGGAGACCGGATTGCCATCTCCTATAAGTGAATCTGAAGGCTGACAAATCCTGTCCCAAGTGCTAGGCCTCACCCCAACTATCCCAGACCGCTCTCCATGGGCTCCACTGAACACCAAGCCCAAGTTCCAGATCCCGGATGCAGGCACCTGATGTTTTATAGCCTCAGACTAACTCAGCACCATCCTGTCCCCATGGTGTACCCAAGAACGCGTCTGTCTACCCCCAGTGAGTGACCTCACTAAGCCGTCAGAGACTGAAAGGACTCTGTCCTAGTCTTGTGCTGTTATGACAGCAAGGGACAGGAGCACCGAGGTGGTGGGGAAGGCAGGCTGGGATCTGAGCAAGACTGGTCAGACAGAGAAGATACTGGGCAAATGGGAGTTGGTATAGAAGGTTCGTGGTCCTCAGTCTGGAGGACTGAGAAGTCACGTTCAGGTCTTTTCATCAGAGAAACACCATGATTTGTCGTTTCTATACAGTCTAGTGAATGGAGGTGACCTCCAAATGGGCTTATCGTGCTAAATTTTAGTCTTTTAAAGAGTCTAAATTATTTTGACTTATTTAGGAAAATTTTTACTTTAAATATTTTTTATTTATGCTTCCTTTAAATGAAATTTAACAAGAGATCATCCTGCAAAATACTGGAACTCAGCTAAGATTTTAATGAAACAAGAGTGTAAAAATACTGCTAAGGCCAGAGGTGCCAAAACAAATGGGTTAGAAGGCGCTCTCCCTGGGGGACTGTGGGGCGGCCCGGGGACAGACTGCCCACTGGTGGCCAAAGGCGCTACTGCAGCTCTTACTCTCTGGAGGCTAAGAAAAACTCGCCTTTTTCCGAGAGCTAGTCTGTTACTCCTGGCCCAGAGGGTAGCGAGGTAGAGCGACTCTTGTTGAGGGGATACTCTCTGACTAAAGTCAAGAGGACTCTCTTTTGGAACAAGGTGGCATTTTCCTCAAGGTTCCTTGGGAAAAAATAGTCTTTCTTCGAGGGTTTCTTTTTTAAGCTCTGAGGGAAACAGGGGCCTTAGAGCTGCTGTGCTTTCTAACTAAGGCAAGATAGAGCAAACAAAAGTAATTCCCGAAGTCTGAATTCCCAAACTGCAGTGGGACAGCTTCCAGGGACATGTGACAGCTTGCTGCATGACAAATCACAAGAAATACTAACAGTGACGCAGAGAGAATAGGCTTGATGGAATTACTGCCCTCAACAGCATAATCAGGAGAAAAACGTTCCGATTAAAAATTTATAAGAACTAAACTGTAAACAAATATATTCAGAAACACATGTTATATTAAATCAAAACTGTAAAGAAACCCAACTGAATTAGCACAATTCACAACTTGTGAAGGGGCCTCTAAAATGGAGTAAGGAGAGTTGTTTTTATCATCTAAACATTTACCATCTATCTGCTTTTCTAGAAAAACGGGTTCACTTTACAAAACCAGCCACTAACAGCCTGGCAATCCCACTTCTGGGCACAGACGCAAAGAAGTGGAAGCAAGGACTCCAGGAGAGATCCATGCACCCGTGCTCCCAGCAGCGTTATTCACAGCAGCCAAGGGGCAGAAGCAGTACAAGTGTCCAGGTGTCCAGCAATGGGTGAATGGATAAACAAAACAGAATATGTATAAGGACTGTAATATTTTTTACCTTAAAAAGGAAGAAAATTCCAGTATGTGCTGCTACACAGATGACCCCTGAGGACACCATGCTAAGTGAAATAAGCCAGTCACAAAGAGACAATACTGGGCAAGTTCACTTCTGTGAGGCATCCAGGGTAGTGACATTCAGAGACAAAGCAGAATGATGGCCAGGGGGAGGGGGATGTGGGGACCTATTATTTACTGGGCACACAGTTTCTGGTTGGTGATCATTGCACAAGAATCTGAATGCACTTAATGCCACATAACTGTACACTTAAAAATGGCTAAAATAATCAATTTTATGCCATGCATATTTTACCACAATTAAAACTGAAAACCAAAGACCAGGCACCCTACACCATTGAGGGTGGGAGGTTTTTGTTGTGTCTATATGCTATGCAGCACTGAAACCAGTCTCTTGGAGCCTTCCCATTGAGATCGGGAACACAAAAAGGATGCCCACTCTATCCACTGTTGTCCAACATAGTACTATAAGTCCTAACAACAGCAATCAGGCAACAAAAAGAAATAAAAGGTATTCAGATTGGCAAAGAAGTCAAACTCTCCCTCTTCACAGATGACATGATACTTTATATGGAAAACCCAAAAGACTCCACCTCCAAACTCCCAGAACTCATATAGTAATTCAGTAACGTGGCAGGATACAAATTTGATGCAAAGAAATCAGTTGCTTTATTATACACTAACAATGAAACTGTAGAAAGGGAAAATTAGAGAATTGATTTCATTTTTATAATAGCTCCAAAAACCATAAGATACCTTGGAATAAACCTAACCAATGAGGTAAAAGATCTATACTCAAGGAACTACAGAACACTCATCAAAGAAACTAAAGAAGACACAAAAAGATGGAAAAACAATCCATGCTCATGGATCGGAAGAATAAACACTGTTAAAATGTCTATGCTGCCCAGAGCAATCTATACTTTCAATGCCATTCCAATCAAAGTATCATTTGGCATTTTTCAAAGTGCTGGAACAAACAATCTACAACTTGTCTGGAACCAGGAAAGACCCCGAATCACCAAGGAAATGTTGAAAAAGAAAAACAAAGCTGGGGGCATTACATTGCCTGATTTCTCCTTATTTCAGATTCCTTGTTTATATTTGAAAATGACTTTTCCAAGGTTACTGCAAAACAAAAACAAACCAACCCCACAGTTTAATTCCTTTTAACAGCATTTCTGCCTGTCAAAGTTCATGCTCCCTTTCCCATGCATAGAAACTGTCATTAGGTGCTCAGAGCTGACATGTGGTGGTGTGACCACTTACTGTTGGCAAGACAGAAAGAAACAAAGACTGGCCCATGGCCCTATCTTGCCACACGTCAGCCTGAATCTGAAGTCTGACTGACTGACGCTGGTGGCCCCAACGGTCTACCTGCAAGTTTCAGTGACACTTCTTAAAATGTTCTTCAATCTGCGTTCCCAGCCATTTGCACACACAATCAGCTGCCTTCCAAGCCAGAACCCCACTGTCTGAAGGTGGAAAGGACTCCAAGTCCAGGTCCTTCAATGTTGGATGATTCTTTAGCTGGAAACGAACCTGGGCTCAGAAATATCAGGAAGGTCACATCAGGACGCTAGGACACAGGCAAGGCCACAAAGAAGGGTGCAGAAGGAGACAGAAGTACAGACGCCTGGAAACAGCACCAAAACGCACATTTTTATAAAGCTTCCCATCTGAAACTTGGGAGTCGTCTCCCCACTAAGAAGCCCCAAGGGAAAGCTCAGGGTGCCTCTGCCAGGAAACGAACTCTTGCTACTGACATGAGACTAACACAGAGCCAAGTGCCAGAGCCCCTAGTTTCCAGCGATGTCCCACACTACTCCCTCTCCCCAGCCCGGGTACTTCGCAGCCACTGCTGCCCCCAAGTTCATATGGTTTGACTGAAAGAGACTGAAATCAAGCACTCATTTTTTAATATTCGAACAGGAAATCTAGGATTCTGTACAGATGCTACAAAGTAACTTAAAGCCCCCTCCACAAGCATGGTTCAGCCACACAACCCCCTGTATGGCTTGTGAACACATCAGATCTCATTCCTTCTGAATAAAGTTTACTGGATGTGTTAGTTTGCTAGTGTAGCAAAATACCCCAAGACTGTCCTGTCTGCTGCCTATAACCTAATCTCTTGTTTAGGACACATCATATTTGATTAAGGTCTATTCTAATGACCTCATTTTGACTTAATTACTTCTTGAAACACCTGATCTCCAAATACGGTTACATGTTGAGGTACTAGGGGTTAGGACTTCACACATGCATTTGAGGGAGATGCTACTCAGCCCTTGACACTCTATCTTCTAGCCCCTCAAAATTCACATCCACCTCACATGCAGAAAACATACACCCCCTCCCAACAGCCCAAAGGTCTTAAACCATTCCAGCATCAACTCCAAGTTCAAAAATCTCAACTAAATCAGGTATGGTTGAGACTAAAGGTCTAATTCATCCTGAGGCAAAATTCCTCTCCAGGTGTGAACCTGTGAAGCTTCCTCACTGTGGAAGTTATCTGCTTCCGAAGTACAATGGTCACACAGCCATAGACAGACGTTCCCATTACAAAAGGGAGCAATCAAAAAGTAGAAAGGGTTCTTGGGTCTCAAGCCAGTCTGAAATCTAGCAAGGCAAATGCATTTGAATTTCAGGCTTGAGAATAATCTTTGGCTGATGCTCTAGCATCCAGCCCAGTGAGAGGAGAGCCCTGCTGCTGGGCTCTCTTAGCCAAGGGCAGCAGTTCCACATCCTAGCTGAGGGGGAAGCAGCCTCAGCCCCCAAAGACCTGGACCTGCTGTGCCCATGGTGGCAAAAGCAGCCCTGCTCATGCAAACTGCCTCCATGGTCATTTTCCCTTTTTAAGGATAACACGTCAGAGTAGACAGGTCTTCTGGAGAATCCTGAAGTTCGACAGCCTTCCTTCATTTTGTCCTGTTTTGTCCCCTTCAGTTTAAACTGGGAGCACTTCCACTGGGATGACTGACTGGAACACCAAGCCACACTCGTAATCTCTTGAGCAAATACTGTACGGCCACACCATCACTGTTCTCTCCAGAGCACACTTTCTCATTTTTTGCAATAGGGATAAGCAGAGGTTGGAAAATTTGAGTTCTTCCAAATCTCCAACATCTGGTCCCTTCTTGTTTAACAACTCCTTCTTCAATTTCTCTCTCCTCAGATTTTATTGGACGCAGCAAGGAGAAACCAGGCACGGTTTCTAAACACTCTGCTTAGAAATCTCCTTGGCCAAGTTGAGTTCATTCTCGAATATCCCACCTTACACAAGCACTAGAACACAACTTGGCCAAGTTCTTTGCCACCGTGTAGCAGGTACTGCCCTTGGAACAGTGCCCAGCAGCAGCCTCTCATTTCTGACACCTCACTCCAGAAGCACCTTTAACAGTCCTATTTCTACAACATTCTGTTTGCAGTACATTTCTATCTCTAAGATTGCGAGAAGCTTCCTCTAAAGCTCTCTGCTTTCTGAGTCCTCGTCAGAATCAGCTTTCTCAACCATCTCTCTCCCAACCAGCTCTTCAAGATAATCTAGGATTTTCCTAACATGTGCCTCAAAATTCTGGAAGCTACTATCCATTAGCTAGCTGCAATGCCACCTCCACATCTCTAGGTAACTGTCAGAGCAGCACCCCACTTGCCAGAATCAAGTCTGTGTCAGCCAGCAAGGGGGTGCCATAACACACTACTGCAGACTGGGGGTTTAAACAGCATTAACTGATCTTCTCACAATTCTGGAGGCTGGAAGTCCAAGATGGGGGTGCCAACAGCAATGTATTCTTCTGAAGCCTCTCTCTTGGCCTGCAGATGGCCATCTTCTCTCTGTGTCCTCGTATGGCTGTCCCTCTGCCTGTGTGGTGTCCCAGTCTACTGGATTAGGGCCTGCCCTCCTGACCCTGTTTTAAATCAATTACCTCTTTACCGCCTTAGCTCCATACAAAGTTACATTCTGAGGCAGTGGGCCTTAGGCTTCAACACAGGAATTCTGAGAGAACACAATTCGGCCCATAACACTGGCTATCTGCTGCAGCGCTCAGCGGGCCACTGGGCTTCATGCTGGTCTATGTATTCCCTTACAATACATAAACGCTTTCTCCAAGTGTGCCTAAAAACACAACAGCATCGGGGAACAGATTTCTAGATCTGTAACTTTCATTTCTCACTGTTAGAACTGACTTGTCCAAGAACACATCAAGTATGTAGGTGCTCCTTCTGGCTCCTCCCTTCCCACTCTTTTGCTCTGGGAGAGAAAGGCAGACTGCTCACCCTCCCTTACTGAGGTTGCCCCCCACCATGTGAAAGACCTGCATGGTAGAGCAAACATCAGATTACCAAGCATCTGCTCTTTTTATCTTCCTCTGAATTGCCCCTGTCCCCTTTGAAACCCTAGGCCTCTACCCCATTCCTGAGCTCAGATGGCATTTAAGCCTCACTCGCCTGAGTGGCTTTCAGTCTCATATTTTTATGGGGCTCCCATATGTACAAAATTAAATTTGTTTTTCTCCTGTTGGTCTTATGTCAATTTAATTATTAGACCTAAAAGAACCTAAAAGGGGGAAAAAGGGAAAATTTTTGTTCCCCGCATACATATATCACCAACACAACCAGGAAAGGGCAACCATGATGTCATTCCTACAGCACACAACTCAGTGTCAAACAGTATCACGGAGGTGACGGAGTAATCCCCCAATAAAGGAAATGAGTCAGAACCTCTTACCACCTTGCATCCTCTTCTGTGGTCCTGATGACAATTATTTTAGTAGTTGTTTTCACTTTGAAATATAATCAAGAATTTAATTTTTCTTACTATCAAAAACTTCTTTACACTTGTCCTCCTTTTTTATAATAAAGAATTAGAGACACAGGAAGGACTTTTATAGGTCTACAGCAGAAATAGGCTCTGTAACAAAAGACCCAAGAACACAAACTAGTGTGCCTCACAGGGTACCCCCCAAACGGGGTCCCATCTAATCAGTAACCAGAGGCAAGGAGGGCCTTAGGCTAGTGAAGAACCCAGGGTGCCCACATGACACCTCCACCAGCAGCCTGCACAGGCACTGTAAGGATCCCACATTCCCAGGATTACTGGGTCCAGGAACACAGAGGTGGACTGAGACACGGCTGGGAAGCTCCTCCAGACTAAAGCTTCCTCAAGGAAGCTGTAACAAACAATATTAGAAAAATTTTAGCAAGAATAGTGTCAGAAGTACTAAAAACCATATGGAACTGTAGATAGTTTATCCTGATTGTTTTCCAAAACAGCTCCTTTGTCCTAAGAGGCTCTAAACCTACTTCCTGTATTCCCAGACACTAGACGTCACAGACAATAGGCCTGCAGGTCTCTGGTTAACAATCCTCACCTAAATCTAAGGACTGAACCACCTGAGAAATCCCAAGATCACCCTGAGAGCTATGGGGATGGACCCCCTTTGCCCCTCAAGCTTATGGCGCCTCCACTGAGCTGAGGCTCTGAGACCAGCTGGGGGAGAACACACAGCCCTGATGAGACCCATGAGAGGACCCATGGACAGAATGAGCAACTGAACTTGCGAGTTCTCTCCGAAATGAAACAGAAACATACTATTTTAGCTCTTCTGCTTTTTGGGGATGCTGCTGCCCACAAAAGACTGGTGTGGGACATTGTTATGAGTCTGCAGTGAGGTACAGAGCCATAATGGAAGCCATCATAGTCTGGTGACAGCATTAGTCTATACCTTTCTGATGAAGGTAAAGGAATGTCTGTCCACAATATAGTCTCAGTAACTAGTTTCACAAAATCAAAAAAAGTGTAACCAGTACCTGTTCATGATCCTAACGCAGAGTAGTACACGTGTTTGCATGTAATGTTCCACAGTTGTGTCCTTGCTGTACCCACTCACGAATTTTGACCTTCGGTCAAATTCATTCCCTCTTTACCACACAGACCATTTAGAGGGACACGGTTCCTTCCCAAACAGTACCTCCCCTCGCCCCCATACCAGCACACACACTCACATGTCCTCCACCGTGATGTCTTTCAGGATCTGACAGTAGTCCACATTCCACACAGCCTGGTCATCCCAAACCTTGGAGGCCAGCAGGATCGCCCCTAGAACAATCCGCTTCCAGTTGGCCGGACAGATGTCTATCTCTGCATATGTTAAAAGTCTTTCAAGGTATACCTGGGAAGACATGAAAAGGCCAGGGCTAAAGGACTTGACTTGTTTTTGTCCTACATGCTAGCATACATAAATTCTAAAACCGCCTGACTCCATTTCAACAGCTACTTTAAGCAGGGATTTTTCCCCTGACCATACCTATTTTGAAAAAGTCAGAGGGCTCAGCTAGTGTGATGGGAAAGGGACACCATCCATAACTGAACAGTGTGGATGTAGCTGGATCACAAAAGACTGAGGCAAGCACAAATTCCAGATACCACAGGTTAATTTCTCACTCATATCACATCAACTACAGTATCAATACAGATTCAACACACAATTGTACAAATTTCAACAAACACTGTCAAAGGAGCAAAGTGATTCTTCTCTATTCTCTAAAGTTCTTATTTTGAGGTAATTATTAATTTACACACAGCCATCAATAAACCTACTTTTTATTATTGTGGTAAAATATACATAACATTTACCATTTGGCCATTTTTAAGTGTACAGTTTTGCAGCAGTAAGTACATGCACATTGTTGTAAAGTCACCGCCATCTCTGTCTGCAGAGCCTTCTCACTATCCTGAACAACTCCCTGATCCCTTTCCCCCAACCTCTGTCTCCAGGAATTTGTCTACTCTAGGAATCATTCAATATTTGTCTTTTTGTTCTGGCTTTTCTCATTTAGCATGTCCTCAAGGTTCATCAAAGTATGTAGCATATATTAAAAATTTCTTTCCCTTTCAAAGCTGAATAATAATCCACTGCCTGTATATATCACATTTTGTTTATCCATTTTTCCATCAATGGACATTTGAGTTATTTCCATCTTTTGGTTATTGAGAATAACTGGTGTACAAGTGCCTGTTTGAGTATCTGCTTTTGATTCTTTGGGGTACAGACGGAGAAGGAAAACTGCTGGATCATATAATTCTATGTTTAATTTTTTAAGGAACCACCATACTATTTTTCCATAGTACCTAGGCCACTTAACAGTCCCAACAGCAATACACAGGGTTCAATCTCTTCATATCCTTGCTAACACCAGTTATTTTATTTTCTGTTTTCTGTTTTTGTTTTTTTGTTAAAGTAACAGTCATCCTAATGTGTGTGAATTAGGTATTTCACTGTGGTTTTGATTTTATTTCTAAATGAAATAATTTTAGCTGAAGTTGGAAAATGAAACCCAGTAACATAAGATTTATAAACTGGCAAAATTTAGCTTGAAGACAGATATTAGAAATACCCACAAAGTGCTTTGCTTACTTTGGGTCACAAGGTAAGGATTTCTCTTGAAGTTTCCCTTCTATTTATCAGCATGTTTTATACTTCTCTGAGCCATGGAATTATTATTTCTATAGTTTATCAACACACTGATGTGATGAAGGTAAAGGAATGTCTGGAACTACTGTATCAGAACCTTCTCACATGGTTGGTGGGAATGCAAGCTGGTGCACCCATTTTGGAAAACTGTGTGGAGATTCCTCAAAAAATTAAAAAATAAAGCTACCCTATGACCCTGCACTTGCACTACTGAGTATTTACCCCAAAGATACAGATGTAGTGAAAAGAAGGGCCATCTGTACCCCAATGTTCACAGCAGCAATGGCCACAATCACCAAACCATGGAAGGAGCCAAGATGCCCTTCAACAGACAAATGGGTAAAGAAGATGTGGTCCATATATACAATAAAGTATTATGTCTCCATCAGAAAGGATCAATACCCAACTTCTGTATCAACATGGACAGGACTAGAAGAGATTATGCTGAGTGAAATAAGTCAAGCAGAGAAAGTCAATTATCATATAGTTTCACTTACTTGCGGAACATAAGGGAATAACACGGAGAATATTCAGAGAAGGAAAGGAAAAGTGAATTGGGGAAAATCAGAGGGGGAGACAAACCATGAGAGACTATGGACTCTGAGAAACAAACAGGGTTTTAGAGGGGATTGATGGGGGGATGGGTGAGCCTGGTGGTGGGTATTAGGGAGGGCACGTATTGCATGGAGCACCGGGTGTGGTGCATAAACAATGAATCTTGGAACACTGAAAAAATAAAATTAAAGAAACAAAATGAATCATATATAAACTATTAAGAACCTGCTTTCTAAAACAGATAACTCTAGATAGTGTTAAATTTTTCATAGTTTATAATGTCCATAAAGTCTTAAATATCATGTAATTTTTTAAAAGGCATGTGGTGGGGGGAGGGGGTGGAGGATGTTCCTGGTTGGCTCTATCTGTTGAGTGTCCAACTCCGGTTTTGGTTTAGGTTGTGACCTTGAGGTCGTGGGATCAAACCCCATGTCGGGCTCCAGACTTGTCCCTCTCCCTCTCCCTCTCCCCATCCCGTCCCCCAGCTTGCACTTGCTTGCTCAGTCTCTCTCTAAAATTAAAAAAAAAATCTTTTTTTTAAAAAGATTTTATTTATTTATCTGACAGACAGAGATGACAAGTAGGCAGAGAGGCAGACAGAGACAGGAGGAAGCAGCCTCCCTGGTGAGCAGAGAGCTGGATGCGGGGCTCGATCCCAGAACCCTGGGATCATGACCTGAGCTGAAGACAGAGGCTTTAACCCACTGAGACACCCAGGTGCCCCTAAAAAAAATCTTAAAAAGGGAAAAAAATGTTAACACAAATAAACAAATAAAGATAATTATCAGTTAAATATCAATACTCATAAATGAGATGGTGAAGTCCACACCTGTTATGTCACCACAGTCTGGAGAAGAGACTGCACTTTGGGAAATTATGAAGAAACAGGGCAACTAACTAAATGATTGAGAGAAGTTCACTAAATGACATTAATCCGTCAATAGAAGCACAGGATAATGCCAGAAGCAGACTAAAAATTACATAACACAGGGCCCACAAGATGAGAACAGATACATCAGAGGTGGTGTTAAACCCCTGAACTTAACCCATGGCTCCCTGTGTAACAGAGCAGCGACTATGTGCCAGGCACGGGGCCCATCACTGGAGACACAGGAGGGAGGCACCAATGGCTCTGGCCACACAGTGGAAAATGGGCTGGAAAGGAGCACAGCTGATAGGCATGGGAGACTCTGCAGCAGTCAGGATAGGAAGATCAGGGTTTGAACGGGGACATGACAGGAGAGACTGACAGTCCTATCAGACCGACCTAGAGTCCAGTGACCCCCGACAACCAAGAAGGTGAGCTGCTGCAGGAGACCTGAGGCTTCCAGCTCGTGCAGCTGGATGGGTAATGCCTTCTGAGACAGGGAGCCCTGTTGGGGGAAAGAAAGTTACAGGTGGACAGCCCAGAGGACGTTCCCCATGTAGGCGGTGCACACACACCTTGTGAAGCTCGAAGAAAACAGCTCTCAGAAATATGAGTTTCTACGGCACATAAACAGAATTAAGCATGGATCCCAGGGCTGGGGAGACAGCTTAGGGAGAGAGAAAAGGAGGGGCCAGACCAGAGCCTTAAGAGTCCCTCCTGTTTTAACATCTGGGGAGAGAGTAAAGAGGCAGCAAAGGAGAGGGAGGAATAAAATCTGGTATGTTCTACTCTTAAGATGGAGAAGAAGCTACAAGGCAGACAGAGGTGTTCCTAAGTAGCTGCATTAGGCTTACAATATTATACAGGGCTTATAAAAAGGAAATTCATCTCTTCCATAGTGAAAAATAAAAGATGTAAAAACACTTCAGGCAGTGACTGTGCGGGTAGAGAGGGGTGAGGAGGCCATGGGGGTGGGGTACTAAGAAGGGAGGGTAAGGAGAGAGAGGGAAAAGGGGAGAGAGGAGGAGAAGGGAGGAGAAAAAGAGAAAGGGAGGAAAGATGGAAGAAATGAACCTTAATGGAAGCGAAACTCTAGGCCAATAAAGAAAAGTCAGATCAGGGGCTCCTGGGTGGCTCAGTCAGTTAAGAATCTGACTTTTGGGTGCCTGGGTGGCTCAGTGGATTGAGCCACTGCCTTCGGCTCAGGTCATGATCTCAGGGTCCTGGGATGAAGTCCCACATTGGGCTCTCTGCTCAGCAGGGAGCCTGCTTCCTCCTCTCTCTCTCTGCCTGCCTCTCTGCCTACTTGTGATCTCTCTCTGTCAAATAAATAAATAAAATCTTTAAAAAAAAAAAAAAGAATCTGACTCTTAATTCTGGTTCAGGTCATGATCTCAAGTTTTATGAGATCAAGGCCTGAGTCCGCTTCACGCTCAGCAAGAGTCTGCTCTGTCTCTCCCTCTGCCGCTCCCTCATCTCTAATAAATAAATAAAATATTTTTAAAAAGAAAAGTCAAGTCAAACCATCAGCTAGCAGCAGCTCCTCCACAGAGCTTCCCATGATTCTCCTGATCCCTAAACCATAGACAGAGAAGAGTCCTACACCGCCTCCAAAGCAGCAGGGGCTCCCTTATGGCTTCTGTGGCCAGCTCGTACCAGCCAACTGTCTGTGAAACAGGTGCACGGTCAACACCCAGGGAGACTGTCTGCCGCTCCCACTGAAACAGGGGTTCTTCCAAGATAGGGAGAGGGGGTGGCTGGCACTCAAATGTTTGCTGAATGAGCAAATAGATGAATAACAGTTCTTTTTCTTAAGAAGGGTTATTATTCCACTTTTAGTCCTTTATTAATGAATAAACAATTTTTTAAATCTTAAAAACCTAGACTCTTTTTTTTTTTAAAGATTTTATTTATTTATTTGACAGAGAGAGATCACAAGTAGGCAGAGAGGCAGGCAGAGAGAGAGAGAGAGAGAGGAAAGCAGGCTCTCCGCTCAGCAGAGAGCCCGATGCGGGACTCGATCCCAGGACGCTGGGATCATGACCTGAGCCGAAGGCAGCGGCTTAACCCACTGAGCCACCCAGGCGCCCCAAAAAAAAGCTAACTTCAGATACAAGGTGTTCCCCAGAATGGATCAAGGGGGTACTATACTAAAAGCCAAAATCATGAGAAGAAATTACTAACATATTTCAAATTCCAAATAGCCAATAAACTGCTAAGAAGTCCAGTCTTAAATATACTGGAAAGTAATGAAACAGGAAACCATTATAGGGCAGTATTACACATCTTAAGAGCAGAACATACCAGATGTACCAGCAAATTAGGGTGATCCTTCCACTTACCCCACATCCCCCGGCTGTGTTTTTCTGAGTATAGTGTAGGTAGTTGACTTCTCAGTCTCTCCCACCTAGTAAACCCCAAGTTCCCTGAGGACAAGGACCGCATCTCATTCCCACTTGTGTGCCCAGTATCTAGCCCAATGCTAGGAAAGGGTGTAACCTCAGAGTGCTTGATTCATGGACACATCACCCACGTAAGAGCTCCGGCGCTGGAATCTGGCAACAAGAGGGTACATTTTCATATGAGGGACTGAGGTAAAAATGAGGCCACAAAGAATGGCATTCCAGAAAGGGAACTGCATTGACAAAGGCAGAGTAGATTTAAAGGTGACACTGAGCCCCTGGCTTGTGAGCCAGGTGTAGTAGTTCAGAGGAGGACTGAGTCCACTCTGCTGTGCCAAGCACAGAAAGGCAAGAAGACCTTCCAAGAAGCCCCAGGAAGTCACACAGCATGGCATTCTTACAACATTATGGCACCTTTGTGGGAGCTTCCAAGCCTCTCTCGGTGAACAGCAACATAACAGCATTTGGTTGTGACACTTACTGGTGAGAAAAAGTAGGTCACTGACTAGAGCTCAACGATATTTTCAATTTTTGAAGATTTTACTTTTTAATGGCATTTATTATGTTAAATGAACAAAAAGAGTGGGCTAATGTTTTAGATCATGACTTTCGTTTGTGTGAAAATTGTCGTTCTTCAGGTAAAGATCCAGGCCAGGTCAAGCAAACCACAGCCAGACTCTGACCTTGGTACCCCAGACTGCATCTTTTACAAAGGTGGACAATGAACTCTTTTCATTCTCCATCAGGAAGAGCTACACTTGGGGCGCCTGGGGGGCTCAGCTGGTTAAGTGACTGCCTTCGGCTCAGGTCATGACCCTGGAGTCCCGGGATCCAGTTCCGCATCCCACTCCCTGTTCCACGGGGGAGTCTTCTGCTTCCTCTGACCCTCCCCGCTGCTTGTGCTTGCACTCTCTCACTCTTTCTCTTTCTCAAATGAATACCAAAGGAAAAAAAAAAAAAAAGAAATCTTAAAAAAAAAAGAAGAGCTACACTTGTGGTGAGCACAGCATAAAGAATAGACTTATCAAATCACTACGTTGTACATGTGCAACAAATTCAACACTGTGTGTCAACTACACTCAAAATAATTAAAAATTAAAAAAGAATCACAAAATATATAATAATACAAATTAAGAGCAGAAAACTAAGACTGGACCTAAGTAAGTTTTCAGCTTTTTAAAGCCCGAGACAAAAGCACGAGACAAAGGTGGCTGTGGAAACAATGTTCACCCTAAGACTCTATTCCTTTACACAGACGAGGTATGCAAATCTCGCCAAGCTTCCCACTGAAACAGATTCTCACTGGCTCGGTGCAAGTGGGTGGCTACTCAATTTTCTTCTTACCTACTTTATACCACAGTTAGTAGACTTATTAATAAGTATGTTAATGATATTTACAGTAACATTTAATACTAAAAAGAATTCCATGTCTGATATTCCACTAGGGCTAACTAAAGGAATTAGGTATTACAATACACTGCATTACCAAGGGAAGGCAGCTGTTATGCTGGGAGATGAGGCATTCATAATAAGCTCCACTTAATAGCATGTAATTTAGCAGAACTTGTCAGTAAGGCCATATTCAAGGGTCAGCTTCAATTTCTTTAGTAAACTCCCAGTTGGATATTTTAATTCTCTGCCAAGTAAAATAATAATTGATTTTGCCTAAACAATATTCTTAGACCATTCATTGCTAATAGGACAAGCTTGTTCAATTAAATTTTCAGATTTAAATTCATGAGAAGGACTATCCTAGGAGTCTCTAGAAAATACAGGTTAGTGAGCAATTATAGAGTAATGAAAAGCATTCAGCTGACTACATGTAACAAAACTGTTCAAAAGCATGGGGGAGGAATAAAATGCAAACTCTTGGAATCAAGGATATATACCAAAACCTTGATGGTACTGAAATTATTCCAAACTGATTTGAGAGCGTTAATCTAGGACTACCAGAGAACACAGTGATGTAGGAGGACCTGAAGTTCATCTCCTCCTCCCATGGATACAATTAAGTAACACCCACATCAGTGTGAATAACCCAGAAAACAACTTGAAGACTGGCAGAACAAACTCTCCACAGCTAAACGTAGAGAAGAGGACACAATGAAGAGGGTAGCAAGGGCAGAGACATGGCTGGGAGCCAAATGGACTCACAGGGGCTGTCCCCAGAAGGGAGGGACATATGGGCATGGAGAGGGGGAGAGAAACAGCGACCCTTACACCAGGGAGCCTGCAGGGGAAACCCACAAGGGGAAGACACATCCTAGCAACAACAGGCTTTGGAAACCAGAGGCGCCAAATTTTACAATTTCTTAAACAAGTGGGGCATAACACCTGGAACTTGAAACATCAGTGGTCTCAGCTCTGGGAGAGTAGGCAGGGTGAAAGGAAACTGAGTCTTTGCCCTGAGACAGAACAATAAACAGCCCTGCAGAAATACAGCATACAAAGAGCAGTTTGAAAAAACCATTAGGGGAGGAAGATTTGCTTACTAATTCAAGCACGTCTGGAGGGGCAGAAACCCTTGGGAGACTTCCCCAGGAACAAAGGAGCTGGCAGGAGCCATTTCCCTCCCCTGCCCCCTAGTCAAAACACAAGGGCATGTGCTAGAACCAGCACAGTGCAAACATGCTCCCACCTAACTTGCTTAACAGCATCCCCCACACCCCCACACCCCCACATTCTCCTGTGGATGTGCCCCCTCCAGCCAGGCCTCTGCTCCCACAGGAGGCCCAAGCAAACCGTGCTAACACTGTGTGTCCTAGACCCAGCTGCTTCTGCAGATCTGCCCCCTCCAACCAGCAGGCCAAGTCCCTAAAGCTAAGGTTCCCTACCTTAGTGGACCAGCACAAACCTTGCTAACAATGCCCACCTGCACCCATGTTCTCCTGCAGTCCTGTTTCCTCCAGTATGTTTTTGGCCAGAGCCCATCCAATGTGGTGCTACAACCCTGGCAGTGTGCAAAGAGCCCCAACAGGGGCTAGCACAACCCCAAAGTGACTTCTACCCCAGGGACAGAGGAAGATAACCTCATATACCAGTCCAACTGTGACCCCAGCAGTGGCCTAAGGACAGATATCTGGTATGACTGCAACACCTCCTTCCTCTCCTCCCCGTCCCCCACAAAACCAACACTTCTCAAGGGACAAAACAGGGAAAGCCTCTGCCACTGGGTGCTACTACATCTCTGACAAATGCCTGGGCTGACTAAACTCAAGCCCAAGGCAGTCCCAGACTGGCCTATGTAGGAACCAAACCTTCCCAAAACAAGCAAAATGAGACACTGCAGGCTACTGGACTAAAAGCGAAAGTGGCTTAGCCACAAAAGCAGGGCACACACAATACAACCAGGAGACCCTCCAGCGAAGCACCAGGTTCTGGGGAACAGGGGACACCGTACTGCAGGATACTACTTCTTTACAAGATCACGAATTTCAACAGCAGGAGACATAGGTGACTTTCCAAAAACATAGAAACAGACACAGACACAAAATGAGGAGACAGAGGAATATGCCCCAAATCAAGGGGGAAAAAAAAAACCACACACACACACACAGCAAGAGAGTTAAATAAAACAGAGATAATATGCATGACAGAATTCAAAGTAATGGTCATAAAGATACTCATTGGACTTGAGAAAAGGGTGCAAGACTTCAGTGAGACCCTCAACAAAGAGACAGAAAACATAAAAAAAAGAACCAATCAGAGATGAAAAACTCAACATCTGAAATTAAAAATACACTAGATGAATAGCAGACTAGAGGAAGCAGAACTGACCATCATTTGAAGGACAGAGTAACAGAAAGTAAGTGAGATGAATAGGAGAGAAAAAAAATAATAAAAAAATGTGTAATGACATTCACATTACAGAGATCCCACAAGGAGATGACAGAAGGAAAATAAGGCAGAAAATTTATTTGAAGAAATAACAGCTGAAAACTTCCTGAATCTAGGGAAGGAAACAGAAATCCAGATCCAGGAAGCACAGAGAGCCCCCAGCAAAATCAACCCAAAGAGATCCACATTAAGACACACAGTAATTAACATGGCAGAATGTAATGACAGAGAATGTGAAAAGTAGCAACAGAAAAGAAGACATTTACATATGTGGGAAACCCTATAATCTGGTTATCAGCAGATTCTTCAGCAGAAACTTTGCAGGCCAGAAGACAGTGGTATGATATATTCAAAGAGCTGAAAGGAAACAAGCTGCAGCCAATCCTTCAGAACAGAAGGAGAGATAAAGAGTTTCCTAGACAAAAAAATGTTAGAGGTTCTCATGACCACTAAACAGTCCTACAGGAAATGTTCAAGGGGATTCATTGAGTGGAAAAGAAAGACCATAAGCAGAAGTAAAAAAAAAGTAGGAAGCACAAAAGGAGTAAAATTAAGTATATCTATAAAAATCAGTCAAGGGGTTCACAGAATTAAAAGGAAGTAAAGTATGACACCACATATCTAAAACGTAACAGGGAGAAGAGTAAAGAATGGGTTCAAACTTAAGTGATGATCAATTTCATCTAGATTGCTATATGCAGAAGATGTTATACACAACTCTAATGGTAACCACAGATCAAAAACCAGTAATAGATGTTAATATACCAATAATAAAAATGTAAACATGTAAATAATAAAGTTTATCACTAAAGAAAGCCATCAAAATGTGAACAAAAAGAGCAAGAGAAGGGACAGAGAAGACTACAAAAACAACCATAAAACAAGTAAGAAAGTGGCATTAAGCATATAACTGTCAATAACTACTTCGAATGTAAATGGCCTAAACACTCCAAAAAAAGATACAGGGTGACAGAATGGATAAAAAAGTAAGACCCACCTATATGCTGCCTACAAAAACTCATTTCAGACCTAAAGACACATGAAGATTGAAAGTGAAGGGATGGAAAAGTATTTATCATGCAAATGGAAGTGAAAAGAAAGCTGGGGTAGCAGTAGTCATATATGACAAAATGAACTTTACAAAACAAAGACTTAACAACAGACAAAGAAGGGCACTATATAATTATAAAGGGAAAAATCCAACAAGAAAATATAATAATTGTACATATTTATGCACCTAACATGGGAACACCCAAATATCTAAAGCAGCTAATAACAAACATAAAGTAATCAATAGTATTAATAGTAGGGGACTTTAATATCCCATTTACAACAATTGGTAAATCTTATCCAAACAAAAAGTCAATAAGGAAATACTGGCTTTGAATGACACACTGGACAAGATCAATCGGTTATATTCAGAATATTCTACCCTAAAAGAGCAGAATAAACACTCTTTGTAAGTGCATATGAATTATTCTCCTGAATAGGTCACATATTAGGCTACAAAACAAATCTCAACAAATTCAAAAAGACTGAAGTCATACATGCATCTTTTCTTACCATATGAAGAAATCAACAACAACAACAAAAATTCTGGAAACAACACAAATACATGGAGATTAAATAACATTCTACTAAACAATGAATGGGGCAACCAAGAAATCAAAAAGGAAATAAAAAAATAATAAAGACAAATGAATTTGAAAATAGTCCAAAATATTTGGGATGCAGCAAAAGAGGAAAGAGGGAAGTTTATAGCAATACGGGCCTACCTCAAGAAGCAAGGAAACTCTCAAATAACCAACCTAACCTTACACCTGAAGGAACTAGAAAAACAAGTTCAAATACCAGCCCCCACCGGCTGCCAAAATATGAAGAAGAACCAAATAATAAAGATTAAAGCAGAAATAAACAAAATAGATACTACTAGCAATAGAAAAGATCAATGAACTCAGGAGCTGGTTCATTGGAAAGATCAACAAAATTGATATACCTTTAGCCAGCCTCACAAAAAAAAAAAAGAGAGAGAGAGAGAGAGAGAGAGGACTCAAATTCAGAAATGAGAGAAACAATAACCAACACCACAAAAAATAAAGAATTATAAAAGAATATTATGAAATATTATAAGCCAACAAACTGAACAATGTCGAAGAAATGGATAAATTTCTAGAAACTTATAACCTCCCAAAACTGAATCAGCAATAGAAAATTTGAACAGACTAATTACCAGCAATGAAACTGATTCGATAATCAAAACACTCCTAAGAAATAAAAGTCCAGGAACTGATGGCTTCATAAGTAAATTCTATCCAACATTTAAAGAAGAGTTAATAACCTTAAAAAAAAAAAAAGAACAAGAGTCAACACCTATTTCTCTCAAACTATTCCAAAAAAAGAGAAGAGGAAGGAAAGGTTATGAAACCAACATTGTCCTGATTACCAAAACCAGATAAAGGCAGCATAAAAAAGGAGAACTACAGACCAATACCTCTGATGAACATAGAGAAATATAGCGAACCCTCAACAAAATATTAGCAAACTAAAATCCAACGATACAGTAAAAAATCATTTACCACCATCAAGTGCGATTTGGGATGCAAGAGTAGTTCAGTATTTGCAAATCAATCAATGTGATACATCACATTAACGAAGAAAGAATAAAAATCATACGATCATTTCAAAAGATAAAGAGAAGGCATTTGACAAAGTACAATATCCATTCATGATAAAAATCCTCAACAAAGTACATTTAGAGGAAAAATACCTCAACACAATAAAGGCCTTATTTTTCAACCCACAACTAATAATATCCTCAGCTTTTCCCCTAAGGTGAAGAATAAGACAAGGATGTGCATTCTCACTTTTATTCTACATAGTACTGGAAATCCTAAACACAGCAACCAGACAACAAAAAGAAATAAAAGGCATCCAAGTCACTAAGGAAGAAGTAAAACTTTCACTATTTGTAGATGACATAACAGGACAGTACATACAGAAAACCTAAAAACTCCCACCAAAAAACTGCTAGAATTGACAAATTCAGCAAAGTCAAGGGTACAAAATCAATGTACAGAAATCTTGCATTTCTACACACCAATTAGGAAGCAACAGAAAGAATACAACCCCACTTAGAAGTGTACCAAAAACAATAAGATACCTAGAAATAAATCTACCCAAAAAGGTGAAAGATCTGTACTCTGAAAACTATAAAATACTGATAAAGAAACTGAAGATAAGAAATGGAAAGACATTCCATGCTCATGGATTTAAAGAACAAATATTGCTGAAATGCCTATACTATCCAAAGCAATTTACACATTTAATGCAATCGCTAACAAAACAGCAACAGCATTTTTCACACAACTAGAACAAATAATCCTAAAATTTGTATGGAACCACAAGACACCAAAGTTATCTTGAAACAGAAAAGCAAACCTGGAAGCATCGCAATCCCAGACTTCAAGTTATATTACAAAGTGTAATAATCAAAACAGTATGGTACTGGCAAAAAAAATAGACACACAGATCAACAGAACAGAACAGAAGACCCAAAAATAAACCCACAATTATGTGGTCAATTAATTATCAACAAAGCAGGAAAGAATATCCAATGAAAAATAGTCTCTTCAATAAACGGTGCTGAGAAAACTGGACAGCCAGATGCAAAAGAATGAAGCTGGACCATTTTCTTATACCATACATAAAAATAAATCCGAAATGGACTAAACAACAAAATGTGAAACCTGAAACCATAAAAACCATATAAGACAACACAGACAGTAACTTCTTTGCTGTCAGGCATAGCAAGTTTTTGTTTTAGATATGCCTCCTGAAGCAAGGAAAACAAAAGCAAAAATAAACTCGGGACTACATCAAAATAAAAAGCTTCTGCACAGCAGAAGAAACAATCAACAAAACTAAAAGTCAACCTACACAATGGGAGTAAATAATTGCAAATGGCATATCCAATAAAGGGTTAGCATCCAAAATATATAAAGAACTTAGAAAACTCAATACCCAAAAAACAAATATTCCAATTAAAAAATGGGCAGAAGACATGAACAGACATTTCCCCAAAGTAGACATACAGATGGCCAACAGGTACATGAAAAGATGTTTATCATCACCTACCATCAGAGAAATGCAAATCGAAACCACAATGAAGTACCACCTCAAACTTGTCAGAAAGGCTAAAATCAACAATACAAGACATAACAGGTGTTAGCGAGGATGTAAAGAAACAAAGAACGCTCATGCACTGTTGGTGGAAATGCAAACTGGTACAGCTTATGTGGAAAACAGCATGGAGGTTCCTCAAAAAGTTAAAAATGGAAATATTCTATATGATCCTGCAATCACACTACTGAGTATTTAGCCAAAGAATATAAAAACACTAATTCAAATGGATACATGCACTCCAATGTTTACTGTGGCATTATTTACAATAACCAAATTACCGAAGCAGCCTAAGTGTCCACTGATTAAAGAATGGATAAAGAAGATGTGGAATATACATACACAAACAAAGACACACACATACAATGGAGTATTATTCAGCCATAAAAAAGAATGAAATCTTGCTATTTGCAACAACATGGGTGGAGACTGAATATAATGCTAAGCAAAATAAGTCAGAGAAGACAAATACCATATGACTTCGCTCATATGTGCAATTTAAGAAACAAAACAAACAAGCAAAGGGGAAAAAAAGAAAAAGACAAACCAAGAGACAAACTCTTAATCATAAAGAACAAACTAATGGTTACCAGAGGGGAGGGTGGCAGGGGGATGAGTTAAATAGGTGCACTTGTAATAAGCACAAGCCTGATGTATGGAATTGTTGAATCACTATATTGTACACCTGAAACTAATATAACACTGTAAATTAACTAAATGTAATTAACTAAATGTAATTAAAATAAAATGAAATAAAAGTAATTAAAATAAAAACCTAAAAGAACAAAAAAGTCTGAGAAACAATTACAGACAAGAGGAGCCTAAGGAGATATGACAACTAAATATAATATGGTATCCTGGATGAGATCCTGGGAAAGAGAATAAAGCATGAACTTTGGTTAATCACTATCAGTTCTTTAATTGTAACAAATACACACATATAAGAGGCCAAAAATAATGTTACAGATGTTATATAATGTTACAGACGTTAGAAATAAACTAGGTTTGAGGTATATGGGAACTCTGTACTATCTTCACAATTCCTATATATCTAAAATTAAAAACTAACTCAAGAAAATGTATCAATAAAAATGAAAATGCAATATATGAAAATTTATGTAAAATACCTGAAGCTTAGAGGGATATTTATTAAATCCCCACATTAAAAAAGGAGAAATCTCAAATCAATAACCTAACCTTCCACCTTAAGCTGTAATTTCTTTAGTTTAATTCCCACTTCGGTGTTTTAATTCTCTACCAAGTAAAATAATATACAATTGATTTTTATAAACAGTATTTGTAAGTAACTAGAAGAAAAAGAAGAGCAAACTAAACCTAAAGCAAGCAGGAGGAAGGAATTAATGAAGATTAGAGTGGAAATAAATGAAATACATAACAGAAAAACAGAAAATCAATAAAACTGAATGTTGGTTCTTTAGAAAGATCACAAAAATTGATAAACCTTTAGCCAGACCAATCAAGAAAAAAAGAAAGAAGACTAAAATTAGTAAAAGCAGGAAGAGAAGGAGACATTACAATAGACTTAACAGAAATAAAAATTATAAGGGAATACTATAAACAACTATCATCCAACCAACTGGATAATTTAGATGAAATGGACAAATTCCTAAATGACACAAACTAACTGAAGAAGAAATAGAGAATTGGAATAGACTTATAATAAGGAAAGAGACTGAATTTATAATATAAAAACTTCCAACAAAGAAAAATACTGACCAAAACGGCTTTGGTAGTGAATTCTACCGAACATTTAAAATAAGAATTAACACCAATCCTCAAACTCTTCAGAAAAACAGAAAGGCCCAGTGGTGTGCAGTAAGGAGGGCACATATTGCATGGAGCACCGCGGCACTGGGTGTTATATGTAAACAATGAATCTTGGAACACTACATCAAAAACTAATGATGTATGGTATGATGACTAACATAACACAACAAAAAATGAAAATTAAAATTAAAAAAAGAAAGAAAGAAAAAGAAAAACAGCAAGGGAAGGAATGCTTCCTAATCATGAGGTCAGCATTATGCTGATTCCAAAACCGAAGAGATCACAATACACTCAAAGGGCCATATCCCCTACAAATATAAATGCAACAATTCTCAACAAAAACTAGCAAACCAAATCCAGCAACACATAAAAATAATTATATACCACAACAAAGTGGGTAATTTATCCAAGGAATGCAAGGTTGGTTTTAACATATCAATAAAGTAACGGAAAAACCAATGATCAATCTCAATACATGCAGGAAAAGCATCTGACAGAATCTAATACTCTTTTAAGAAAAACAAAACAAAACTCCACAAATTAGGAACACAAGGGAACTTCCTCAACTTGACAGAAGGCATCTATGAAAAACCCACAGCTAACTTACCCAACAGAAAAGGACGGAAAGCTTTCCCTATAAGATTTTGAACAAGACAAGGATGCGTACTCTCACCACTTCTATTCAACACTGTGCTAGAGGTCTAGCTAAGCCAAATATGCCAGAAAAAAACAGGAAAAACTATTCAGCTTAGAAAGGAAGAATTGAAACTATATCTATTTGCTGATGACATGACCTTCCATATCAAAAATTCTAAGGAATCTAGTAAAATACTATTAGGACTAAAATGAGTTCAGCAATGTGGAAGAATACAAGATGAATCTACAAATATAAATTATATTCCTATACATTAGCAATAAATCTGAAAATAAAAATTAAGAAAACAATTCCACTTACTATTACATGAAACAGAATACCCAGGAATAAATTTTATGAAGAAGTGCTAGACTTATGCATTGGAAACTATAAAACTGCTTAAAGAAAATGAAGAAAATCTAAAAGGAAAGACATCCCATGTTCTCAGACTAGAAGACTTACTAGTGGTGTTAAAACTACAATAGTCCCCAAATTGATCTACATATTCAATGTGGTCCCTGACAAAATCCTAGCTGGTTTTGTTTCTGCTTGTTTGTTTTGCAGAAACTAGCAAGCTGATTTTAAAATTGAAAATGTAAGGATCACAGAATAGCTAAAAAATCTTGAAGAAGAACACAGTCGAAAGATTCAGAGAAATACTTTCTTTTTTCTTTTTGAGAGAGAGTGGGAGAGTGAGGGGAGGGGCAGACGGAGAGAGAACCTTAAGCAGGCTCCATGCCCAGCACAGAGCCCAATCTCAAGATCTAAGGCAAAATCAAGAGTCGGAAGCTTAACCGACTGAGCTACCCAGGTGCCCTGAGAGTTAAACTTTCTAACTTAGACTACAAAGCTATGGTAATCAAGACAGTGTGGTATGGACATTAGGAAATACAAACAGACCAATGAAATAAAACTGAAAGTCCAGAAATAAACTTGCCCATTTATGGTCAACTGATTTTATGACAAGAGTTATAAAACAATTCAATGAGAAAGGGACAGTCTCTTCAACAAATGGCACTGCAACAACTGGATATCCACATGCAAAGGAATAAATCTGGATCCCTGCATCACAAAAATGAGTTCAAAATGGATCATACCTAAATGTATATACCTAAATATAAGACCTAAAATCACATAACTCCTAAAAGAATACATCAGAATAAATCACTTCACCCTGTGTTATTTAATGGTTTCTTAGATACAACACCAAAAACACAGAGACAAAAGAAAAAATACATACAGATTGGGCTTTATGAAAATGAAAAACCTAAATTGTAAATGATACTATTAAGAAAGTGAATGACAACACACAGAATAGGAGAAGATACTTGTGAATCATTACCTGACAAGGGACTTTTAAGGCAGAACATATAAAGAACTCTTACAATTCAATAATAAAAAGACAACCCAATTTAAAAATGGGCAAAGCATTTGAATAGACATTTCTCCAAAGAAGATAAACAAACGCCCAATAAACACATGGAAAGATGCTCAACACTTCATATCTACTAGAATGGCCAACATCAAAAAAGACAACAAGTGTTGGCAAGGATATTATGTAGAGAAACTGGAACCCTCCTATTACGGAACTGCCAAGTGGAATGAATGTAAAATGGTACAACCACACAGAAAAACAGACTGTTCCTCAAAAAAATTAAAGACTTACCATATGACCCAGCAATTCCACTCTTAGGTATATAGCAAGAGAAATGAAAATATATGCCTACTCAAAAAAAAAAAAAATGTGCACAAATATTCACAGTAGCTAAAAAATAATAATAATAGCTAAAAAACAGAATCTCATATGTCCATTAACTGATGAATGACTAAACAAAATGGAAGATTATTTAGCAATAAAAAAGAATGAAATACTCTACATGTTACAAAATGGATTATGTTTAAAAACATTACGTTAAGTGAAAAGCCAGTCACAAAAGGCTATATTGTATTAATCTGTTCTATGAAATGTCTAGAATAGGGAAGTCCCTTGAGAAAGAAAATAGATTGGTGGGGTTATCTGTGTCTAGAATGGGGTCTGGGGATGGGGAATGGCTGCTAAAGAGTTTCTGTATGGGATGATGAAAATATTCTGAAATTAGGCTGTGGTGATGGTTGCACAAGATACCAAAAAACCACTGAAGTGCTTACTTTAATTAAGGGGATTTTATGGTAAGTTAAGCTATATCTCAATAAAGCTACAAAAAAGAAGAAATTAATAAAAAGGTAATACATCTTCTGTCTGGTTAGTCCCATTTGTTGCCATCCTCATTTCTTCTCCACTCCCCCTTTCTTTATGCCCGACTCCTCTCTATCAGCTACTAACTAACTTCCTCTCTCTCTCCCATCATCCATCACTGCGGCCCTCCAGATAGAACCAACCTGATAAGCAACACCCAGGGACTTGGCTGAGCAACGTCCCCAGGCCAATGACTTCGCCACCCTCCCTTCAGAAAGCTTACCTTAATACCTTAAGCAAAATAGCAGAACAGAGTTTAAAGTTATAAAACTCCCAGCATAGGAGAAGACTACCACAAGTAGCTCCTGAATGCTCCCCCTATGTTTCAGGCAAAATGCAAGACACATCAATACCACTTTCAATTACCTCAGGAGTAGGCAGTTATTCTACGCTTACTTTGATATTTAATATTTATTGGGCAGTGAACAAGAAAGACAAAAAGATTTTTTAAAAACCTCTTAATCATGGAATGTATAAACAAAATAAGATAAATGAGTCAAGCATTAAAAAATGTTAATTGGTGACAAGTGCTATGAAGAAAAACAAAGCAGGAAATGATGAGAAAGGAATGTGGGGGAGGAGAGAGATTACAATTCAGAGTATGATGGCCTCGAGGATGTGCCCTTTGAGCAAAGACTTGAAGGAAGGCAGGGCGGCGCCACATGCCTATTGGGAAAGAGGATTCCAGGCAGCAGGGTCACATGCCGAAGTCCCAAGTCAGGTACTGGTATGAAGAGAGGCAGCTGAGTTGAAATGAAAGATGGCCTAACCTTGCTATAGGTTACGTAAGGGTCTTCTCTGTGTCTTTCTTGAGGAAGATGAGGAACCACTGAAGGTTCTGAACAGAGTAAGAAAAACAATGGTTCAGGACAGAGCCCTGGGCCCCTCTGTCCTATCACCTCTGGGTCATGACTGCTCTAAGGGTAAACATCTGACCCAAAGGAACCAGGTTAGTCAATGATAAAGCCAATCAAAATTCACCCCCTCTCCAAAATCTGAACTAAACAGAAGAGGTCGAATTAGCCAGTGCTGGGCCTTCAGTGAAAAAGTGATGGACAGTCAAGGTTAGGGCAGTTACTTCCCTGCCACGTCCAACCAGCCAGAAGCCAACCTGAAATTCAATATTGCAAACCCAAAGGGAGGAGCAGAAACAAGAAGAGGCAGCCCCAGAAAGGGGACAGATAGAGGAACCTGCTGGAGGGTGAGTACACAGATATATGGGATTCCTGAACCTTTCAATAAATCTCCTGCCTTGGCCTCTTTGTGTGGGTTTCTCATCCTTATAGTCAAAATCCCTGGCTTTGACAGGGAGCTGTATTTTGTTATCCAAGCATCACACATGGGACTGAAATGGCTGTCTGTTCATAGCTTTAAGTTTAATCCAGCTCTAATAACCCCTGAGGGAAAGGACTGGCTCTACAGAGGGGCAGCTGGGCACCATGGCCTTCCACCCAACCCTGGCTCCCCACAGCTGTGGGTGGGAATATTACACAATGCCCCCAAGTGAAAACTTATCAGAAATCAGCAAAGAGCGATTTCAGTTACCTATCCCCTTTAATTTCCTCATGCGTCAATATCAATGGCAGAGCTTTCCCAATATTCTGCTAGGCTAAAAAAATACATTTGGTGATGTAAAGTTACTGTGACTCTTTTAGAATAAAGTTAATTAAGCTGTGAAATACTTGCTTTGCAGTAACTAGGTTCTGAGTATTTGAAGGTCCTGGAAGCTGTCTTACCACAGGCAGGATGCAGTTTTGCTCCTTGTGGGCAACAGGGCCGCAGCTAACTTGCTGTCCTCCCTGCACCACTAGCCTCCTCCAACCATCAGCCTCCTCCTGGGCAGCATGACAAGATGCCAAGAGAATGCCCAGTAGAAAGGCAGAGGTTCAGTCTGAGTAGACAGACCTGCTCTGAACGGCTGCTTCCAATTCCAAGGGACAGAGCAAAGAGAAGAATTATCACACAAGGGTCTAGCTCAGAACACGCACAGATCCGCCTTCTGCCCACAGGCATGCAGGCTGACTCTTGGCCTCACAAGCAGCAGCACAGCAGCGGCAGCCGGGGGTTCAGTCTGCAGTGCTGTACCCACCACACAGGACCCCAAAGCTGCTTATCTTTAGGCTGGAACTACTAAGACCTCAATACAAGCTAATCTCCTGCTAAGCACCAGTTTATCTAAGAGGACAAGTGAAGATTTCAGTAGTTATAATTACTGACAAAAATGCACCACTCGGGCGCCTGGGTGGCTCAGTGGGTTGGGCCGCTGCCTTCGGCTCGGGTCATGATCTCGGGGTCCTGGGATCGAGTCCCGCGTCGGGCTCAAAAAAAAAAAAAAGCACCACTCCTACAGCACTCCCAAGACACGAATTAACCAATCCTCCCTGTCACCCTTGGAAATGGAATGCATTTTAGATGTTCTCTCAACATCTCCGCCAAAGCTGGGAGTGGCAGGGATTAAAATCTCAGCTCTCTGTCCTCTTCATGCTAATAAGTCTAAACAATCAGGTCACAGTCAGGTCATAATTTTCTTAAGAATTAAAGATAAAAAAAAATCCCCACCATGTTCCATCCACAGCAGCTTCAAAATAAATCATCATGGCATGAAAGTTTAGTATGAATCTCATCTGTGGTTTCATCTGGTTTTCTTACCCTCCTTTTCTCTTTATCACCATTTCCCTTTACAACAATTTCAACTCTGTTTCCCTGCTGCATGTTTTTGTAAGAGTTTGAAATCCACTGGGTGAACAACTAAGCCATAAATACACTTCTCACATAGGACTGAAGAGCTATTATCATTCCAAATACCCAATGATTACTTGCTCAATGTCTGTTTTACCCATTAGGTGGCAAGTTTAGTGAGAGAAAACCTGAACACACAAACGACAAACCACTGAATGAATAAACAAACAGGTTTACTGTTGAATTAGCTGAAGGGCATAAAGCTCTTAGTGTAGCAGAGATACAAAGGGTCCTTGGGTGGCCTGTAAACTTTCTAGTGGACAACAATCTCTTCTCAGAAGCAACAGGGAATGGCTTTCTGCTCTCCCTCTGGGAGGGCTCACTCACAGGCACAGCTAACTGCTTATCTGAGTTGCATGCAATGTAAAATAAAAGGTCAGCGAGAATGGGTTCTACTGTCCATCTATTTCCCAAATGAGATTTGACCTAAATAGCCCCTAAAGTTTTAAGAATCTAAGTAAGATTACAGATTTTTATCTCTGTGTGTCTTAAAGTACATGTCCATGTTGTCTCTATCTTACAAACACATTATTGACACAAAAATCACAAAAAAGAAGGAAGCAACATATAGTACCTCTTCCTATAATGGGAGTCATAGAGGATGTATGTGTTCATCACATCTTCTTAATGTCATTAAAACCTTTGCAGGGTTTAACAGGAAACCGGGACATTAGCAGGGAGTAAGTGGCTTTGGTCCTTCTTACTTCCCTTTTAGCCCAAGGTTTTACTTATGTGCATTTAATGTTTCAACATTCATTGGTTTTGAATGTGATTTTACAACTGATTTTAGGTGGGGACGGTGGAACAGACTTCACACTCCCCTTTTGGGAGATCCATTCTGTACTCTCCCGGGGTGGAGGGGGAGACAACCTCGAAGGCGAAGATGTAGTTTCCCGAGGGTACCTGGTGAGACTCCCTGTTTGCACCCACTCCAGTCATCTAGAGAGCGGCTGTGGTCATGGGAAGGCACTCACCAGGGTGACAATGGCACATTCGGCCGTCAGCTGAGCAGCACTGAACAGTGTCCGAACAAACCGGTAAATCTGCTTCTGCTCTGGGTTGTGTTTATCATAATCTGGTGGCACTTCGGATTTCTGGGGAAGGAAATGTTTTCAGATGACTGGCCACCCAATAAAAACAGAAGAGAAATAATTAAACACTATCAGAAGGAAGAGATTACCGAAAGAGGGTGAAGGTTTTCATCAAAAATATCTAAGAGCATCCTTCCATCTGGGTCCCTGGTGGGGAAAATAAGAGAAAATGGAGTTTACTTTCTGTAAGAATGTCACTCAAGATAAAATAAAAATACATTTTGATTTAACATATTTCAAAAAACTAAAGTCAATGCTAGATGTCAGAGATGCTACTGGTTATCCACGAATAATCTCTCTTGTGTACAATATTTAATCATTTCTGTTTAAAGTCTATGAAATGAAGGTTATAAACCATATTTAGCTGAATTAACCTAAGCAAAAAAAAAAAAAATCTAGATTTTCATTTTCTGAGTTTTCAAATGAACCAAATCTATGCAAGTGACAAACTTCTTTAAACATCTTGCTTCTCAACAAAGGCTAATGGATATGCTTAAACCATCACTATATGGTAGCTGAAAGGAAAGAAGTTCAAGGGTAAAAATGAACATTCAGTGCGCCCTGGAAATTAATTTGAAATTTTCACAACATTTAACTTAAACACTTCATTAAGAGTGATTTTATACTGAAAAACAAGAGGTAATGTGTAGAAAAGCTTAACTCAGTAATCCATACATCTCTAAAAGAATGGCTGGTTGTTACAAGGCCAGTAAATGCCATCAAAAGTGGTGACTTGCACTGGATGCACAGTGCCTGGACCTGGGCACCACAGAGACAACCGCACCTCACTGTGCCGGCTCCTCCTTCTTCTGTTTTGTCATCTGACTTCTACCAGAGAGAAGGTTTCTACTACATTAAAATAGTTTACATCTAAATTTACACCGAAGTTCCTTCTCATTTAAAACTATAAACATTTTTTCTCGTGTTGAAGTAGCACATAGTAAATTTTTAAAATAGTAGTTTATAAAAGAAAGACTGTTTAAGCAAATTATACAGAAACTCAAGAGTGAAAAGGAAGCTGGGCATTATCAAGAAGGTTTGCTGTGTTCTGCTGGCTTCAAACACGAACACCCATTTGGTTCCCTCTGACTGAGCTGCTAGCAGTTCAGCACTTACCTGGGAAGTTTTGGTAAATTAAACTAACTCTAGAAATTCCATGACAACATAAGTAAAGAATACAAAGGCTGAAGCAACTAGAACATAAGAGGAAAAAAATAGGAGAAACAATATAGGAGATAATGTGTAATGTTTTTAGCACAAAATTAATCATCCACATACCTGTTTTTGATGTGGTAATATATTGCGAGAGCTACACTGTAAAATAAAATGCAGGGTTCAATGTTTTGTAAGCATATTCAAAATGTTATAGATTATCTTTCTGACCATAAATATATAAACTGAAGTAAAAGTCAAACAATTCAACTGAATAGTCCCATTTAATTCAGAACACTAATCAAGAAATCACACTCTCCAAAGGAAGTCAATCTTGTACTCATTCCCTCCAACTATTAAATCTTTTCCAGGAACACAAAAACTTCAAGAGGTATTTGGAAACAAATTCTCTTTCTACTTGAAATTTTAAGCTTTCTTCACTTGTAAAATGCTGGCACTTTGTAAAATCAGGTACTGAAAAGCAAATACCATTGGAAATTTCCAACTTAGTACCTCCTAATTTAGAAAAACTATAGTTTCTTTATAACTACCTAAAAATGTGAGTATCACCCACAGTGGTTTGCTGGGGTTTTTTTCCTTTTAAATCAATAACCTCTTGGTAATCCACCTAACTTACTCATTCACTTACTGAAGTAGTACTGTAACTCTTTTTTTCCCCCCAGATTTTTTTTTATATTTATTTATTTATTTATTTGTCAGAGAGACAGGCAACAGCACAGAGAGCTGCAGGCGGAACAGGCAGAGCAGGCAGAGGGAGAAGCAGGCTCCCTGCTGAGCAGGGAGTCCGATGTAGAACTCAATCCCAGGACCCTGGGATCATGACCCGAGCCAAAGGCAGACGCTTAACCAACTGAGCCAACCAGGAATCCCTATAACTCTTATTTTAACACTACCTTAAAATTCTATTTTACATTTTAAAAGATGTGAATTTAATGAAGATACTCCCCTCCCCTGAATATTTTTTTCCAAATAATGGTTTTCTGATTTTAAAAATGTGTTATATTCATATTGTAGAACTTTTGGAAAATATAAAAGGTATATTTAAAAAAAAAAGTAAACCATCTGCCTAATGATGACTACTGTTAGCTTGAGATATATAGGTATCTATTCCTATTTGGGGCACCTGGGTGGTAAATAGTCCGTAAAGTGTCTGCGTTCAGCTTGGGTCATGATCCCAGGGTCCTGGGATCAAGTCCCAAATGGGGTTCCCTGCTCAGCAGAGAGCCTGCTTCTCCCTCTTCCCGCCAGTCTGCTTACTTGTGCTCTCTCTCTCTCCGTCAAATAAATAAAATCCTTAAAAGGAAAAAAAGATATCTATTCTTATCTATAAATGATATGTATAAACAGGTTTGCATACTATTTTTTCCTCATTAATATTTTTCTTGCCATTAAAATATGCTTTAAAAACATGACTTTAAATGGCTGCTTACAGTCCACTGTATAGCTGCTGAATAACTACTGCCCTGCTACTCAACACTTGTGTCTGGTATTTTGCAATTATAATTAACACCATATTGACACCTTCATAGATAAGTACTTGTGCAACCCGGGACCATATTATTTCCATAAGGAAACACTCTATAATTGAAATTATCCAATCTGAAGTCATTAATAATTGTAAGGCTCCCCATATACACTGCCACCAATTTTTGCAGAAAAAGAATGCTGGTTTACTTCCCCACGAGTGTCTGCTGCAACCTCATCCTTGCTGACACTTACCTTGACTATTCTGAAAAACGGTTCTCTAACCGGAGAGGTAAAGAAGTGCGCTTGTTTTCAATGTGAGTTCCTATACCACCTATTAAGTTAGCAGGGTTACTCATGTTAACTGGCCTATATATTTTTTTAATTTCCTCTTCTGTAAGTTGTCTAAATCATTCCACTACTTTTGTTTTACTTCAAAACTTACTGAGGAAAACAGAATTTATGCTCAGGCTTCTAAGAATTTCACTAACTGGCTGCATCAGACTGTGCTCTGGGTACTCAGAGCACAGAAACCGCCATCCAGAGCACAGGATGCAGGTGGAGGGTTCAATCCGAAACATATCCGCTTACTCAGTGTTGGACTCCAAACAGCTCAAAGGCTCCCTATGACTTCCTATGACAATGACAAGAAACCTCTCATCTTCCAAGGCACTCTCTCTCTCTGGGCATATTCATTCATAGGATTTCAGCTAAGTGTTAAAAGTCCTCTTGAGCAAATGGCAATATATTCTCTTTCTCCTAACATCTTTAAGAGTGTCCAAGCTGACAAAGGAATTATAACTGGGGTGAAAGGGCTTCAGAATTAAAAAATAAAAATTATACAGTTTTCAAGCATACGTTAATAGCCCTGTAGTGAAAAACAGTAGATGTTATCAACTCTATTTCATAAGTGAGAAAAATTCAGGTTCAGACACTGGACACCAGGATTTCTGACTGGTACAGTGGTTTGGGGCCCTTTCGTACTACCATGTTGCCTCTGGGAAAAGGGAAGAAATTGCTGTTTAATTCATTTAATAGTCATGCTGTGATGATAACTGTTTTCTAATCTAATGTCAGATTTAAACGGATGTTTCATATGACTGGATGTGGTTAGTGACTAGTTTAATCACTTCCATGGATTGAGGAAGAAAATGGTTCTTGCCTCCTCTATAATGGAGCATGACACAGGAAAAGTATTTCTGGATCGGGAGAACGAACTGGGTTTAAAACCTGGCTGCTTCATTTATTAGAGTTCATTTACCTCCCAGAGCCTACATTTCCTTACCTACAAAATTAGGACAATTCAACATATATTACAGAGCTATTATTATAACCAAATGAAATATATAAAAGTGTTATTTCAAACAAAATTCTAAAACAAAATTCATTATCATTATAGTTGTTATCCTAGCATAATTCCAACTCAAGGGGTGTTGTTGCTTCTGCAAATTGAGTGAAATCTTCAGGGCCCCAAGGTCACTATCTTCTGAATCTCCTAAGCCAAAAGCAAAACTGGATGTCATCATGGCCTTAGATCTTCAGGAAAAAGAGAGCCACAATGTAGGACAGTTTCCACTCAAGATAATATCCCCAAAAGTAGGAAAACCAAGCTCAGAATTCACATACAGCACAGCTCCATGGGCCAGTTTAGTTGGTCATCATGAAAGGAGTAATTGTGGGAAGCACGGGGCAGTCAGCTGAAAATCAATCCCACACTTTGGGCTTCGGAGGCCTGGTCAGTTCTGCTACATCCTCAGAAAATGGTGAGATCTCACCAAAGATGGGCTGGGGTCAAACGAGAGGTATATTTGGACCAAAGGGTTTGCTCAACTGTGTTTGCCACACGGTTGGGAATAAAGAAATGCTATTTTCCTGATGAAGAAAACAAAACAGATTTGTGGCTGTTGGCCTTGTACTTATCCTCTGACCTAGAGCTAAATCAGCAAAGTGCATGACAATCCTGAAACCTCTGAAGACCAAGAGATGTTGGGTTCCAGCAGCAAAGAGGAGGTGCAGGGGGTGCAGGCATGCGGGCAAGCAGCTGCTCTCCAACCCTCAGAGGCCAAGGACCATGGGTGACTTGGCCACTATTGTGCACGGGTCTCCACTGGCCCTAGACCCTTTTCACTCATCGTCATTCCTATGCCTGTTATAGGATTTTGGAAGGGAAGATGGAGGTCGGCTGCAGAGGCATGGGGGTTGGTTAGCAAATGCTAAATTCATACCACACAGCTGTTGGCATTTAGGGGAAAGATGGGAAACTCAAGTTCTCAAAAAAGAAATTATGCCTCTGAGAAGAATAAGCACAGAATACCCAAACTTGTTACATTTAAAACTTTTCGTTCACTGTTAGAACAGCACTTGACCCCCATGCATTCCTCAACTAGAATTTGAAAATATGTTTGTTCCTTTGGCAGCTCACATTTTACAGAAGGGTTTTCTTTTAAAAAATTAAGTTAGAAATTGATGGTTAGAAGTCAGAGGATTTTCTCAAAGAAACAAGGTCATACTTCGTTTTCAGGAAGTAAGTTCAGCCCACAGATGCTCACCATGTCCATAATGAAGCTCAAGAGCTTTAATGGTTTTGGTATTTTTAATGTCCCAGGAAAGGGGACCAAGAAAAGAGCTTAGATTTAGGGAAAGCATAAAAAGGAAAACAGGAGTTTCTTTTTGTTAGGTGTCGGGTTAAGTTCCAGGCAGAGTTCCAGAATAGAAGGCATTCAGGTTTAGCTTCTTTCTACCCCGCTTTTTGACACGACTCCTTCCAAGTATCCCTCTCCCCTTACACCATCAAAGACCTGGCTAACGTTCAGCCAGGCCTGTTAACACCCACGTCTTCTACTCTTCTGCTCCTTGACTACAACACAGCCAAGTGGGATGCAGGCATTTACAGGGAAGGATTTTGATGGTACTACCTCAGTTAGGGTCCACGCTAGTCCCAGGTCCAAAATACAAATAAATGAACTACTGACTGAAGGGATTTCAGGTGGTGCAAAGAACATGTCTTCTGGATCAGGGAAGTCACAGTATCTACACTAAATGTTTTGTTTCAACAGTCTACTCTTTAACTGGGCCAGCTTTTAGCTCTTCTTTCTCCACATATTAACCTATAATTTAAAAGTTTCAAGTGAACTTTGGTGGGGGAGGGGAGAGCAACTGTCCACTTACATCAGGAGTTCTCAAACTTGGCTGACTACTAGAATCTACTAGAGGACTCCAAGGTGTAGCCAGGGCTTTGAACCACTGATTTGCACAGCAGCACATTTATAACTTAGGTGACACTGACATATCCAAGTGTTAACCAGTTTTCCCACCAGGCTCCTAAGTGTCTATGTCACAACCAGTAGTCAATTTCAGTTATCCAGGGGGAAGTACTGAACAACTGAGTCGGATCCATGGGTAAATCCCAAGAGCTCCCACTGGCCCTGAAAGTGAAGGCGCCCTCTGCTCCACCTGGCCTCCCCTCCCGTTGAAGAGGATCCCAGAATTAGAGAGATTAGCAGCTTTCATTCCAGGCTCTCTGGAACTTGTGTGGATGCCAACAGATACATGGTACATAGATCCTCAGGGCTTTCCGCTCCTCTCCACAATCACTAATGATTTACTCTAGAAAATACTCCCAAGAAGTACTGCACTTCCTATTTCCTGGCAGTAAACCGTGCCCCAAAGGCTATGACCTGCAAACCACTTCCCAGCCACAAACATGGACTGTTTGGGTTTATGCCCACTCACCATTTATCACGCCCTTAAATGCCAAGGTAATAAGGGAAGAAGCTGCATTTCTATTTAGATCTTAGAAAACATGCAACCCTTGAGGACAGAAGGCAGCCTCCCTCCAAGTGGCCCCAACTCCAGCACCTGGAGTGGCTGCTGTCCGCAGAAGACTGACACAGTCCCTGCTGCCTGACTGAGGTTGTGATTTATTGTTACATATGGCCACACTCAGAATAGGGCTTCTAAGCCTGAAAACATGGCCCACTGAAATGAAAGAATACTTCTTATTTAGAAATTTAAACACTTACATCATACACTAACTTGGCCTGTTGTTAAATGTGTAATTTCTTAAACACATATAGAAATAAAATACCCCAGGTTTTCTGCAGTTGAAATGATGACCACAGACCCCCAGCACATCAGGTTTTCTGGGATCTCTGTCAAAGGCCATTATTATCACAATGCTAATGGGGGAACATTACAAGAAAAAAGTGTTCCTTCCCTCTTACCTTCCATTTTAAAATAAGGAAACGGAAGCCCGAAAGGGATTTTTCCCCTTTCCCCTTAAACCCCTCTTTAAAACAAGGTTTCAAAGAGAAGGGTCTTACCGAAACCCTCCCTGTTGCTAAAGAGCCAAGATCAGGACTCAGATTTCTCAACTCTGGGCAAATACACTTTCACTGTCAGGCCTGCTTTCTACTGTAGCCATGAGTCTTAAATGGGACCACAAAATCCCCTCTTTATTTCAAAGGTAAAATGTTAGTAGAGTTATTCCAGGATGGCTTTAATAAAAAGTGGGGAGGTAGAAATCAAATACATGTTCTCATCTACATTTAAAATAGTTTTTAAATCTGGTCTTTTATGTAAATGGTAATGTACACAAATATTTTGAACACCCCACATTTTAACTACCAAAATCACTTTTTAAACAGATATCCTTAATGGTCAAAGGCCTGTCCTCCAGCTCAGTCTTACCACTTCCAGACCCCACAACCAACCAGTTAGCTGTCAGGTTAAGGAACAGAAAAAAGCATTCAGTCAAGCAAAAATGTATATACCCACCATTTAATTGTATACTTGAGGTTTGGTTGACTGACTGTGCTATCATCTAGGAAAATAGTGGAGCAGGAGCTGTATTTCCTCGCTATTTGTCCTGGAGGATGCTAGAAAACAATGGCAACAAGACAGGACAATTAAATGGGACTCACAATTCTTCCAAGAAACATCATCCCCTTAAACTTGATATCAGACCACAGAAGGAAAATGTTTTAGCAAGAAATATTAATACCACCATCAAGAACAGTACAAAAACACTTTCTTTGTACAGTGAAATCCCTTGTTCTTCTACATGTAAAAGTCACCACCACCATTGCTAGTCCCAAACCTCCTTCACTAGGAGAACAGTACTCTCTTACAAGCAAGCACCGATGAGTGTGTTGCAAAATCCACAAAAATCACCTACCCTGAGGCCCGTGTGAAACAATCAGTACACTGCTCATTACATCAGTGAAAGTGCCTAATCAAGGCAGCATCCTGGTTTTATGCATCGAGATCAAGGCAAGAGACAACTGTGCCTATTTTCTTTATTCCTGGGTGCGGCTGATTTGGAGGTCATGGAAAATGCAACCAATGTACATTTAGATCTCCTGGTTTATCAGCTTGACTTCAGGAGGTGAAGTTATAAAGAAAAAAGTATTGCTTGTTAGGGGTGAAACATATTTTAAAGAGGAAGATTATTGGACACTTCTGAAAATACAACCAATGGATGGCCTTCGGGTAGTGTCTGTTCCAACTTATGACTGGTTCTTTCACAAATGTATAAACTTTGAGCTCTCTGAAGCACCTCAGCACTGAGAACTACTTCTGAAACGTACTGGTAAAGAAAAAGAATTTAAATTATACACTGACGATATTCTAATTGAATACTGAGTAGATTTTTGCCAATATGTGGGCGATGTGATTAGTAGACATTACTCTAGATAGTTCTTATTCAAAAGCAAGTTAGGGGGAAAAAAAATCGAATCACCCAAACAAGTTTCCATTTGCCTGGTGCTATGTTGACAGCGTAAGAGGCATTTTCAGCAACTGATGCAAATAATCCCTTTAGTGCTAATAAAACTGCCTGCCTCGAGTGCCCACCCGCAACAAATTCCCGTGTCCACACTTTACAAATGTAAAGGAAGCCTCAAAGCTAATCACAGACCAAATGAAAATTTACTTCATTTTTAATAAAGTTTCCTCTGTAATAAAATTATGAAAATATGCAATAGCCTGAGAAATGTAAAACCAATTTATAAACAGAACTCCCCTCAAAACTAAATAAATGGCAGGCAAGTCACTATTTCAAGTATCCAGTTCCTCAGATCACAGCTAGAGGGCACTGCACTACTGAAACATTATAGCCTTCCCTAGCACTGGTTTATAAATAGCATGTGGGTCAGAAGGAAATAACCAAAGTCGGGAAGGAAATTCAGTTCTCAGGCTTTCCTTCTTAAGCTTACACCCTTTTGTGCCTGGGTAAGAAAAGGGCACAAAGAAAACTCGCAAAGTTGAAGTTACAGTTTGAATGTCAATTTTATGATGGCATTTTCACATCTATCAAATTACAACATTCTCATTACAGTAATCCAAAGGCACTATAAATAATTTTTTTCTCTTCTTAACCTCTTATAGCAATCATATTTAAGTCACATAAAACACATCAAAAACTCAGAACATAAGACAGTTATTAATACAGGCAGCAAGCTTTTAAAGGTCTTAGGAAATTTTTCCCCACCAGTGCAAAATCTACTACAAAACAAAATCTCAACAGGTATTCCATTTAACACAAAAATTCTGTAATCAACTGATATGTTAATGAATTTTTAGAGACACAGGATAACTTGAGATACAACCCCAACAATGAAGCAGAAGTACAATGAGAATTCACTTCTGTTTGGTGTGGTTTCAACTATTCCTTCATGATTAAAACGTGATGGGAACTGCAAAGAGTAAGTAGTTACTCTAAGAAAACTTGAGCACGGGTGTCAAGGAGAGGAGATGAGAGACGCACGCAGGTGAATATAATCTACCCCCCTTCAATCTAGAAACTCCTTCTGTGAGCCTGTGGGCAGGCACATCCCTGGCACACACAGTCCCTAAGGGTCAGAGGGTTCACTGGACAGGAGTCCCACAGAGCGCGGCAGCCTCCTGGCACTCAGGGCTGGTGTGCAGGACCCTACAGTTTGCCAGGGAAACACCAACTAAGCTCTCAAACTTGTAACAATGTCTAACTTGAAGACAAAGCCTCAGTATTGAGTTACAAAGAGATTTGCAGTTGCAGGATGCCTCATCACTCTGAAATACCATTTGGGTGTGAAGTCACTTGTTGAATGTCAGACCACAAGATTCAGAGAACGTGTACTTCTCTGGATCCGAAACCCGTGTCACTAAAAAGCTCAAATAAAAAAAGCTCAAATAAATCCATGTCACTAAAAAAAATCAACGAATCCTGCAGCAGAAAAGCTCTGGACTCTGGGGTTGCTCTCCTGTTCTGGGTTCTGTTTTGAACTGTTCTGTGTAGCAGCAGGAAGGCCGAGCCAGCCCAGGCACCAGAACATGCCGATGCGCGGCACCAGTGTGTGTCCGGCAACACAGACAGCGGGAAATGTCGGCGATGCCTCTGAAGCAACAGACACATGTACTTCACCGAAACGTGTGTTCTCGTGTGTTCAGTATTTTGAATGAGCGCATGGTGCACCAGATATATGGTTCTCGGTTTCAGTATTATCTAACATAATACCACATTAATTTAGTCATCCCATGATTCTGAAAAGTCCATATGCTTGGACATGTGTATGTTTGGACATATGAAATCTTCCAATTAGGCTCCAGTCTTTGCTCATAAGTTACACAGCCATACGATGCCCTGGGGAAGAGCTGTCAAGAAGACAGGTGAATCAGACTCAGCCAGAACTCACGCCGTGAGCTGGCGTGTCACTCAGCCTCCCTCTCTGCACTTCCACTTCCCTGTCTATGAGACGGAGATGAAGACGCAGACCCTACCTCCCAGGCGCATAATGAGGAGGAAATGAGGTCGTATTTATAATGCGCTCAGAACACGGCCAGTGCGTGAGAAGCATTACATCAGTCCCTGTTAAATAAGAACATTAAATATGTCCAGAAAAGTGATGGGAATGCTTTTTTGTGCTAATGTCTGTAACATACTAGAAATACACAGAACAAAAATACCCAAGATAATGTTTTAATGGAAAAGGAAGGGCACAACAGTTTCGTTGGCTGGCTCAGACAGATGGTACCAAGAAGGCCAGTCTTATTACAGTGACATTACAGTAGATACTGTAAAAGCATAAACTGCGTGGAGGGGGAGCAGAGAACAGTCCAATTAGTGAAAAGACCAATTACGGACTGCAAGGAAATAAATACTCTAAACTATTGTTCAAGATATTTTAAGAAAATAAAAATTTTTATCTTTGTAATAGTGTATATTTTACAAAGTAATAAATACATGGCATAAAACCTTAGAACTGGAGTGAAGATCATCTAGTCCACCTATTAACATAACGTCCACAGTATAAAATAACCTATTATTTACAGCCAGACCCACTAACACACAATTGTTGGACCATGTATTTAAGAAGATTATATTGAAGAGTTATCACGTGTCCCAAATAATGAGATCATCCCTTTCTGTGATTCCAATTAAATATACACTCACATATGCACACAGGCACACAAAATCCAAGGACAAAGAAAAATGGGGTAGAGGGACAAGACTACCACTGGACCCCAACTATCCCAACCCCCCACCTTTCCAGGTCCTCTGTCAGCGCCTCACTCTGAGCTCCCGCAGGCAGCATGCACTGCAAAGAACTGAGAAGCCATGAGGCAGTATCCGCTCACTTTATTCCTTCTTCCTCCCTGCCAAACACCTACACGCACTGCCCTCCTCACCCCCAGTTGAAGACCTACCATTCTCCAGGCCAGGGCTAGTAAATAACTCCACCTCTTCAATTTTTCTAGAAGTTGGCCCACACTCCACATGCAACACCCATTCACAAAGACCCCCCAGCTACTATTGCAATGAGGGCTTTCCAGCTTAAGCTCTCTCCTAGTGTCCTTCTATCTTTCTGGCTACCTAGTCCCTTTTTGTGGACTCCAATTCTCTCAACTCCCTGGAAAGTGATAGTCTTTTCTTCCTCCTGTAGCCCCATTAGTTCAACTTCCTTCTGCTCTCCTTTGAGTCCCAAATCTCTCTTCTTTGGCCCAACCTCTCTTCTGAGCTCTCCACCTAAATGTTCCTCATAGACACCTCAAATGACAAACGAATCTCTTTTTCCATTCAATTATAATGACTTAAAACCAGAAATCCACAAATATTCTTAAATATTTTATCTTTCCTTTGGTCTCCTTGCATTGATTCCACCTCCTAAATACATTTCAAAAGCATTTTCCTCTACATCCCTCCAGCCACTAACTGGTATATATGAATGGCCTCTATCACTTCTCACCCACATTACCATAGAAGCCATCCTGTCTCTAGGCTCATTCCTCTCCAAACCAGTCTTCCTCTGATGTTACTGTGATCTTTCTACAAAGCAAATCAGATCATGTCCCCTCCTTGCTTAAGTGATTCGGAGATTCTCCATTGCAGGGAGGGGACATTTGTTGTCTCTTCATGTCCCCAGGTCACCACTCACTTCTTCCTTCCACATACACTACACTTAGATATAATTAAATGGTGACATGATGACAATAACAACAACAACTTTTATTTAATAGCCATTAAATAAAAGCCAGTAGTATTCTGGATACTTTACATGTGTTCATTTACAGCTCACAAACCCCTAGCAAGGCAGGCAGGATTCTCATTTTATAGGTAAGTCAAAGGAGGTCAGAGAAATTAAGTAATGTTTCCAAGGTCAAATGTAAGACACCAGAATTCACATTTGTGAACACATCTGCCTGACTCCAAAGTCCATGCTTTCCTACCAACAGCAGAAAGGAGAGTACCATGTATTAAGAAGCTGGCAAGCAGGCAAACAAGCTTGGTGAACAGCCAAGGGCTCTTGCCATTGGACAGAGAAATAATAATGACACGCTCAGGACAAACTGCTGTGAGACAGTGACTGGCAAAACAAAGGGGCCAAAGTCCTAGCTCTCTTGTGGTCCTGCTGGGAACTAATGTGTACGAGATACTCCAGTACAGGTGAAGCGAGACAGTATGGCTGGAGTCTGAAAGCCTTGAGTTCAGGATGTAGCTCTGTCACTGATTAGTTATGTAAACTTGGGCAAGGTAGTTAAGTAGGATGATGACACGTCCCGGCTTCCTGGGGACAGTCCGAGTTTGCCCCTGTTGTCTTGAGTAACCAATAACAGCATCCCTTTTCACATTTAAGAGTCCTAGTTTGGGCAATAAATTTTAAGGTCACCATATGCTTTACTTCCCCTAGCTTCAATGCCTTCATCTGTAAAATAAGCAAAGCTGACCCACCCCTCATCGTGGTGCTGTGAGGACTATCCCAGGGGAATACGTGGGTGCTGAGCACATGGACATGCTCAATGAGTATTATTAAGTCACTTAATAACACTTGGTCTCTGTGTTTTAACTTCCCATTTTCAATGGTTGGACAAAATTAACCTACTATTTCTTTTTTTTTTTTTTAAGATTTTATTCATTTATTTGACAGAGAGAGATCACAAGTAGGCAGAGAAGCAGGCAGAGAGAGAGGAGGAAGCAGGCTCCTGCCAAACAGAGAGCCCGATGTGGGGCTCGATCCCAGGACCCTGAGATCATGACCTGAGCCGAAGGCAGAGGCTTAACCCACTGAGCCACCCAGGCGCCCTAACCTACTATTTCTTAAGGTTTGTTAGGATCTAATAAAAATAAAGCATTAGAAAATATAAGGTAATACCATTAGAGGAAAAAAATTGTAAAAGTTTGGAAACCAAATCAAATCTCCAAAAATGAACATTCCCTTGTTTTTTTAAAACCATGACCTTCATTGAGAAGGCTAGTTTCCCAGAGCACAAAGAAATGAAATTTGCTCTAGTATTCCTTTACTACAATTAACTAAAGGTCTGATGGGTGCAAAATACATGTGGGAAGAACACAGAACAGGTGGGAAAAGGGCACTACCACCACCTGAACACTCATGATGTGTAGACAGTCCCAAGACCATGAAGGCAGGGTGTGGTAGTTTCCTCATTAGATTAAGAAAGTATTTTTGTCCAAGTCACACAGCCAATAGGGAGTGGACACAAGGACATTCTTGCAACACCCAAGTCCATACAAACCCACTTATCCAAGTGGGCAGAAGCACTTACACTGAGAGGAGGGCCACGAGAAAGGAGAACTCTACTAGCATCCTTCCAATACCACCAGAGGCCTCAGAAACACAATGACAAAAGAACAGAACAAACAAAAGGAAGACCCCTCATCTTTGATCTCAAGGTATTAACAAACTAATATTCATGGAAAGAAAAAGGGAGACTGAACAGCTTTTAGCAGGATCAGTTTTTTATAGCAGGGAAAGACTACAAGTTCTCAAAGACGAAAAGGAAAAGCAAACATCCATGGAATTAAGAACAGAAGCAGACAAAATCATTAATTTATGAAGGCAGAAAATAAACCAACATTGGATTTCAAGAACAAAAACTCGGCAAATGCCAGCACTGGGGTCAAATCTTGCTCTACTGTGGGTCATGCATGCTGTCACTACAAAATAATTATATTCACATTGTACTTCAATCCAGGTCAAAGCTTGGTTTTATTATGGCTCAGTGTACCAACTCTACAATGAGAAGTACCTTTTGTCATTAAATTTCTGGCTGCGAGCAAAATCCAGAAATATAATCTTTTAGGCCTGACACTACCTGAGGTGGAGAGATTTCCCTGATAGCACTGAGGGCATGTGGTGCTGCCCCAGGCCTCGCAGTCCCTCAGGAGGCTTTTGCACAGCAACTGGCATAGTGTGTATTTTTTGCCACCTGAGTTCCTTCTGCAGCTACAAAAGAAACAAGGGGTTCATTTCTGAAATAACATTTTTCTATTACTTCATTTCTTAAATGCAATGGTATATACAGTCCACACTACATTTTCTGGGGTAGGGTGGGGGGTGGGAAATGAGCATATCCCAAAATGCTAGGCGTAAAGTAGGGTGGATGTTTATCCAATGTAGGTCTTAACATTTTTTATTTACAGAAAGACTCAAAAATGGGTTAGACTTGGGGCACGTGAGTGGCTCAGTTGTTAAGTATCTGCCTTCGGCACAGATCATGATCCCAGGGTCCTGGGATCTAGCCCCGTGTTGGGCTCCCTGCTCAGGGGGAAGCCTGCTTCTCCTTCTCCTGCTCGCCCTGCTGTGTTCCTTTTCTCACTTGTTCTCTATGTCAAATAAATACAAATCTTTAAAAAAGGTTAGACTTGTCTGAGTATATAAGAAATTCAGGCTTCTTTCCCACTTCATTTGAGTTCACTCTTCTACATAATTAGGAAACTGTTGCAGAAGCTCAAGTATGCACAATGCAAATGTTTAAGGGCCCACACATATCCGATCTCCACTGCCATTCATAACTATCCTGCGAGACAATTCTGGGAGGTAAGCAATAGCACTCCTCTTTTTGGGTGACAGAATCAAAGCACTGTACCAAGTCATACAGGAACCAGGCATCACGAAGTGGCACTGTGTCAGAACAATTAGACTTCAAGCCACCTAACTCCTAATAAAGTGTTCTTGCTACACCAACCTGTTCTGAAGCATCATCTGTTCAAAATCCCTAATGAATGCAGTTATAGTCATATTGGTAAAAATGTTTCTGGCTCCAGAAGGTGATTTCTTCTCTTGGGAAAAGTTTAAAAAATAAAAGAAGGAAGTAAAGAAAAAAAGAGTTGCGACTTGAAGAAAAAAGTAAGAGTTGCAATATATTTTTCATAGAAGGAAAAAATAGTTGAAAACCAAAAGCAAGAAAATTGTTGATCAGAGTTTAAAACTGAAGTCATAGGACTGCAGCCACAATATGAAAAGCCAAAGACCAACTACTCTGAAAAACAGTTCGGCAATTCCTCAAAATGTTAAATATAGAATGGTCATATATCCCAGCAATTCTACTCTGAGGTATATGCCCAAGAGAAATGAAAATACATGTCCACACAAAAACTTATACAAGAATGTCCACAGCAGCATTATTCCTAATAGCAGAAAGGTGGAAACCACTCAAATGTCCATCAACGGATGAACAGATAGATGAAATATGGCCTAGCCACATGATGGAACAGTATTTGCCATAAAAAGGAACAGATTTCTAACATAAACTAAGTCAATATGGATGCACCCTGAAAACATGCTAAAGAAAGAAGTCTGTCACAAAAGGCTACATAATGTGTGATGAGATTTATATGAAATTTCCAGAAGAGACAAATCTGTAGAGGCAGGAAGCAGAGTAGTGGTTGCCAGGAGCTGAGGGGAGATGAAGAACAGAGAATGACTGCTAATGAATACAAGGTTTCTTTTTGGAGTGATGAGTACATTCTAAAAATTGACTGTGGTAATGGTTGTACAACTTTATGAATATATTAAAAACCATTAAATTGTTTACTTTAAAAGGGTGAATTTTGTGATATGTAAATTATATCTCAATAAAGTTTTTTTAAAATATATTTTTCATAGAAGGAAAAAATAGTTAAAAACCAAAAGCAAGAAAACACCTGGTGGAATGGACTAGAACTGGTAATTAAAATATCAGCAGAAATGATTTCTAAACGTCTCTTTGCTATTTGCTGAATGGGCCAGTGAGAAGCACTGATGTCCAACAGCAAGAAGTACATATGACGTCTAGAACTGGGTTTCTAATGGTCTTGTCACCACAGGGGGGAAAAAAAAAATCAGGGCTCCCTGGAGAAATGGTTGATTTCAGGGCTGACCCAAGGAGGTACAAGGTGAGCCTCAAATATCTTAGTGTGCCAAAAAGCAAGAGAGTGTTTTAAAACAAAACAAAACAAAACAAAACAAAACAAAAAGCTGGAGCATGCCACAAGAAAACAGAGCCAGTTTGAAAAGACTGCCACTAGACAAATCAAGGGAAATGTGAGCATCAAAATAATTAAGGACAGGAATGGCTATAAATCACTGAAAAACCAGAAATCCAGAACTCTACACTAAAGATGGATGGATGGTAGAATGGGTGGATGGGAAGAAAGGGTTCCCCTGAGAGCAAAATGATGACTGCCACATGGGAAGGAAGCAATGGAGCTGGAAAATCAGCATTCTGCAACCAAAATATAAAGACTGGTTTGAGCAAGAATGATCAACAGATGCTAAATCTGGGGTTGGAAATAGGCAGCAGGATATCTGTATGACCCAAAGACTGCTTATTGGTTGGCAGGGGGAAGGCCTTAAGTACTGGGTAGAGAATCTGGACAGCACCTGGCAGGGTGATCAAAATCAACATCACCAATGAAGCCAGAAGGATATCGTGTCTCCAGATTTGAAACACTAAGCAGCGCAAGGGAGCATTCAATGAAGAATGCTTTCCTAAATCCTTCACTCAAATCCAAAATGAGAAGCATTTTGTTTAAAAAACAAAAACAAAAACTGGGGCACCTAGGTGGCCTAATCAGTTAAGCATCTGACTCCTGGTATTAGCTCAGGTCATGAACTCACGGGTCAGGTCGTGAGACTGAGCCCTGTGTTGGGCTCTATGCTGAGTGGAGAGTCTGCTGGAAGCTTCCCTCCTTCTACCCCCTCCTGAAATAAATAAATAAATAAACCTTTAAAAAAACAACCAAACAAAAAACACCAGGCCTTGTATTCTTCAACAATGTCAGTGTCATGGAAGACAAAGAAAGGCTGAGGATCTCTCCAGATTAAAGGACACTGAGAGGGCATACCCATTAAATGCATGCGTGATCCCGGATTGAAAGCAGTACCAGAGAAAAACATGCTACACAGGACATTATAAGGCCACTTAACACAGTTGGATTATGGACAGTAATAAGTATAATAAGTAATAAAAAGAATTTTGCCAATGTTAAATTCTTGATTTTGATAACAATACTGTAGTTATACAGAGAATAGCCTTGTTCTTGGGAAATACACCGTAGAGTAGTAAGGATGTAAAGGGAATGATGTACTCCCTAACAATTCAGAAGAAAATACACAGGCTAATGATCAGAGGATGGGCAGAAAGTGAAAAAACACTGGCTTAAAAGTGGTAAATCTAGGTAAAGGGTATATAGGAATTTGTTGTACTATTATTATTACAGCTTTTTTAAGTTTGAAATTTTTCTAGAAAAAGTTAAATATATACATGTGTAAAAAGTTCCATGTTTATATGACTATACATGTAACACATGTAACTTTATATAACATACATATATATAACAATGTTTATATAAATTAGAAGAACAGACTGTAACGCAGAGATGCTGGGGTGGGAGCCTCTGCTTAAAGGGTAAGGGCAAGACAGTCTGCTTCTTAAAGGACTTTTCTGGCCAACTCCATACTCTTTCTCAGCCTTCTGTTTTTTCTTTGCTTTCTCTACTCTAGAAACCCCTAAGTGAGGTGATGAAATTAAAACTGAGGTTAAGAGCAAAACGTGAAAAATAAAATGGCAGTAGTAAAGTGGGTGCCTGTCCAGCTTACGTAAGGAACAGCTATGTCCCATCTACCCTTAGTAAATGACAACAAAGGAACTGGGAAGTCACAGACTGAAATCATGAAAGAACAGCTCCTTCCACCCCTACAGGAGTCTCTAAACAATGTGAAAAACAGGCAGTCATCGTCAAGAATTTGTGCTGGCTTCTTCACAGATGAGATCTTAACAGCATATACAAAAGACCAAGGTTTCAAACAGGGCAACCCCCAACCGACATTATTGCCCTGAATTTTCTAGGACAAATCCTAACACTGGTTCAGTGACTCCTTCACTTGCATGTCTTAACAAGGACAATATAGTTCTCAAAATGACCTGTGATGGCACCAGAGAAGCAGTTTCACCTGTTAGTTATCCTGTATTTGCAGACCCCATCACATTTTACCAGCCACCCTTTATTTGTGCACGTAAATAATGCCTGAATGAACAAAGGGAAGGGTGGGTGAGGAGGAAATAGGAAAGAAACAAGTGTTTCATAGACATAACCAAGACACTCGAGGACCTGACACCTTATACCAACTTCTCATCTGTATCAACATTATCAGTGTGCACACCATTATCATTTCTTGATACTCTTAAAAAAAAAAACTGAGATAAAATAACAAAGTGTGCTCCCTCTTTCAATATCCTGTGTCAAGCAGAGTGAGTGTGTGAGAACCAGAGTTAAATAAGGTTCCCTTAGTGAACTGTGAAAATCCTATATGCTTGTATTACTACAACTTTCCTACAAATATGAAATTATTTCAAAATATAGGGTGGATCTTTTGATCTTCCTGAACTTTTAAAATCTTACTGAGATTAAAATCTTAGTGAAGCTTTCTTCACACTGTCCAAGCATATTGTATTGATGCTAACATAGCATTTACTCAATAAATTTGTGTCCTATTACGAGCAAATTTCCCAAAGACGCAAAGCAAGTTTTAGAATTTTTTAAATTTCAGTCCCTGGATCAAACTCATTCATCATTCTTGGACTTTTATGGCTTAACAGATGGGAGACTATAACAGAATAGACACTGTTAGAGAAGGTATCTACTCCTTTCCCACTCAACGCTAGATGGCAGAAATCAATTCAGAATTTAACTATTTAAGAAGACCATCAACTCTCTACAGCAGTATCCCCAAACAAAGCGGAAGAGAATGTATTCCACCCTGATCTTTACAATTATGAAAACAATGTATCCAAAATTAAAATACCAGAAAGACTTTCATCGGTTTTGGTACTGAACTTGGAAAATTAAACAGAATTTATGTACATCCCAAGAGGCAGTAACAGTAATAACACTGACATATTTATATGGTGTTACAGTTAGTTTGCAAATCACCTTCTTTTCCATTATAACATTTGAGTCAGGTAGGCCAGGAATTATGCCCTATATTCTATAAGACAGGAGAACTGTGACTTCCAGAGTTTTTCAAGGTCCCCAAATCATCAGGTGCTTGAGGAAATCCTTTTGGCTCTAAGTCCAGCTAACAGTGTGACTACTGCTCAACTGACATGTAATACCCTATAGTTACTTTATTCTTTCACAGTTTCTGGAACTATCACCTATCTCATTATTAAGACAAATACTGTAATTGTTTTTCGTGAGACTAAAATAGTCCAGCCATTCAACTTCTGATACATTTTTTTTTTAATTTCTCTTCTTTTTAACTTCTTAGAATGATCAATTCACTTAAGGTATGCTGTCACCAAGTGGCAAGAGGATGTCACAGAAAAATTAGGCCGAAGTAAAAGGTGTACGTTTTCCCTCAGTTTCAAGAGTGATTCTAGACTCCAGACACCTGCAAGGCCACTCACAATTATGAGAGAGATCTTAACATTTTAATTAAAAGATTCATTAAAAAAGCTAACCTTAAAGAAAAAGCAAAGCCAAAACTTTAGCAAATGTTGAATAAAGAACACACTTTAAACAAAGCTCTTAACGCAACCCTCTTTTAAAAACCTAAGTGTCTTTCATAACGTACTGTATTTTCCTACAACTGTTAATACTAATTACATCTAAAACACAGATAGATGCTGAGTAGAATATTAATCTTTAAAAATCACCCTGACTTAATTATCAAAATACGTAGAGAGGTTTATATTCAAATGGTTTCAAGCTTTAAAGCCTATAATAATTCTTTCAGAAACAGCCTCCTTTTACTTAATCTTTTATGTCTGTCTTGGATCTTCTGAGTCAGTTAAAGGCCCATCTCTTTTCCAGCCTGGGTGGCCTGGGTGGTGGTCCATTCTCAACTGATCTCTTCCCTGCATGATATTCCCAAAGTCTACTCCTGTTACTTGCTAAGGTGTTGCTACCTGGAAGCCAGAAAAGCCTAATTTCCCTCCAACTAGTGGAAGCTATTTCCCCACAGTCATCATTGCCCGGAGCAGAGCTGACCACCCCTGCCGTTCTGAAAATGGCTTACCTACAGCCACTGCTTTCCTTATTTTTCAGCAGTAGCCTCTTCGTAGATTATCCTAGCAACATGCACTAAGTAGGTTCTTCAGAAACGTGAAAGAGAAATTAAAGAAACAGCATCCCTCACAGTAAAACAAATAAAAAATAAAAAGATTTTATAAGCAAGGGCAAAGAATAACCATCATTCCACAGTTCAACAACCTTTACTAAGGGCCCCTGAATAGGGTGCCTATTCAGAAATGAGCCCTACAAAAAAGCCTATAAAAATTCTGAATAGGGCCCCCATTCAAAAATGAGTCCTACAAAAGAGCCTATAAAAATTTAATTATAAATGTCATCTCTAACTTTAGATAACTAAGCTTAACAACCTCCAGCTAAATGGCAACTGGCATCATCCTCTGAGAAACATACAGGATGAGAGCTAAGAGGGAGTTCTGGTGCCAGACCACCTGGTTCCCAATCCTGGGTCCACTATTTATTTGGCTAACTTCTTTGTGCCTCACTTTCCTCAACCATAAAATGGAAATTATAAATTGTGCCTGCCCAGAGTGGTTACTAAGTAGGTTCAATCAATTAGAACAGACCCTGGCAGGAAACATGGTAAAGTACTCAGTTGCTGCTCCTGATCTGTCTAGTGCTCTAACTTGTAACTCCCCAGTGCCTCAAAACCTGAAAAGCACAGTTGGTTTATTAGCCTAATTGAATCTGCAGTAATTTCACTCAAATTATATTCCAGTTGGTTGGAATGGCACATTCCAATGGCTCTTCCCAGCACAGCCAGAACCAATATGCTATTTGGCAACGAGGTCTGTTCACGAACTGGAGGGTCATGCTGTTACACAGTCATCTGTTATGGAAGACAGCATTGGAGATGTTCTCTATGTAGAAACAAGCACAAAGAGCAGATTTCAACAACTGTCTAATCCATATTCTCAGTCCAAGAGATGTACTCAGTGTGTGCCAGGACTGTACACAACACAAAGTGCGAGGTTAGGTGGGAGAAATTATACAAGCACTTCTGCACGTTAGCACGAGGAGAGTACATCTCTATCTCATTAAGCACAATCACAACAGCTGGCACGGACGAACTCCTAACCTCCTCTTTCTTCAAATGCCTTTACTAGAGCTGCAAGGACCAGGAAAGGTAAGCTGTCTGCAGTTTCAGCTCTTCTCTCTTCCTTGCAAGTTCCTCATCAGATGTTATAATGGGTCAGAAAGCACGCGAGAGTATCCCGCAAAGAAATGAAAAGTAAGGATTTATAAAATTAGCTCAAATCACTCAAATTTTTGTGTCTAGGTATATAGTGCCTTTTAAAATAAGGTGTATGTTTTCCTTGTGACATAAATTTTAATTTTACAGATGCTTTATACAGTGATGCTTCAAAATTTGAGATGGCCAGGGAAGAGGTCACAAATGGTTTAAGAATACAATAAAAACTAAAGACCCCTCTCTCTGGCCCTTCACACACCGTACAGGCATGTATATACTGACTCTGCCTAAGAAGATACTACCAATCTCCTAAGGGCCAAACATGGAGCCCCTTTGAAAGTGTGGGTCCGGCTTCTGAATTTCTTTTCAATTGCATTTTGTCCAGATTTCCAAAGGGCAGGGAAGGCAATATTATAGCTTTAGGTCTCTTCAACACAGCTTCAGTGCCAAATATTTCAAAATCCACAAATACTTAAGGCAAACAGTCTAGAAATTCTCAGAAAAACCCCTGTAAGGTCAAATACATCATTCTTCTTTTCAATATGAGAATTTATAGCATACTTATTTTGGCAATTCACCCACTTCATCCTTCCATACCTCACGGAGACCGTTTTCTTTCCTAAATGAAGAGGCATATATTGAGAGGGAGAGCAAAGTGGCAGGTCTACACACTCCTGAGGCGTGCCAGCTGGGGAGCCACGGGGTGGGGAGGTGCTGGTGGGAGGGCTGACAGAGCAGAGATGGAGCCAGCCAGCTGTCCCTGTTGCTCAAGGAAGAATAGCAAAGTATCTCCAAGAGACACTTTATGCCCAGCCAGCAGGGAATAGAGACACTGCTTAGAACTGGCCAAAAGCCTAGAGCTGAATTTTTCAAATTCTTTTAAAACTAAAGTGTTATCAAGTTTATTCTTTTCATGAGCACCCAAAGAACAAAGAGACTTTACTGGACCTAATAAATAACAATTAAAGAGAAACAAGAGTGTGTGGAGGCAGATAGCCTCACAGAAACAAGTATGGGTTTATTCAAATAGAAGTGAGCAACAAGGAGAAAAATAGTAATTTGGGGGTGGGGAAGGAGAAGGAAAGAATGAGAAATTTAAAAGTGGCTTTCATTTGGACCTGCAGTGTGTGCTGTTCACACACGCCTTCCCAAGAACAGGAGCAGTGTGGGTTTTCTGGGAAAAACACTTCGGACAGTGGAAATACCAAGCCACGCTTGTCCAGTCACAAACCAAACAGCGTAAGTACATCACGGCATTCTTCACATTCTTCCACGTCTTGACAAAATACGTGAACCAACTGTACCTATTCCAGACATGGTGATTACACAGTATCATCATTATGGAGAACACAAGGAGACAGCTTCACTTACATGGTTAATGAAGAGACTCTTGCGTTTTTCTCTCACTGTGAAAACAAAAGATGCAACAGAAGTGTTACATGCCTGCATGCCAACCCCCTGCAGGTTGCTGAGGACGGGGCCTCTGGCGTCACAGCCCCATCCTTTCACCAACCAATGCCCCCAGATGCTCCATTACCATATTTAAGACTACAGGAGCTGCACAAGTAAGGATACAAACTTGGCTAACAGAGCAAAATACACACCCAGTTAAGTACGGCACCCTAACAAAACAAATGCCCCCACGATTAACGGAGCATTAACAGCTTTCCAATAACTAAAAAGTACATTACATAGTGATTTCATAGAACTTGTATGCATCCATTAATTTAGAATGATTAACCAATAATAAGACTATTTATTTCTAACCCCACCTGCCCCACAAAGGGATGGGTGAAATATAAAAATACAACAATATATTGTTAATTTATTGACATTGAAATATAAAAAAATAACAATAACACCTGCAACCACATGAAGACACAAGACAGGTAATGTACATCAGAAGTGTTATTCACTGCAGAAACCGATTATGCTCCAGGCTGGGTGCTAATGAATAAAACCAGGCTTCTGCTGTCCAGGAGCCCTTCCAGGGGGGCATCTGCTGTACCTTCTCCCGCTCATGAAGGCTGGTAGGACTCATAATAAAAAATACTGTCCTGTCTACGATTTCTCCTATTACTGTCTGCATCACGGCTCAACCTCTCCCACACCAGACGTTCGTGTTTCCCAAAACAGGTGTCCTTAGCCCCAAAGACGTAGGAGAGTGACAGGGAAGCCAGAGCATTATTGAAATACCCTAATATCATTGAGTTTTGCCTCTTTTTTCCTGAACACTCATTTATGAGGGTACATACTAGTCAGCTGACACATTTATTGAGTAGGTCACTGTAGAAGATATGAAGAATAGGTTTCCTTCAAGGAGATGACATCCTCGGTCCCGGGAATCACTAATGCTACCTCAGGGTATCCTAAACATACAACGGCATAAAAATCGAGCTCATCTGAGGAGGACTTCTTTTCTCGGCGGTCCATGGCCCAAGGCAGATTCAGTAGTTTTCAAAAGCCCTCCAGCTGATCTGACTGAGGGGCTAGGGAAACGTTTTCCTAAGTTTATGTTCTGTTCTTCAATTCACAAGGAAACATTTTGCTTTTCCTTAGAAGTCGTATCATCTCTGGAATGAAAGCTGCCCCTCTTGCTATCTCAGAGATGGTTGAGGTACAAAGCAAAAACCAGCCTGAGGATACTGCTGAGAGACGGTGCCTCGACCTGGTCATCAGATGGATTCAGCTGCAAGTCACATGCACTGCACACAGACTGGGGGGCTGCTTAGCCACGCTGGAGGCCAGACCAGCACCCAGCACCCAGACCAAGGCACATAAAACAGCAGCAGACTGTGTCTGCTGTTCACACTGTGGAGGCTGCAAGATTTCTTTTGACGTAATTCCAAATAAGCATCATCCACATGTGAACCACAACAAAGAAAAATGAGGGTCTGGCAGAAGCAGTGGGTTTGAACTTCCTGGCATACGTAGTTTGTGTGCACATATTCTGTGCATGTGTGTGTGCACATGTGCATCTTTTCCTTAAATTAATTCAATACTGAATTATCATGCATCTATTCAAGGTTGCTTGACCACATGGGGGTACGATGACATTTCCATGCTGGTTTCCCATTGCCTGAAGGGATCTGGAAATACTTTCTACACAGGCAGCAGACCTCACAGGATTTCTAGCAAATTCTAGAACATCCCAGAAATAGGTTTGTGTAGAGGCTTTGTGTCTCCCAATTATGGGAACTCCCTCCAAGGTCACCTTACGGCTCCATATCACCCAACCTCCAACAGATAAAATATATCCATGCCTCAAAGAATAGCAAAAGTTCTTATATATGGGTACTACCAAAAAATTAAACATTATTCAAAAATAGAAGGAGAGGATTGAAAATCAGAGTCTTCAATAGTATGGACTGAAAGTTTTAATAAGAAAGTTTATAACAAAAAAATAAAAACAAACCACCCTAAACAAGTATACTATTCTTGTACCTCTCCTACAAAACTAAGTCTCAGGAAAAAATCAGGCCATTTCCATGAAGCCCACTGGTTCCAATTAAAGAGTAAAAAACAAAATTCCCTAAGACATTATAAAATACCTAAGGATAAGGTATCCAAATCTATTTCAGAATATCTTGGGCACTCACTGTTTTTATACAGTGAATACCTCTACCTTATCCTATTTCACTTAGATCAACTGAGTCTGCTGATTCTAATCTGAAATCTGGGTTCATGGGATTATTTTGTATTCTTTATTATTGTGTAATGACACTCCTAAGCAGGCCTTTGTCTAACATAGTATCTGAAAGGCTTTTCCACACACGCATCCCTATAACTGACTTCCTTGTGGAGTGTCTCCTGAATCCCCAAACCAACTGCCAGTCCTGACACAAACAAAAACAATTCCCAACATCCATGCTTATACAGATGACCCTGACCATAACTGCCTGGATCCAAGTAGATACCCATTCCTAACCAGGTGAATTCTCTCTCTTAGGAATCTGGAGATGCTAGTTCCTCATTGCTAGCACCTCATCTGAAGATATGGGGTGGGTGGGATGAAGTGCATCTCCTTCTCTGCAGAAAACAGTTAACACAGGTCTGACTGCCATCCCTGAAATGGCCTGTTTGCAAGGGAGGCCCTAAACTGATGTCTGGGAATATAGATTTGGGGAGGGTTCCTACCATTCCCTAACCAATAAAAGTGGCTCACTGTACTTACATTGTGCAAACAATACAAATTTATGCTAAACACCTGCTTCCCTCCTGGGAATCTAATTTTGGCACACATTGGCAGAGGCTGCCTACTTAACCAATCCTCAGTGAAAATCCTGGGCTCTGGGTCTCTAAGGAGCTTCCCTGGCTGGTGCATATCACAGACTGTTGCTGGGGAAACTTAGTGCATCCTGCATGATTCTAGCTGGAGAAGACTCTTGGAAGCCTGTGCCTGGTTTCCTCTGGACTTCACCCATGCACCTTTTCCTCGTACTGATTTTGCTGTGTATGTATTCTTTGTAATAAGCCACAGCCATCAATACGACTATATTTTGAGGGCTATCGCTCCTCCTGCTTAGTCATCACCCCAGGGCAGGGGAGGGAAGCTATCTTGAGGATCTCCAATGAAGCAGCCATGCAGAGAATAATGGAGGAGGAGAAGGCAGGTGCTTCCTTATTCCTAATGGCTTTTAGTCCTTACTTCCAATAACTTAATAAGGTTTCTCAGATACCCTGGTGCCCTTACAACTAATTATTCCTCTTCCCCTAAGCTAGTAGGAACCAAGACTAAGACACTTCCAGAGGAGAAAAAAAGTAGGTGGAATCTCTTACACTAATACCAAAAAAGATGAATTATATTGCTTAAATCTAAATCTGTCTTTAAAATAAATTTGAAACTACTGAGGCCATTAGTCAGCTCTGAAATTCAAATGGCTTTTAACCGTTTTGTTATATGTAATAGAATAAGCAATATACCAATTCATTTCTGATATTAGCTTTAATCATTTTTAAACCTGGATATTTTGCATTCTAATATTATATCAATCAAATTTCTCTGGAGTTTTCAGAGCTTCTATAGAATTGAGTGACTAATAGGTTTTGCTTTGTTGGGAAAACAGACAATAAACTGATGTGGATCATACATCTCACTCTCCTGGAAAAGGAATAACAGCTCTCTCTCCTTAGGATCCCATTCATGATGGTTTGGTAAAAGAATTTTTAATTAGCTATTGAAATAACTCCATAATGACTGAAACAGAGAATGTATTTAAGGCTTTAAAAATAAGCCATCTAAAATGAACAAAAAAACACTACTGTTAATATTAAGTCTTCTCCAGATAAAATGAGAAAATGGCAGTGTTCGCCATCTGAGGAAACCAAAATTTCACTTAGGTTTCCACATGACATCCCCTTATCACAATGTCATAGAAGCAAAATTTCTTTACTTTTAAAAAATACAACTTTCTAAAAAAAACAACAAAATCAAGCAACCTGCCTAATTACTGAGGATTTGTTAACAATCTAAATGCAATTACAGCTAACCTCTTTTACAGACAGGCATTTAAAAAATTATCTTGGTTTCCCCTGTTCCATCTCTAAAATAGACCTTCCAATGACTGGCATCAGCCACTATTTGACACAAAATGAGAGGACTAAATAAGTCCTAAAACAGGCAATCCAACATCCTTCCTTTGAAAATGAGGAAGCAGGGGTGCCTGGGTGGTTCAGCTCAGGTCATGATGCCAGGGTCCTGGGATCCAGCCCTGCATCAGCAGGGAGCCTGCTTCCTCCTCTCTCTGCCTGCCTCTCTGCATACTTTTGATCTCTGTCTGTCAAATAAATAAATAAAATCTTTTTTTTAAAAAATGTTAAAATGAGGAAGTAGCCCATGTAGTCCCAGGCAAGGAGTGACCAGAATGGGGAAGACTGGAGATGGCTTGCCAGGTTTCCCAGACTCCATCCTCTGCTCTAGCCTCCCTCCAAGGGCAGTGTGGCCGCTGCCTCGAATCTGCATGAGAAGAATTCCATCTGACAACAGATAATTAGGATCCAGTATGAACAGAGCTAAGCTGCTCCACAAAGAAAACCTACTTAGCTTATTAATTACTCTGGATATGAAGGACTCGCAGGCCATTCAAGTGGGAGGCCTTGACAACAACATAAAGAATTCTAGACTTGGTTTTGAGGTGTAAAGGTGATTGTTGGGATAGCAGAGTCAACAGGGACCACTGAAGTCTGGTTCAAAAGAAGACATGTTCTTTCCCTTTCTTTTTTCTGGTGTGTGAACACCATACAGCTTTAGACAATCAAAGGATTATATTAATTTTTCTTATGTTTGAGATTACCACACAATTTCCACAGTTTTCAATAATTCAGTGAATTCAATTATTCAGTTAATTCAAAACACAACCATTGAGTCCCATTAGGGAACACAGCTCGGAGGCAAATGCAGAAATATTCTAAGGTCCCAGCCTGTCTAAGCTCGCAGCTTCACAGGGCTGTAAGTCATGACCACCAGTGACCGGGATACAGGTTTGTACAGTGTAGGAACACATTCACCCCACACCTAAGGGGCCCCGTACGAGGTATCCTGATGAGGTCACTACCCCACAAGACACCTCTCCTGCATTGTAGGAGGGCAGCTTCTCCCAAGAACTCCAGCCCACACTGAATTATCTTGGACCTGCATTTATTTCTAAATCTGGGCACAGAGGAAGGGGATATTCTGAACATTCAAAGTGAAATCTAACTAAGCAAAGCAGATGAAACAAAAATGAAAAGATAAGAAAAGTTGCAAAGACGTCTAGGGGAGATCAGTCATGGAGAGCAGCAGATTCCAGAGAAGAGAACAGGTGGCAGAAGTAGGTACAGGCATATGGAGAAAACCATTCAAAGATCAAGTGTCCATCTAATAAATTGCCAACTAACTTTAGATGTTTTCTGTTCACCTTGGAGAACACCAAGAGTCAAAGTATTTACTCAGAAGCACAGAAACCTCAATAAAGTGGATTCTTCGAGAACTTCGCTGATTATAAGAGAAATGCATGCTTACTATAAAAAACACTGGAAAATACTGAGCAGTATAAGGAAAAAGATACAAATAAAATTTACATTAGGAAAATACACAGAAACATAAAGAAAAATTATATAATTCAACAACCCAGAGATAACTGAGTATTTTAGTGTATATCCTTTCAAAAGGAGTCTTTTCCCTACACATATGTATACAAATGTGTTATATGCCCTTTTGCATTTTAATATATTAAGATATAAACATGCAAATATACATATGCCCATATACAAGCATAAAGAGAAATGCTACCCACTCTTCTGTTGTTATGTTAGCAGTGTCATTGGTTGTACAACGATTCTTTAACACACAAGGGTATTAATCCTTTGTCATATGTATTACAGTATTATTCCCACTTGATAGATTAATTTTTAGGATGCATTTTGACATAAGTTTTCATTTCTGGGCAATTTTTCCTATTGGTCCTATAAGCATACATGCCCCCTTCCCCATTCTGAGATTAATATTCACATATATTGATTGTTTCTAGATATTTATAATTATATTCACCACAGTTAACCTACGACTAGCCAACCCATCAGAAATCCATTTTGGCACATGGTGGCAAAGTTATCATTTGATTCTTTTTAAGGTGACATTCAAAATGCTCTCTATTCTTTTATAAAGGACTGCTATCAAATGCTGGTTGCTACCATTTCAGATCTGACCTATTTCTGGTTTGCTTCCAAGGTGTGTGGAAGCAACTCTTCTTTTTTTTTTTTTTTAAGATTTTATTTATTTATTTGACAGACAGAGATCACAAGTAGGCAGAGAGGCAGGCAGAGAGAGAGAGAGAGGAGGAAGCAGGCTCCCCGCCGAAGAGAGAGCCCGATGCGGGGCTCGATCCCAGAACCCCTGGATCATGACCTCAGACAAAGGCACAGGCTTTAACCCACTGAGCCACCCAGGCGCCCCTGGAAGCAACTCTTAAATGAGAGGGTTTCTCTCTCAAGAAACATGGACAGAAGACGATGGGTCTGGGCACAGCAGAGCCCAGAGACCATCCTTTCCTCTTCCACTGGTAGTCGTCAGACCCAGGGTTCAGTGTGAAGTGCTGCAGTCGGCATGAAGAAGGACCCATACCTAAGAGACCGTGGTCAGGCAAGAGCCTCAATCCAAGAAAGCAAATGAGTACTTCCACCCCAGAATAAGGACTGCACTTACTGAGAGCCTCTGTTGTCTTAGATTCTGCACCCAGAGCTCTGACAGATTACAAAGCAGGTCTTCCTGACAACATCATGAGGAGGCACTAACTCTAGTCTACTGTGGTTAAGGAACACCATGCAAATCAGGTGGAAACATATAGACTGTGAGGGATGCAGGCTCAAAGCTCCATCAGGTTGATTCCAGAAGGGTGTGCTTTAAAGCCTCTGCCTTCGGCAGGGTCCTGGGATCAAGCCCTGAATCAGGGTCTCTGGTCAGCGGGGAGCCTGCTTCCCCTTCTCTCTCTGCCTGCCTCTCTGCCTGCTTGTGATCTCTCTGTCAAATAAATAAGATTAAAAAAAAAATACATGACTATCTTCAGGAAATCTTTCCAAGGCATTAGTTGTTCTTACATGGTGACTGACTCAGACTTCTCAATGAAATTCAGTTGCCTCCCTGATGTCGCAGAGGAGCTGACCACAGACATCAACCGTGTAAGGTAAGCTATAGACATGAGACACTATGAAAAGTAGAAGGGAGACTGAAAGTCCTCACAGTTTAAAAAGGGGACTTGAAAGAAGCTGTAGAAAAGTAAGAGTTTATCATTCCAACTACCAAACCAGAGGGTGCTAGCGAACAGCAGAACACAGCTGTGGTGGAGAGGACAGAAAGCCCTGCCCTCACCCGCCCCCCCACTCCGAGCGGGGGGGTGGGGGTGGGGTGGGATGAATGACTACCCCAAGCCTTGTCTCTGGGTTTCTGCTCACTGAGCAGTTTTCTGACAACTGAAACTGGGAAAGCATAGGTCAAGAGAGACAACAGAATGCAAGACACATTGAGGAAAAACTGATATCCTGGGTCTCATTTGATTTCAGTAGAGTCTATACTGTGCAAGCAGCTTCATCCAGACTAGAAGGCTCAAGAGATCAGACATTGGGGCAAGGCAATGCTTCCAAGAAAAGTGGGCCACAGAGGCCAAAAAAGACCTCCCTGTACCATTCAATTTACAGGGCTTAGCATGGCCAAGAAACCCTGCAACACCCCGCTTTGTGCAGCTCAATAGATGACTGCAGAGACAGGAGAGCTGTCCTGAGGGTGGGATGGCCACGTCAAGTTCAGACCTGGGAGCGGGAAGTCCAAATACACTGCCCGGGCCTCAAAAACCTACATCCCTACATTGCAGAAAAAACTAGAAAGCCACCTGGTCAGAGAGACTGTCACAGTGCCCTAGCATGTCTGCCCAGGAGTGACTCCCTGCCTTCACTCTTTTATTACTTCATTCATTCAATCCATTTTCTTTTTAAGTTTCTAAGATGTGCTAGCCTCTGTGCTTGGTACAGAGAATGCAAAATGAGGAAAACAGTCCCTATATAAAGCAACATGGAATTTAGTGGCTACACTCACCCACTATTCCTTTACTTACAAACCATAAAAAAATTCCACAAGGGGTATATACAAACTGCACTGAATTTAATGCCACTGATTTTATTCTATTTGCCCACTTAGGAAGGGAAAAAAAGCCGCCAATTAAATGCTGAGAAGCCATTGCCTGTCTTGATTTCAGAGATATTATAGGTGGGGAACAGTCTATCAGAATGGATGAAATGTGGGGAATCAGGGGGAGTACCACCTAAGAGGCAGACTTTGGGCTGGCACGGGCAAGAAGGAAGAGCACTGAGGATAAGGATGGTGCATCAGCAGCAGTGTGACAGAGCAGAGGCCTGGCCTTTCAGGACTGGGAGCAACTCAGTGGGAGAGCACAGCAGGAGGCAGGGGAGGACTGGCAGGGAAGGCTTAGAAAGGGTCCAAGGGAATGGCTGCACACCACGCCTAGGGCTCACTGTCCCTTGTGGGTGAGCGGAAACCACTGAAGAAGGACAGTTTGAGCAGGAGGGGCGCTAGTCGACTTGTGTTTCAGAATGTTCCTTCTGGTAGCAAAGTGAAGGAAAAGTGAGAACAGAGTTGGAAGCAGGAGGGTAGGAAAGGGCCCGTGGTCACAGACCAAGTGAGGGAATATGAGCTGAGAGTCATGACACCAGAGGAAGGGATACCAAGCATATAGGGGAGAGATGGGACCTAAGACAATACTCACAGGACTCCTGGGCTGCTGGCCGGGGACCCAGAAATCCTTAAAATATGGGATGAGGAAGTAGACAGGAAAGGAAAGATGGCGGCTTCCAATTTAGACATAACAGTCCTGAGGGATTAGTGGGACTGCCAGATGGAATGTCTCTCAGGCAACGGGAGATATGCATCTGCAATACCTAACCACAGTGCAAAGGCAGGGGCTTCTCCTTGCCTTGGCTTCTCCTTGCCTGAGGTCCTGGGGCGGAATGGCTCAGGGGAGTCCCAGGTGTCAGTGCTAAGGGACTCAAGTACCTGCTAACAGGTACAAGAGCAGAGACTGTGGGCACAGACTGGCTGCTTACTGTGTGTAAGGTCAAAACATCTCCCTATTGCCTCACGACAATGATCTACTAATATGACAGTTATGATCACTGTCCATTTACAGGAAATTATGACCCAGGAGATCACATAACTATAAAGCTAACTAATGGCACTCAAGAGCCTTAGGTCAGTCCCAGAGCCCTGGCTACCAAACTAGAGACCAAAGAATGATTCCCTTGCAAGAAGGGGTTCACCACAGGCTAAAGATAATCACAGTCAGCCTACTTATGAACTGACCTTCCACTACTCTGGACTTCTGATATTTCTTGGGCATCTACCCCCTCAGACCAGAAGGAAAAGATAAGGTAAGGCAATCCTAGTTTTCATCATTCTTTCCCTCAAAATGATCTTGTCAACAGATAATTCAGGACTGGATTAGAGCAGCAGTCTTAAAAGTAGGTTTCAAAGAACTCTTGAACATGGCTGAGGTGTGAGGCAGTGGCTCCATGAACCCCTTTTCCTTCACAGTTACCTTTCTCCCACTTCTCAGAAAAAGGCATGCCAATCCCACCCTTGGACATGCATGAGCCTGACATGAAAGACCTATCCCAGGGCACCATAGGGACAAAACAGACCCCGTGGGTGAGGCTGCTGCCTTTATTCCAGGTTTTATAACCTGCAGCACAGCCTGGAATCTGCCCTGTCCGTGGCCATTTCTACTAGGGGCACAGTAAGGACTTCTGGCTCTCACTCTAAAGCTATCACACACGGCTGACAGTATCTACTAGCACCGTGCCTCCTCAGTGCTTAGACTCCAACAAAAAGACAGGCTCTGAGGGAGAGACCCAGGGGAGCACAGGGATGAGCATAAAGGTACAGCAGACAGCTGGCAAGGCACATACTTCGTCCTACCTGGCTGGCCATCTGGCGTGATCATAGAGTGAAGGTGGTCACGTGCATGTGTACTGACACATGACATGAACTGAAAAGAAATGAAATCAGACCACTTCTGATAGAAAGTGAGTCTGATTTGACTGACTGGCTTGACAATGATGTCTAGCTTTGCCATCAAGGTCACATGAAGAACATACAACATTTTGACAAAAATATATTTAAATCAAAAGAGAAGTTAAAAAAAATAATAGTTTGGAGGGAAAAGGACAGCTGGGGAATCTTTCATTCCACATTTATTAGAGTTCCATGCATAGAGATGTAAATGTGAGAAAGGCATGCAATAAATTAAAACCATAAAGTGAAGATCACTCCTTCTTTCGAGGGGTATAATAGAATGCAATGGGGTCAAAGGAATCAGGCAAGGTGTTCTGAAATGAATCACAGATTTGTTTTCCCAAGGCTCCTAAATGCACCAGGTTCAACCCGGTGCCACCAAATGGAAATGCTGTTCTTTAACAGCAGATATAATTAAAAGTCATTTGTATATCTGGTAAAGTCTTTTTGGTATACTTCCCAGAAACTATAGAAGTGAGAAGCTTCTCTCAGGGTGAGAAGCTCTTTTGCAAATCAAAGGATTCCAATTCCTTTCTGTCAACAAAGCAGAAGTAGAACAAGAATGAATTGTAGCTCATCATTAGGGAATGGTTGTGGATGTTAAATCCATTGGAGATTTTTTGACGTATGAATCAGATGAAATAGAATTTAGTGATATTACTATAATAAATCTCCTATTCCCATGTAGGTAGCTATATGAACAAAGTTCCTCAGCATTTACATCTATAAAAACAAGGAATTTGATGTTGACTAGCACCTCATTCCAGTAACATGTAATATTCAGCCATAGAAGCATCTCAGTAAGAAATGTTTTTCTAAAAATTACTCCACTTCTCTGTTGACTAATTATCCATTAAAATCTTAATGTTTGTGTTGTTTTGATCAACTGAAGGTTAATGATAATAATAATGATTTATCAATCCAGAATTTACTTTTTATAATGGTATGAATATAAAAATTAAAGATAAATTATAGATTTATAATTGTAAGAAATAAAAATTAAATTAAACTTAGATCCATATTTTCATAAAATGGAAGTGTGATGGTGTGACAAATGACTTAGAAATATATTACATTGGGATAAAATTCTATAGAGAAAATGACATGGAAATACAAGTTCAAGATGAAAAAGAAATCATATGAAATTTCCAACTGTTAAAAACGAGTTGTTCATACATTTTTAAATGATTCATGGTGGATTACTAAATCACTAAGATATTGAGATAATATTTGAAACATCTTTTTCAAGATGGATAGTTTCATTTTTAAATGTCCATATGTAAAATACATCAAAAACTACATCTTTTGATAAGTGAAAAATTTTTATAGTCAACATAAAAATGTTCAAAGGAGTTCATAGTTTTCAAAATTATTTTCCATGGTATGTAAGTAAAGAAGAAAAAGAATGAAAACCACTGGTGTAAGAGCTTTGGGGTTCTATGGATTCTTCCATACCTAATAGCAAAAATATTCTCTATGGAACCTGATAGACTGTAAGGGAGATGCACAGAGTGATAGTGACATGGAGAAAAGGGCACGACAGAGCACAGTGCATACAAAGGTGATAAAGACAGCCGGGGACATGTAGGAAAGGGAATGACAGAAAGGTCATGGGAACACTCAGATGGAAGAGATTCCTGGCAGGGCACAGGGATCAGCTGCTTCTAAATGCCAGATAAAAAGAGTACAAAAAGGTTGGTCCCCTCGTGATAGAGAAGTTCAACACTGCCCAGGAACAAAAACATGACCCTGAACAAAGGAAGGCCACAAAACATTTTTTTCAATTTCAGTATTTCTGAAAGAATGTGCAAAGAAAACCAGGGATCATATTTTTATTTCTGAATTTCAACACTTCTGCTTTGGCTTTAAGTCACTCAAGAGACATTGGTTTTCATTCCTTTAATTATTTCAAGAAATTCTTGAACACACAGATTACACATACACACACACACAAACACAGACACTTAAGTTCTTATTTTTGTCCAAATTCTTTTTTAAGATAAAGAACGTCTAAAAACCATACCAGTTAAAAAAGATGTGGTTTGGCTGCTTTCTCCTACCACTTAAGAGTAGGCTCTCATGTCTTCGAAAACAATGAATTAAAATAGTATAGAAAAGGGAAAAACACTAGGAACTATAATTCTTCTCCACAAGCCAAAATGATAGCATGAAAAGCCAAGGCAGGCTAAGCAAACTAATTTCTCTCTCACCTGGCAACTCCACCCAGTCCTGAAAGGAACCTTTGGTCCCTTCTTTGTTGAGTGGCTCTCAAACAAAGATTCTGCAATGACATCCCACTTGTGTGAAGAAGAGACTGAGAGAGCAGTCAGTCTGGCTTTGGACAGAATATCCCTAACTTCAGCCAGCTGGCACAGTTCTAATTAGGCAAGCACTCTATTATCATTCTGTTATGGTGAAGTTTCCAGTCTCCTTCTGAACACTGAGAAAAAGGATCCAAGGACATCCTAAATCTCTGACATCAGAGGGAAAAGGAACTTAGTAGGTTCTAATTTAACTCCTAATGACTTAATATAGGTATCAGCTAGAGCAGAATAATGAACAGTTGGCCCATGGGGAGCATAGCAGATAGGTGTGTTCATCACACCATCGAGTGCTGGAGAAGGAAAGAGGATGACGGGTCTGCAGAGTGGAAAGGGGCAAAGGCCAAAGAGCACGTGGCCGTGGCCCCAGGCAGGAGCTGCCCTCATAGGGAACTGCCACCACCCCACCAACAGCCTCCTACCCACAAACCTAGTGCAAACTACTGAAGGAGTCCATCACCCTGAGAAGAGAGGGGAGATCACCAAATTCGAAAGAAAGGAATCTAAAAGGTGCTGTGTGACTTATAATCTGGGATTAGAACATTTCTTCCAAAAATTGAAATTAAATAGAATAAAATAAATTGGTGTGGGTGGGACCCACAATTTTGGACTGCTCTAATTCTCTTAGACATATGGTCTTGTAATGAAAATATAAGTCTGTGGAAGCAAAGAATGATCACAAGTAAATCAAAAATGTCTCGCGGCTTTGTCATTTTTTTTCCTTCTTTCAATCACCTAAGTTAAATATCCTCGGTGCCAGGCAGAGCAAGGCACAGGAGATACTGAGATCCATGACCACTTGCTCTCTAGGAGCTAGTTGTCAACACAGACAAGAAAACATTTCTAAATACCACAATACAGCTCAGACCATGAAGAGCGGAAACCCACCAAAGGCCCAGTTAACCCAGCCTGAGGGATGAGGAGAGGTGATAGCTGAAAGGAGGCCTAGAGACTGGAGGAATGAGCTGTGTCGAAGATAGAAGGGGAAACGCCGGTCAGTGCAAAGGCACAGGAGGCCACGTGGCACACCAGGGGAACTGCAAGGGATTCTGTACAGCGGAAGCCCGGAGATGCAAAAGAAGAAAGTGGGCTGAGAAGGCAGGCAGTGCATCAGGAGGGCCTGGTCTATTATCACATAAAAATGTTCAAAGGAGTTCATAGTTTTTGAAAAAGAAATCATATGACATTCCCAACTGGCAGCTGAAATTTAATTCTAAGGCAACTGGAGAGCCATTAAAAAAGTTGAAGCAAGCAAGTGACATAGTCAGATCTGATTTACAGAAAGTCTTTTCACCTAGCAAGAGCAGAGCCATAGGACCGGAAAGAAATACGGTCACAGGTGGGTCCACAGGCTGCTGCAGTAATCCAACGGGGAAAACAGGAGTCTCAGCTAAGGCGGCAGCAACGGGAATGGTAAAGAGGAGGCGGATTCAGGGGACAGTTATGAGGCAGAAACTAGCACACCTTTGATCACTTGGCTGTAGTGATATGCCAGGAAGTGCTCCACAGCTGCCTTTAAAAAGGAAAAAGAAAAAAAGAAAAAAAAAAAAGCCCTGATTTGTAGCATTTGTCAATTTCTACAGGGTAAAATTCCCTTTGTGGCTGTTCTCAAACTCCCAAAGTGGTGTCACTGAACTTGGAACTGGGCAGAAATGTGCACCATCAGCTGCTGCGAGTCAGTGTGAGTGAGCTCCAGCACTACCACCAGCACAGGAGACTTGGGACGAGGTATGAGTCTAGAAAAGTCAAGCCTCCCCTGCTCTGGGGACCTGGGTAGAACAGGAAACACAGGGCACTACCTGTAGTTACTAAGTCCTGACTGGGACATACTGAGTTAGAAGAAGATATCAAGATGTCCAGCAGGCAGATGGAGATAAGGGATCTGAACACTGCAGAGAAAAACCCAACTAGAAATCATTATTGAAACGAACATTGTGAGAAACTGTGTGTAAACCCAGAAGATAAGAGGATAAAGCACAGAACCCTATAAAACACCAACATTACAGAGATGAATGGAGAACTTGATCAAAGATGCGTGAGTAGGACCTTTAAAAAAAGGGAGGGTTTCTCAGGACCAATTCCCTAAATATTTCCCTGACTGATAATCAATTCACCAAAGAATTAACCTAGTAAAGTTACCAAGTGTACCTATTTTTAAAACCTATTTTTTAAATTATTTATATAGCAATTGTTCATTAGAGGGACTTGCTTTCCTCAAATTGGCCTGTCTGAATATAAAAAGCCAGAAGAGGAGTTTTAAGGAGCAAGGAACAGTCAGTGGCCACAAATGCCATACGAGAGCTCAAGAGCTAAGAGAAACAAAGATGTCCCTCATGCTCCAGAGAAAGGTGGTGGTGGGAAGATGCTAGTGGACAAGTGAATGGAAAGAGAAATTGAGATGGTATAGAAACTCCCACTGAACAGAGTAGAGAAGAAAACCTCAGGGAGAGGCTATTGATTATCTTTCCTTTTTTTATATTTCTTGTGTAACTCAAAAAGGTTTACATGTTGAATGGGAAGAGCCAGCATTTGGAGAAAAATTGAAGGATTAAACAGAAGGGTGAGAAGAATCAATACACTAATGTTCCAGAAGAGGAAGCAGGAAATAAAATTTGTAGTAAAAGTAAAGGGGAAAGATACACTTCCCTAACTCATTTGTGGAGCAATCCTTCTGTTAGCTCAGAAAATGGCTGAGTTTCATTTTACCAAGACAAACAAGGTACGTGTCATCTACTTAGAGGCCCTTCTGCAATTCCATTTGATTCCAGTTAGAAAATTTCCTGACTGAGGGATGCCTGGGTTAAGCCTCTGCCTTTGGCTCAGGTCAGGATCTCAGGGTCTTGGGATCGTGCTCCACTTCGGGCTCTCTGTTTCCAAGCATTAAAAAAAAAAAAAAAAAAAAGAAAGAAAGAAAAAAAAGGAAAGAAAAGAAAATTTCCTGAATGATATTGGTCTATACCCTGAAGTCACAGGAAACAGGAACCAAACCTGAAAGTATGCCAATCTTGCATCATTAAGTGCAAAATTTAATTGTTTTATATTCTCCTTGTTCCAAACCCTCCTGCCTTCTATCACTGCCCTTCCCTTACAATATCCTACCTCTCCCAGTGAATTCCCACTTTACCAGACCAAGAAATATGTATCCTGTTTTGTTTTTACCTGATATATTTAAAACTTATTTTTAAAGTATTTGATGCCTAGAATGATTTGTTTTTATGCTTGAAAACACTGACTGACTTTTATAAATGCACCAGATTCTTTCAGATCAAGTCAGTGGCTGCTTAAGTAATGATCATCAATATCACTTTAACATGTCAAAACTGTCACCTAACCATTACTGGAAAGTTATCAGTTCTTATAAATGAAGTCTGTCTTATAAATGTTTGATTATTTTCTAGTCAAATTAGGATGTTCTCTAAAGGAGGGCTTAGTGATTTGCCAGACCTGTCAGGGATTGAATTACACAGGACTCCAGCACTGTAATATAATATCCTGGTCACTTCATGGCCATTTAACAAATTTCTCTGGCTACCGTTTTATAGGAAACCAACTGAGAAGATTCATGTTCACTATACTGTATAACTTTTATCTGTCCTCTGTAGCCAAAGGCCAGGGAACAGTGAGATAAGCTAGGGGCTGAAAAGAGAGAAAAACGTTTAACAGAAGTTCCACACATACTCCTGGGACAAACACAAAGACTGCAGAATAATCTGGGTAGTAGAAGTTTGGCAAAAAAGAAAGCATTTACCCTTAGTGTACAGGTTTAACTCAGCTCTCAAATGGCACAACAGACATAACAGGGATTTTATTTTATTTTATTCAAGGATTACATTTTGCTTTCTTCTACAAACTGTCTAAAAAAACAAACACTTTTGATCTTTACAGATTTATGCAAGTATCAAATGAGAAAATGTCTGACTGCTGTAAAAACTGGTAGTATAGAATACATACAGAAATAATCCAGCTGACGAGCAAAATGAGGATAATAGCTGCTTCAAGAAAGAAAATTCTAGGGGTACCTGGGTGGCTCAGTACATTAAGCATCGGCTTTCAGCTCAGGTCATGATCCCAGGGTCCTGGGATCAAAACCCACATCCAGCTCCCTGCTCAGCTTGCAGGGGTGGGAGGGAAGCCTGCTGCTCCCCTCCTTGTGCTCTCACACTCTCTCAGATAAAAAAATAAAATCTGAAAGAAAGAACGGCGAGGAGGGAGGGAGAGGGAGGAAGGAAGGGAGGGAAAGAAAGGAAGGAAGGAAGGAAGGAAGTTCTAAAAACATAACTTACTACGAACAAAAGAAAGAAACCCCCAGAGAACACCATCCAACAATACACTTGAGGGGCTACTAAAGGGGATTCTACTTTTACCTCAAGAATCACGAGTGGAAAGTCAAGACTTAGGTTACCAACATGAGCCTTTTGTTTTGTTTTAAGAACACAAATAAATTAGTAACCTACCGTCCGTCTGAGATTTACTGAGGAATATTGTGCTGGCCCGAGGATGGTCTGAAGGATTGAATTCCATGTTCAAATCTTTAAAGAAAGAAAAAGAAAACACATAAATATCGATTTGATAACTCAGGGGAGTCAAGATTAATTTTCAGGTTTTTTAACTGATAATACATTCAAGGATTCTGGCAAAAACCTAAGTTATTATGTTAATACATTCTTCTAGGTTCAATTAAGAACACTGCTATTTAGAAACTTGAGAAAGTCACCCATAAAAATTAGACACTTGGTGGAAGATCTGTTGTCCTCAAATTCCATTTTCTTTTTAAAATTCTGCTCTGCACCCAGGATACTACAAAATAGCAAGATAGAGCTATAACCCTCAATTAAAGGGAATTAGGTGCTACAACCGACTCATCTAAAATCTACCATTATTTAAGCAGTATTTCCTTGTTAAAGGTGATTAAAATAGAGTACCTCAGCCAAATCAGCATTCACAAACTACTTGATTTAAAACTGTTATTTTCTAAAAAGGCACAATTTATCCTTCAGAGCAAAGGCCACAGATTGGCCAACGGTGGGCATAATCTCGGGCCATGGATATGTTTTGTTTGAGCCACAGACAAACACTTAATGATTTTTGTATTTCAAACATATAACACAGAGACAAAAATGTATTTCCAGCTTCTCTTTCCACTGGGTTCCCATCCCAGTGGTCACAATGGGCTGAATGCAGCAGCTGCTGGCCCCTCCAGGTGAGACCTAAGATTCCAGTGCTCAGCGGTCAACCCTCTCGCCTCCGTGACACCCATCAGGTACTGCTTGCTCCTCACTCTCAGACCTTCCCACCCCACTGGCATTTGGTTTTGTAATCCCTGCCTCCAAACAATCTCCAAGAGCTAGAGGCTTGTCAGTAAAGTATAAACAATTTAGAATCCCATCATAGAAGTTTTTCTAGCTTAAAAAAAAAAAAAAAAATGATTTCAAGGGGAGGGAAAAAATAGTTAAGCAAAACAAAAGATTTCAATTAGGGGAGGGAAAAGAAAACCAAAATTACCAGAAAGTCAGAATGGTCTTCAAATCAGCTTCCAGCATCAGAACAAAGACTATTTTGAGTTCATTTCAATAAATTTGCAAAGAAACCTACTCAAGGCCAATAAAAATAGATGGTATCTATCCTTAGCTTTCATAGCTAATTAAGTCAAAAATAAAAGAAAAAAGGATGGTCATATACACGTGGGAAGCAACACCTAACCACTTATCCACAGAGACTCACCTCAACAAACCTTTGAAGTAAAGCAATCTTCCCTACATCAGCCAACGGCTTATTGGACTACAGCTCCTGACCTCACCCTGGGTGCCTGATTTAAACAATGCATTCTTGAATCTTAAATGCTATTTCAATTATCTGGTCCTTCTTCTGTGACAACTATTAAAATCATATCGACAGTATAGCGGTTTCACAGCTAAAATATGGAAGGAGAAAGCCAAAAGAGACAATTTTTCACACTTGCTTCAATTTGAACTAGATAAAATTTGGCCAGAAATCTGGTGAAAATTAGTCTTTATTACGGGGTTTCCTGCTCAAATAGGATTTTGTTATGAAAAAGTCAGAGGCGCTTGGGTGGCTCAGTTGGTTAAGCAGTTGCCTTTGGCTCAGGTCATGACCCCAGGGATAGAGCTCCATATTGGGCTCCCTGCTTAGTGGGGAGTCTGCTTTCTCCTCTGCCTGTCCCCCTGCTCATGCTCTCTCCCTCTCTTTCAAATAAATAAAATCTTTATTTAAAAAATTAATAAATAAATTTTTTAAAGGTCAAGTAACAAATATGTTACTCAATTATTTTTTTGAGAACTCCAGCATATGAAAACTGAGGGCATATATGTAATCCCAACCACGATGGATACTTTTAACTTCCAAAATCTTAACTTACAGTCCCCATAGAAGTACTGACTGAAAAACAAGGTGCTGCAGTGTCCCATGCTGATGGTAGAGTAACAGAAACTCAACGCCCTAGCCTTGGACAGTGTCAGCACTAAATCTATTTTGAACTCATCCACCAGACCAGTTTTGAGGGATTTCTCTCAAAAAAGGGCTGGGGTGGGCAGAAGACTGTCAAGTGACAGATTTTAATCTAGACATTTGAAAAATACACAGGCAGGCCACCCTATGCAGCCTCACTTTATCATTAAAAAGTTCACTAGGGGTTTGTAAAACACCACAAACAAAAAGTGTAGTTTTTCTGTTTGAAGACAAAAGTGGAGCCAAAATAACACAAGACTGCCACTTCTTAGGGAATTGAGATCCTGATGCTTTAAATTTAAGAAATGTCCTGGAGGACAATCCCTAGAGATAAGGATTCTATACTATAATGGTCACAAAACCTAGAAATGGCTAAGAATGGAGACATTCACAGATTCTGAGAGAAGGCTGCCGATAATAGGGCATTTGTTATGGTAACTAATAGTGTGCCTAGATGGGAGAATGCTATGCCACCATAAAACATTTACGCGAACCATCCTACTCACCGTGAGCACAGCCTCATGTAAGGAATTGTTGAATCACTATGTTTCCACCTGAAACTAGTCTAACATTGCATGTCAACTATACTTCAATAAAAATACTTCATAATTTTAAAAATGTGAAGAATATTTTAGTCACATGGAAATAGTAATACCATATGTCATTAGGTGAAGAAAGCAGCATGGTGTCATTTGGGTAGGGGGGAATATGCACAGGCATAGTATACATATTTAAAAGAATATACACTAATACTTGGTTACCTTTGAATAATGCAAGGGAGACACTTTTTCTTTTCCATGTTTTCTAAGTTTCCTGCATTGAGCATATTTTCATCTGTTTAACTTTCATCATTTCAAACATTAATGTTTTAAAACAACTTGTGATAAAACAACTTGTTATCCACTAGGTGGCTGGACATTATTTCTCCAGCACACGTGGATTTTCCCAGGAGATGCCCTGAGCAATCTGGGCTGTGGCTGTCGTATTCTCCTTTCCACAAGTCAGGGCAGCCTTGCACAAAGCCACCAAGCTGAGTCGCCCCACCAGCACTGGCCATATGCTGTAGGAACTCGTGATAAAAGACAATGTGCTGTGAGGGACGAGGGACCCCCCCCCCCCCGGGAGGAGCCTCTGTCCTGCCCGCAGCTGCCCTGTTAGTACACTGCACACTTCCTAGTCTAAGCAGAGCAGGGCCATGGGAGAGGACAACCACTAGCTCTCCTGTGCAGAGGTTAAGGGTCTAGCTGCGTGATAATAGAACGTGAACCAGAATTCTGGTCTCCATCTGAAATCTAGACTCCAAAGTTTTTCCCATTACCCCTACTAGGCCCAGACCTTGCCTCAGATCCTGACTCCCCTAGAAGAACTGGAGCTCAAAAGAGAAAGGAGGCAAAAGCCGACACAGAGGAAAATCCAGAAGCCCCTAAAGCTGGGTTCACATAATGTTTCTAAGTTCTCCCTGGAATTTAAAGTTTGGGATCTAGATCCTGAAGGAGATAACCAGGAAGTTTATACAAAGAAAAATCGAGGCTATCTCTGCTTCTAAAGAGTACATGTAACACTGCTGAGGAACACAGACTAATTTTTATCGGCAAACATGCCCAGATGTTAACACATTAGAGCTCAACACTTTCATGAGTTGCCAGGGCATTACTCAGAAAAAAAGCATCTAACAACATGCTGGTTTGCATTTTCTGCAATCCTAACCCAGATCCATATTCCATAACCACAGAGTGGAAAGTAATAAAACTCCTGCCAACTGTAGGTCAATGGGCTAACTTTGCATAGGGCAAGTATGAAAGCCCCACTTCTATTAACTATTCACATGAAGGTGGGCCAACCTCACACCCGCTTTACCTAGCACTGATTTACATAGGCACAAGAGCAGAATACAAAGGTATAAGGAACTGCCAGGTGTTTCCTACATAGAAGAGCCCCAGATCTTGAAGAGAAATATGGCAATTACAGTATGTGCTTTGGCAAGGGAATACCAACTTTTCAGGGAAAAAATGAGAAAAGGCAGCAGTCTCACAAACCAAGCAGAAAAAACCTGCCGTATCACTCAAACTTACACTCTGAAGTCAAGCATGACAAAACTGCTACTTTAGCCATAAAGAAAAAAAACCCCACACTGTAGAAAGTCAGAAAAATGATATCCCAGATGTGAATGAGTTGGAACACTCATGGAAGAGTGTAATGATGTCAGTTCAGCTCAGTGATGTTTCTTTCTTTTTTTTTCCTTTTAAAAGATTTATTTATTTATTTATTTATTTATTTTGAGAGAGAGAGCTCTCAAAAAAGGGGAGGGGCAGAGGGTGAAGGAGAGAAGGAATCTCAAGCAGACTCCCTGTGGAAAGTGGAGCCCCACAGAGGCTTCATCTCACAACATTGAGTTCATAACTTGATCCAAAATCAAGAGTCAGAAGCTTTACTGAATGAGCTATCCAGGCACCTCTCAGTGATGTTTCTGAGTGGCAAGAATTAAAGGAAGAAAGTCATGAAATAACAAGGTTAAGATCAGAGATTACAGATGAAATAAAACCTCACTGCTAAGGAATGCTAACCATTGTGAAGTCAGTAAGCACTAATTGTTCCCATAATCCTCCTCCAATTCACCACCGTGACGAGCACCCCCCACCCTCCCCTCCCCTCTTAGAAACCCACAAGCCCTAGCTTTGCCGTCAGACCCGCCCGCCTTCGCAGAGCACATACAGCCCCATCGAGCTCTTGCATTACCTGATGTGCCAACTTATCGAGAAGTGATAACTTACAAAATCAAATACTCACTAGGCTGGGTGAAATTAAGTATAATTTTAGTGACCACAACACCATCCTTACTGAAAGAATAAAATCCCACTGCAATACTGCCATCCCCAAGAAAAGACCCACAGAGAGGAGCTGGCTAGTGACACCACATAAGGGCCAACAGCTCTGCAGCAAGTGAGGTCAGCACTTGGGCAATCTCTGGAAGGGGCACACAGAAGGATGAGATGCAGTTTGTCCTACAGGAACTTACAATTTAGTCAGCAAAACAAGATGAAATACCTGATCCCATCAGAATAGAGGATCAGCCAGTGAATAATGAAGAACAGGGTATCTAACCAAATGCTACGAGATAGAAATAGTGTACTTAAAAGAACTTAAAGCACTGGATTCTTTCTTAGAGTCAAAAATTTATACTGCTTCCCCCTTCCTGCCCACCCCCCAACTCCAGCAAGGCCATTCAATTCAATGAGGTGAACAAAAAGGTACTGAGCCTATACTACGTATGTTCAGTCCTGTTGATAACAAAGACTACTTTGGGGTGTTAACCATGTCTGTGTCTTTCCCCTTCCAGTTACTCCATCAGCTATTTCCTGGGCATGAGAATGCATTCTCGACTTTCAAAGGGCTGTAGTACATTAATAGTGAGACAAAACTTGTATTTAGATGACTTAAAAACAAATCATGTTATTTCTATCACATACTTGCCTTAATAATTATACTGTGACAGGGTAAATTAGCATTTTATTAGATACCATGAGTATGAATACAATGGGTATTTGCTAAGGTCAGTTCAAACTGCCATGGTTTTCATTCATTCACTCAACAAACAATCGAGGAGCATCTCTAGTTCCACATATTGAGGATACAAGATACAGAAGGGAACAAAACAGATCAAGTTCCTGTTCTAATAATGTGTCCTTCTAATTTTAAGGTGTGAAGTACCAGTGGAAAACACAAAAAGAATAATTTAAAAAAACCATCAAGAACACAATAAATTCAAGATATCTGGGTGGTTCAGTCAGTGCCTTCAGCTCAGGTCATGATCCCAGGGTCCTGGGATCAAGTCTCACATCAGGCTCCTTGCTCAGTAGGGAGCCTGCTTCTCCCTCTGCCTACTGCTCCCCCTGCTTGTGATCTCTCTCCCTCTGACAAATAACTAAAATCTTTAAAAAAAAAAAAAAAAAAGTATATTTTAAATCCTATAATCCACTTTTAGAAAGTAAAAATCAACTATCCTAGAGTTCTAGGAATCATTCATTCCCCAAAGAGAGGCACAAAAGGTGGAGTAGAAAAAACACCTTTTATAATATAAAAGATCTAGATTTGAATACATCTCTGCTCATTCTAGGGCCTTGGGCAAATTGCCATACTATGCCATACTGGGTTTCATTTTCCTCATCTACAAAGTGGGCAAATAACTCCCAATTTAGAGGATTGCCATGATGATTAGAAGATATTCACATAAAGCAATAAGCATGATATTTGTCACACAATAGGTACCCCTTAAAGAATGGCTATTAAAATTTTAGGGTGTTAAAAAACATTATTACATAGCATCTAGCTCAATGCTAGAGACACAAAACTCTCCAAATATGTATGTTAAAGACACTAAAAATGATGCTAAGCCATCATTATACAGTATCTTTTCTCTAGGGAGTTCTGATTAGAGACTGATGTTTAAAACTTCAGTGTTTCAGTGACGCCTGCATAGCTCAGTCAGTTAAGCTGCTGCCTTTGGCTCAGGTCATGATCCCAGGGTCCTGGGATGGAGCCCACATTGGGTTCCTTGCTCAGCAGGGAGCCTGCCTCTCCCTCTGCTTGCAGCTTCCTTTGCTTGTGCGCATGTGTTCGTGCGCGCGCGCGCGCGCGCGCGCGCTCTCTCTCTCTCTGACTAGTAAATAAATAAAATCTTAAAAAAAAATAACTTCAGTGTTTCACACTCCTGATACAGATCTTCCTACCTCTCATAAAACAGAACAAGGTGATCCATAATGACATGATGAACCAGCCCCTAAGGGAGGAAGTCTTTACAGAGAAAGGGCAGTTTTAAGAAATATTATGGACTCTCTAGAGTTGACTTCAAACCTTAGGAACCAAAGTTTTGAACTACTAACTGCTTCTTTACCATCATGACACTTATTAAGACATACAGTCCAATTAAAATATTAACAGAACGGACTTTCTAAGTCTACTGCCACACTTTCAGGTGCTAATAGAGATATTCAGTCACGCTGCTTTGAGTCCATTTCAGCTGGGTACAGGTTATGAAGGGATGGATCCTTTATTCAAAACTGAAAATAGTCAAACAGCGTGCTTGCCAATCAGCTTAATTCAGCAGTCTTCTCCTACGCCAGGTAACCTAATTTTCTCCTGTTCTTTCCACAGATGTCACAGTATCAGAGATCCAAAATGGCTCATCTTGGCTTTTAAACCAGCACCAGTATTATAACCAGTGTTATAAAAGATTCATACAATAAAATAACATCCAGGAGTCATTATCTATCACTGATGGTCTGGAAAGCTAGGAAAAACAGGAAAACAGAGAAGTACATCAAGGCCTAAAATGTACTGGGTCTAATACAGATAGGAGCCACAAAAGACAATCTGCACAGAACAGTAACTTCCCACCCTCTACCTCTTTACTCTGCACTGGCAGCCTCAGTTTCCTATCTTTAAATATTTGACATGATCAAGATCTCAAACTTTTAATTTCAACTTTAGGACGACACATTTCTAAATCTGGTTATGATCTTCAAGGCAATGATGAAATCGAAAAAGTCAGCTTAAAATCAGATTGATCTACTTTTTTTTTAATTACTACTGTCCCACTAAAAATCAGTGATTATCTCTATTCATCAGTACCAAGGAGACCAAAATCAAGAGCTTGACTCCCACCCCCACCCCCCCCCACCTCCCACCCACCTTCCCACCCCCCGACCCCGCACTGGTTTGCTCTATCAGTTGCTACCAGGCAAGTCCCATCCCAGCAGCTACATCCCCACTCACAATAACCACTGTTGCTAGCAAATTCCGGTTCATTTTAAAGCCATCTTTTCTACTCCCACTGATTCTGAGTTTACTCTTACAATTATTCTAATGCACTTAGATTTGGTTATTTTCTGTTTTCACTCTCTACTTTCAGCTTCCTGCATCCCCAAGGGCGGTGCACACTTGTGGCTTTGTGGGCACGTTATCTCTGGGTCCACACACCCAGGTGTGCCAGGTCTCCAGGTCCGAGTCTGTGCCTGCATGTATGTGTCTCTGTGTGCATCTCTCTGCTCAAACACGTCTGACTCTCATTCATGTGTTCTCTTTCTCTCCATCAACCTATCTATCCACCTGTCTCTATCTACCTCTTTCCCATCTCTCAGTCTTTCTTCCACTCTTTTCCTCTTTCCCCCACTCCTACCCTCTCCCCCACCCACCTTCTCAAGTCTCTCTCCACTGTTACTCTGTCTTAAGATGAACCAAAGGAGACAGAGCAAGATCCTAATGTTAAGATTAAAGACAGATTATCCTGACAATATGGCAGACCAGATAAACTAAAAGGTGTCACACTATAAGCACTTAGGAATGTGAGATAAAATATAAGACATCCTTTCAAATGCCTATAAGAGTGTATGTCAAGAACGTAAGGGAGATGACCTGAGGCCTCAGAGAGAACTGAGGTCTTCCAGCAGGGATAGGCTATCCAGCCCTGTAAACTGGGTCTTAGGTCTCACCTCTCATCCTGGCCTAATTACTAATCTAATCTCCTTTTATTGATTTAAAAGTATTTTGGTTTTTAAATCACCTTAGTTTAAAGCCCTACAGGGTAGGATATAAGCCCACAGAGTTGACAAAAGTTGGAACTCATGCTTTTACATATATGGGCTATGATCTCAACAAAACTAAACTGGAAGAAAAAAAAAAAGGTCATGAACCTAGATGAAGAAGGAGGTTGGGCCAAGAGAGGAAAAGGCTCCCAATCCCTCAGTAGCTGGTAACCACTGATGTGTCTGTATCTCTAATGTGGTTTTGGAGTTCTACTCTACACATGTAGTTCAGGAAATCCCTAGACACATTTATACCAAATTGGTCACATGTCAGTGATATCCCCGGGTACCTGACAGAATTAACTGTAAACTGCTCTGGCAGGGGGAGCCTGCCTCCCAGAGCTCCACCAGATTATGTCCTCTAAAGACAGACTCATCATTCAAGACACAACTGGCAAGACACAGGAAGAAAGAATCCATTGTAAGCAAGAGTCAGAAGACACAACAAATAGCAAGATTAGGCTTTTGAGAACTTGGAATAAGAGAATAATTGGATAGAGACCATAAGATAAATATGTACACAACTGTATATGCTAACTAAACACATAAAAAAATAAAAACGTAAGGGAAAAAGAGCATTTTGGGAAAAGCCCATGTCCATATGTATATCCATATATATATACACACATGTATGTATGCATATACATGTAAACACATGTATATTCCAGAAATTTAAAACACAGTCATTGAAATCTGAAACTAAATAGATGGGTTAAATGGCACATTAGACTCATCCGAACATGGGATTGGTGCCCTGAAAAAACACCTGAGGAAATCACTTAGAATGAAGCACAGCGAGATCAAGAACTAACAATGTATAGGATGAAAAAGTCCAGCTAACAGTGGCTCTGCACTCCATAACCAGTCAGAATAAAAAAGACTCTTAGCAAATCCCTTTCATCTGATAAAAGGTATCTTCATAAAGGCTATCTGCCCCAAACCAACAGCAATCCTCATACTTAATGGTCAAACATCAGGCGCGTTCTCCTCAGGTCAGAGAGGAGGCAGTGATCCAGCTACCTTCAATTCAACATTATAAGGGACAGGCCAACAAAAGAAACAACACAAAGAGAATTTACTGGACTGGAAAGAAACATAACTGTCGTTCTCTGCATATAATCCTCTACTTAGAATATACAAGGGGCTTTGCAAATCTATTGGCAATAAATACAAATTAAGATACAGAAACTATTTTCATTCAGTTACCTTAGTAATTGTGCCCCACTGAAGGAGCAGCACCATCACCCTTACCCTACGGTGTTTAGAAATGTATGGGGACAATTTTGGCTGTCACAATGATAAGCAGCTGCTACTTGTCTGTTACCACAGTCCCACACAATGAGGAACTGTGCCACAAAATGTCAATAGGGCATTCACTGAGAAACACTGTGGCCTAGAGCAAGAAACAATTAACAAATGTAATAATGGTAATATTAAAAAGGCTTAATTTGACTGTGCAGGTTCGCATGAAGCCTACTGGGAAAAAAAAGGCTCAATTTACTGTTACAAAAAACTATCATTAAATTTAACAAAAGATTTTAAGATCTTATACAGAAAATTATAACATTTTATAAAAAAGCTAAAATAAATACATACGTATATGAATAAATATTCTGCGTGCACACGCACACACACATACACACACTCATAAATACATACAACTACTCACATGCATATACATCCTTACTTGACATCACACCCACCCTGTGTCAGACCCTTTGCTACATGCTGGGCTGGGATATAGCACTAAACAGCAGACAAGGTTCTTGCTCACAGAACTATCAATCCAAGTATTTGAAAGTTTAAAGATGATCACTCTGTCTGGTGACAGTTCGTATTACAAACTAATCTCTTCCACTCTGAAACTAAAATTGAGGCAGGGGCTTTTCCAGGATACATGCTTCATCCCAGCGTTACTCTCCTTTGAGCATTTTGCTGATTATGCCTACATCCACTAGAGGTCAGGCAAGGAAGAACATACAGAAGGTTATAAAGTCATCACAGAGGGAGTGGGGGGTTGGAAGAGCAGTGCTACTACATGCTCACTCCCATATTAGCTTTAGTGGAAGTGTAAGTACAAGCTAACACATCCAAGAATACTTTGCTATACCCACAGTACTATTGTTATTTGCATATAATCAGCCACTTCGAAAGTAAGAATAAGCTCTCGCTGGCTTACATGTTCAGTCACTGGCCAGCCCTATACAACCTGCTGGTCTGGTTTCCCACTTCTCTTTGCCTTATACCCTTACACTTCGTTTTCCCCACACACATACCTAATATCCTCTGTTTCTCATGGGCTTGACTAGAGCATCCCTTCTGCCAGGAACAGCCCCTTCTAGGTCAGCCCACCTACCCATTCCTGCTCCCACCTCAAATCTGGCCAAGGCTTGGTGGTCCCTGAAAGACCTTCTCACTCATCTAGGCTTGCTCACTTGTCCTTCTCCACTCCAACCAATCTTGTTACATGTCTGTGTTCTAGCAATTTTCTTCTATCTCCATAACTGTTGGTTTGAATACATGATCCCCCAAATGTGTACTGATTGTATAAAGGTCAGTGAATAAATTCAAGTATCTTCTAAATGCCACCAAGCTACTGAAGCAGACACATATATTAACACAAGATATTCCAGGAGTTTCTATCCTCCGGCCCATATACACACACTTATTTCCACAAATTCTTAAGCAATTCAGAATGTGGGAAGGATCACATGAATGACACTGATGGAAAGTGCTCCAAGGATTACTGGTAGAACAGAGATGACTTCCTAGAACAGATGAGATTTCAGTGGACCTGACAGATTCTTATTTGAAGAAGGCTGCTCAAAGGGGGATACATTTCAGCCAGAAGGAAGAGGATGGGCCAAGGCACATGGTGGACAGACAAAAGCTTTTTAAGGGACAGTCAGGAGACATACATGGCAAGCCTAGAGAGTTCAGAAAGAAAAGCCAAAGGAAGCAAAGCAAGAACAGTGGATTCAGGCCAAACTGCAGAAGACCACGAACGCCAGAAGAAGAAGCTGCATTTCTCCTGTAAACAACGAGGGACAAGCCACTTATGTTGTTCCAAAATACAAATCTGGCTGCTGGTATCTGTGTTTAGAAAGATATCCTCTGGGAAAAAAATTTGAAGGTGAAGGGACAAGTTTAAATTCAAAAAAAAAAGGAGAAGAGAAAAATCATGCATCTGATTTATTATTATTATTTTTTTTACCTCAGATAAATTAACTGAAAAATGCTTACTCTGTCCTGGCATCAAATTATTAAGCATATACTGCAGTGTTTGAAATCCAGCAGACAACAAGGTATTTTTAAAAAATGCAACTAAAAGCTAAAAGACTAAATTCTGGTTTCTGCTTAGCTACTTAGCCATGCTACTTCTCCAAGTCTCAATAAAATACAGATGATGGTAATTCTCACACCTTCTTTGCAATCAGTGGCGATGCAGGTTGCAGGTTAAAGCCAGCGGGATTCATGGGCCCACATGGGGACCATATGGAATCAGTACCATCTTGGGAAAAGGACCATGTGTACAAAGTCCAAAGGCTCAACAATAATTAACTGAATATTGTAAGTAACATAAAATCATGATCAAGTGAAGTAGCTCTTCGAAGGAAAGGAAAAGAAAAATTTGCAAGGCCCAACCATTAACTCAAATGTAGATTAATGCAAGCAAAGAGAAGGAATCTCCTAGCAACCAGCCTCTTCTGAGAGGCATGAATTAACACTATCACAGAAACAGGAAAAACACCACTTGGATCACTGATATTTTAATACCAGGCAAATACCTAGTCTTTTACATATGGGCAATACTGACAAAATGTGCTACTGTAGGCAACTAAAAAGTGTCCCAAATGACACCCAGAACGCCAGGGAAGAGATATTTAACCCCCTTATCATTATTTAATTCAACACTCAACAACTGTTCATTGAGAATCAATTTGATGTCGGCACTGTGTGCAAGGAATACATTGGTGAATGAGCCTGGGGCCCAGTAGAGGGTAAAGGCTAGGGGAGGAGTGAACCAGACAAAACAGCCAACAGTAGTTAAGTGTTCTGCTAGGGGCAAGTGCTGTGGGAGAAGCAAGGAGAGAGCTGAGGCTTCCAAAACGGGGTTAGTTAGCCTCAACGTGTTAAGAGTAGGGGTACTAAATGCAGAACTAGCGTACCAAAGGCACAAAGTTGTTTTGTTTTTAAAGCACATACTGAGCCTTTAGGACACACTTAAAATATGTAAGAGTGTAAGGAGAAGTGGTGAGAAAAAGTTCTTGGAAGAGTTAGGATTTTACTGGGGGCACCAAGAAGCTACTGAAGGATGATGTGACATAATTAAACACACACCTAAGAAAAATCACAATGGCTGCACAGTGGGGGTAAAAAATGAAACAAAGGAAGACGAGACCAGAGGATAGGATATTAGGAAGGAGGCTGTGGCCATAATTCAGGGGGGAAGGAAGGTGGTTAAGAGAAGTGGATGGACTTGAAGATATTACAGAGGGACCCAATGCATTTGGTAACGGGGCCCAGCACAGAGATTAGGCCCAGCAGGGGGAGGGAGCAGGAAGAGCCACAGGGTGGTGCTGCTGGGTTCATCTTACCTGTGGGAAAGCAACAGTCCATTAACCCAGTTAAACCCCAAACACTAACAGCCATGCTAAGTGCCTTTAATTGCTCATTTTTCCCATTTCCCAACACCATTCCCTCAAGTCTAAACAAGATAACCTGTTACCATCCAGGACAATGGTAGCAAATCCGGCCTAAGCAGCAGTTTCCTGAACCTTCTCTGCCTACTCTTTATTCTGAAGCCTTAAATGATAGCCAGTGTGTAACCCCTGACCTTCTATGATCTGGTTTCTTTGTCAAAGACTGCAGAAGGGTCAAAAGCATGAATTTACTTTCCAAAACCAGGCTTACAACTGCTTATTTTAGAGCAAATGGTGGTAGAAATTTAAAGCTGTGAAAATGTTTATCATTTGCTTATATGCATGAAGTCCTGAAGGAGGATTTTTTTTTTTTTTGCTTTTGCTTTTCTCTCCAAGGATGTACTGCCAAATTTAATCTTTTTAACTGTTTTAATAAATCTTTTTAAAAGTTCTGTTTGACATACATACTTCCCAAGATCTTGTAAATGATGTCATTTGTTTCAAATAGTAATGTCTTAGTTTCATTGATTCTGCTTCCTTTCTAAACTTGGTGATGATGCCAGGGTTTCATTATTCATTACCCTCTACAAGCTCATGTCTCTTTAGAATCCTACCATCAAAAAATCACTGGTTCTTCCTTCTGTAAGATTCCATAATGCAAAACCCTGGCTTGCACTCCTCCAGTGAAAGAAGTCACTCAGAAGCCATGAAGATCAGGAACCTCCATCTGCTGAAAAACAAACTGTGCATTCAAGGTACAGAGATCTCCACACCTCACCAATAGGGTTGGCTTTTTTGTATCCATTTCCCCCAAATATCCCTAATCGAAGCACAATATTGCTGATACACAAGACAATCCTAAGGAATGCCAAAAATACCACGTCTTCTCTTCCAATGCCTCTCCCATGGCAAAGCTGTGAACAACACACGGTGGTAAAAAGCCCCCCGTCCTGAGGAAAGCTCACAACGTCATCTGGGATGCAGATGGCCCCTGCCTCACAAGCTGCTGATGCAGGGGGAATGGCTGGTGCTTCTGACCTGGGCTGGGGGGCAACTTTTCAATCCCCAACCCTCTATTCCAAAAAGAAGTCCCACTGACACAGCCTGAGGACCTGCCACAGAGAGCAGCCGACAGGGACGTACCAAATGCAGCACGCAACACAGAAGCTACAGCAGAAAGAGACATTCCCCTCTTTATTTCTGAAAGTTAATCTGCTTCCTGCTAGGTTCAGGATAAGGCTCACCTTGGTTCCCAGTTTCAGCATCTCAGTGTTTGGGGGGATTTTTACAAAGCCCCTTCTTGAGGAGCCTCTTGGATTGAAATGGCAAAACAACAGCAAAGGAGCAAGGGCAGGGATGAAGAGAAGCTAAATGGAAATCCTAAGAAGTAGAAATATTGGAGAGGAACAGAGAAGAAAACTATCCAGTCATGAGACCAAGATCCTTCTGTGGCTGGTAGAATGGCACGAATACCATTCCAAAAGAGGAAAAAAAAAAAAAAGCTCCACTTAACATGACCACTTGGAAAAACACTGTTTCTTTAGATATAAAACTGTAAGATTGTTATTTTAATAAAAATAGCAGTTTTACTTTACGGTAATACTAAGAAACCATCATAAAAATTCCTATCCAATCTACTTTTGGAGGCTTATGGCTAAGCTGTAAAAGACTTGATTTTTAGAGTTAGAATCAAACTTCTGTTTTCCATTCTCCAGAGTCTGGCCAACATTCAAGCAAATGCCTTAAGCCTGGGGGGGAACACTGGGAAGCAACTTACATTGTACATAATATGAGAATGTGTAGGGGAGTCGGGTGTGCTGCGGATAAACACATAAAAGCATAAGAAAATTCAGTCCACAACAAAATTTATTTACGCATTTTGAAGTAGGCTACACTGAATAACATGAGGGGCAAATAAAGTTACTGATGTTGAGATAGCCAAGTAATAAATCAGACATTTTTTTTCTACTTCCAAATACAAAACCATTGAAAGCCCATACTTGCCACAAAGAATATACAACACGGATCAAATTTTCATCAGCTGCTACAAGGCACCCCCAAAAGATTTCCAAGATGCTGGGGAATGGTCCTAAATAAAGTATACCTTGACTGTCAACCCTCAACCAAACCTCAAGCACAGAGTGTAGAAAGTGTCATCCTTCACATCTTTTCCCTTTGTTTCCATATCTAGGAGGTCATCAGCAAGGCTACCACAGGGCCCTGGCAGGCATCCCTGTCTTGGGCCAGTGTTTCAGTCTGTTCAGTCCACGGACAGCCCTATCCTGCTTCCCACCCCTCCTATTCCTTCTGCAGTTTATGACACCTGGATGTCTGAGCCCAACCTCCAAACACAAGCTCCTATGGTAACAAGTACTATATCCTCTTCACCTTCATACACCATACAGGTTTAGCACAGAGCCTTCTCTATCAATGTATGCTCAATAAATTATTAAATAATAAAACAACTGAACCTCACCTGCTAAAACAAGGAGGCAACTGAGTAAGGAGTCTTTCAACCATACCATGTCATATCGCTTCGATGTCATATTCATGAAACTTCAGAAAACTTTATGTAATGGAGCAGATAAAATAAATATGTTCCATAAACATTTCATGCTGATTGTTTCCTCTGAGCTTCTGTTAGAGGTATTATTCTCCTTCCTTTCCTCCATTTGCTCAAGTCATAGTTATAATAACAGCTTAATACTTAGTGTATGCTATGTTTCAGGCACTGTACCAAGGCATTTCACCTACAGGAAATCCAATTCCCCACCATAACTCTGAAACTTGTTAAAATTATCCTCACGATAATTTTTTTCTAATGAGGTGTAGAGAAGTTAAAGAAAATCCCCCCAAGCTCACACAGCTATAAGGAGTGGGCAGATTCTAGGCCTGGGAGGGCAGGGAGATCTGACCAAAGACAAAGGTCATTCTTTTCAATAACACAATGCTACCTTGGACCCATGAAACCACCTCTGACATTCAAAGATTCTATATTAATGTCCCCTATTGTTCCACAAGCATGCAACACTGGACCAAAAGCTACCAGGGGCAGAAGTCTTTAGAGCTTTTGTGTCTTCATTTCCAGGCTGTCAGATGTTGTTTTACGCTGTACCAATGTATTTATCTCAGCCAGTAACACCTCCCCCCCTTTTTTTTTTCCTTTCTTTCTTTTAATCAGCCAGTAATGGGAGATAAATTAACCACACTTAATAGACCTGCTGTGAAATATCCCACCCACAATTTGCAAAACAATGTGAGCCCAGAGTAGGTGCTCCCCCAGTACATGTCTGATTAAGTAATGGGGATAGTAACTCCCTCCCCAAACTCAGCCTCTAGGCAAGTCATAAGGGCATGATGGGTTGAGCTTGGTAGGAGCCAGAAAAGTGGGAGCCAGAAAGCCATTCTCTCAGCCCCTCTACTAGACGGGGAGTCACTCCAACAAAACATTGAATCTTCTACCATCGGCCTTCCTACAAACTCTAGACAATGGGGACCTTCCTTGCTCAGTGTCATGATACCTCAGAAGACACCATCCACTTCATTCCTTCACACGTTTGGAGAAGATTCCATGGTCCTCTCTGCTAAGAGCTCTAGCCCTAGGAGCCTTCTCTCAGCTCTCCCTCACAATGTGTTTGCATCCCTCTAGAGTCAACTGAGGAATCCCATCTGAGTAAATTCCATCTAATTCTACCTTCTTCTAAATCTAAAATCTTTAACAGAATAAAATTTCTTTACAAAATATGATGGACTTGCCTATGAGTGCTAAATACAGTTTGTTCTCTTCTGTGTGGCGTGGCCTTGAGGTCATGAGGAGTTTGAAGGAGTTTCTGCTTCTCCCATTTGATTTTTCTGTCTCCTCCCTCCCTTTGTGTGGGTTAGCACTCTTTCTTTTCTGTTTTCTGCTTTTAAATGACCTTTAACTAAGGACTGAGAAAGCAAGCTATTTTGTTTGTTAAGGGCTGAAAGCAAAGAAGGAGCATGAGGAGTCCACCAGGGAGAGAGCCTAGAGCAGGGGTACCCCCTCACACCTAGGGCAATGATTCCCTGAGAGTGGAAACTCCTTATGAATAAGATATGCAGCCAGGCTTGGGGAGCACTGGTTTACAATTTTAGCACACAGACTTTATAGCATGGGCTTTGGCCCCACTCCCTACGTGTCTCCCGCATTATAGACAGCTGAGGCAAGAGACAGGGAAGATAAGTAATATTATAGTACTTTGCTTTCATCCCTCCCTGCTCACTACAATGGAAACTCTGAGAGAAGGGATCTGAGGGAAGGGACCCTCTATCCTATTTATTGCGCAATAACAATCACTGATGCCTCAAGCATCCAACACAAGAGTTAAGCATTCCACAAATTTGCTGAATGAGGGAGGAATGAATGAGTAATAAAAATTTCTCTTCCATAATTAACACCCACAATGCAAAATCTTTTATAGACTCCTTATGAGTTGGAACAAATAAATTCAGGAAAGAAAACTCCAATGAACTGTGACAGCAGGAGAAAATTGATTCTTTTCAACCTTAAACGAAAGAAAAGAGTGCAATTTCATCAAAGTAACCAGTTATAGGTACACAGCCACCAGGATCAACAACTCTTAAGATCTGCTGGCTGGAGTCCGTCAGCACACTGACATGACATCCCCCAAAAAGCCCACTTCGAAAAGGCCAAAGGCAAACATAGAGAAACTACTCTACAGGAAAACACAAAACACCTCTTTGACCTTGTAGAGAAGGTACCACTTCTAACTGTTTTTTAAACAAAGAACACACACACACACACACACACACACACCCCAAAGGGGGGGGGGCAAAAAAATAAAACAGCGTAAACAACAGGTGGAAAAATTTTAGAGAGAATACAACTTTATTTTTACATTTATGAATTTCCCTAGAAGAGAGTTAAAAAATAAAGCCTGAATTTGGACTACAATAAAATAAATGTGCAGGATCCATTATAAAAATGAGTAAAGGGGTGCCTGGGTGGCTCAGTGGGTTAAGCCTCTGCTTAAGGTCATGGTCTCAGGGTCCTGGGATGGAACCCCACATCGGGCTCTCTGCTCAGCCTGCTTCCCCCTTTCTTTCTGCCATCTTCTTTGCCTACTTGGGATCTCTGTCTGTCAATAAATAAAATCTTTTTAAAAAATGAGTACAGATCTGTTTTATGATCCAATTGCTACTTATTTCTAGCAAGGTACACCATCTATCAGAAGAAACCAAAGGCACTAAGGGGCACAGTCTCCCTGTGCTGAGTCCTATCTGTCCATCAAGAAGGAAATGGGTAGGGAGACCTGTGGACAAAACACCCAAGAACTCTTGGACAGGGGCACCTGGGTGGCTCAGTGGGTTAAAGCCTCTGCCTTCGGCTCAGGTCATGATCCCAGGGTCCTGAGATCGAGCCCCACATCGGCCTCTCTCTCTGCCTGTCTCTCTGCCTACTTGTAATCTCTGTCTGTCAAATAAATAAATAAAATCTTAAAAAAAAAAAAAAAAAAAGAGCTCTTGGACACCAAGAGTTGAGAAAGAGAACACTGATTACACATCAGACTGAAGCGGGGTGGTCACAACCAGAGATTTTAATTCCACATAACATCTAAACCAAATGGAGAAAACTCTTAAAACTAAAACCATGCCTATATAATCAGTGATTATCTGAAAGTAACAAAGAAACTAGATAAGCCAAGTATATAGGCAAGTAAGATTATAAAAGAGTGCCACTTCAAAAATGGAAAAACAGAATACACAGTTTAGGACAAATACAGTGGAGCCAACACGTTAGAAAACCTGGTCGGACAGCTACACTAAAATGTGAAAACTTAAGGTGCTTCTCCAGGGAGAATTTTCAGAGAGGAAGAGTAAAGAACTGGCTCACTGCTTGATTCAGATGGCATATATATAAAACAGATGACAAAGAAAGCAGAACAATCAACCCCTTTTACAGCCATTTATATCCCACAGAATCTGAAGATTATTGTTTTAGTCCCTATATGTCACTCTACAGCACTTCTAGGATTCCTGGCAGTCAAATTCATCACATCTGCAAATTAAAAAAAAAAAAAATCACCTATCAGTATTTAACCCACTTTTAGATCTCATACATAACTTCTATTTTAAGAAGAGAAAGAATTTACTTCCTACCTCAAACTGTAACTATTACCTGCCTTTCAAACATTCCAATTCTAAGGAAAAGAGAAAAGGAAAACCATGCTTTCGGGGGGAGGGGTCACCTCAGACACAGGGAAATGTGATGCATAACTAATGATAAAATCTGAGATGCAACTACCAAGGCAGAGCTGTTCTGAATTTAATCAAGTCTGCTGAGCTTCAGAGGGATGGATAATAGGCAGCCAGATGGACAAGATTTGCATTCAGAAAAGCTACACTAAGAAGATCCAAATAAATGTGCCTCAGAATCCTGGCATCAAAGATCTGCTGCCCAGTTTAATAAAACCTGAATTAAAACAATCACAAAAACAAAAAATGTTTAAACAATCCATTTCATTTCTAAAGCTGAATCAATAATAAGGCAATTAGCCCAGCACAATAGAGGCTCAGCCTTAATTCTCTTTTTGTTCCATCTGAGAGCTCAAGTGTTGCTGCCACATGAGGCTCTGATCCAGGTTGCACTGAGAGAAACAGACACAGAGAGAATGAGAACCCGTGAATTCTCTCTCTGTAACTACCTGGTGAATGGTGAAGTCAACTTTATAACTTGGACACATGTGAGTACAATTATACACACACCAGTGCACGCAAAAATCGTGACTCTTCTGCAAAACCTCAGCCATGGGGTAAATATAAGAGGAAAAACACAGGGCTATAATGTTACAGCAAAGTACCTACAGTCTGCTATTTTAAGTCAGCATGACTATAAAAGAAAAACAAAGCCAGATTTTTCCAGGGCCTTCAAAGGGTCATTCATATTTCCTGGTTTGTTAATCTAGTAAACGGTGCTCAATAAAATATGCTGAAGGCTGGGGGCTCAGGACTAGTCCTGGCTCCTTCTCATGACTCAGTGGGGGATGGGCAGTCAAGCCAACCCATGCCTCCAGAGCCCTAGGCATGCTAGGGAGGTGGTCATGAGATGTCAAAGACCCATTTTGCACCTGCCCCAGGTCCAAAGGCCAGTAAGCGGAGGGACTGAGATTCAGAGGTACCCCAGGCATGCCAAGCCTCACTGGGTTCAATTAACAGCAACCCTACAGAGACCATTTTCTTCCAAATTTTTGATGGAAGTTTAAGTGGAGCCTCTGATCGATTCCCTGTGTCAAGAGAAAAGAAGGGAAAAGATCCATATTTATTCAATTTTTTTCCTACTGAAATTTTCAAGGTTTGATTTAGTTTAATTTTTTTAATTTGATTTGATTCTAAAAATAGCAGAAATGTTAGAGAAAAATGTTAAGAGTGATTAGCGTTGATTTCAGCGATGGCTTTAACTTGGTGAAAGGTATTTTCTTCCATAATTATAACATCCCTCTTGGATGTTCATTAAAATCTAACCTTTCCATGGTTACTGTATCCAATGGAAGGGTACATTTCATTCAGACAAAATTTTCAGTAACCTCGGGCCCTTTGGAAAACCCTCTAAATAAAATGTCCCTTTCCCCATGCCATTCGCAGTTAGTCAGCCCCATCATCCTCCTGAGACGTTAAAGCACTCAGGGTTCTGTTGTAAGTTACTGCCAGCCTCCTCTACAAAGTGTTCACTGGCCTTACTCCTATCCCAGCAGAACTATTTTGGTGGGGACTATTCAACAATAAAGCCAGAACAAAGGCTATGGCCGGGGAGAGCACTCCATCCCCAGACATAAAGACACTCCAGAAACAATACCGGGCACTGTGCACACACCATCTCCTCTGATACACTTCACTCAGCACCTGCTGGACAGTTAAAGGCAAGGGGCAAAGGGAAGCCACTGCGGTTGTAAAGGACCAAGAGAAGTGATCAGACTTGCATTTTCAGCAGATCCTTGCTTCAGGCCGCTATCAAGATCTTCCTCAACCAACGGACCAAAACCTTGCTTTCTGATTCTAACTCTCCACAATCGTGATCAAGTTTGCCCAGTTTTTCAAGGAGAAATTTCAGAATGAAAAGCTGTGCTCTGCCCTGGTTTACTTCTGCTTGTTGTGCCATGGTTCTTGGGTGAGGTTCACAGTCGATTCAAGATATAAACAGCTTTTCAGTAAAACCACACTTAACCAGCTTGGCTGAGTCTTTCCTACTGTGGTCCTCCCTTGCTTACAGGACATAAGCTGTAATGGCTTTTGTGCTGGAAGGTGTAAAAAGGCTCCAGGTTGCTGGACCATAAAGCATGGTGCGAAGACCCTGGACCTGGGAGTCACCCAGAGCTGGCTCATGTCCCACGTTGGCTACTAACTATGTGCCCTTGGGCAAGATCTTTAACATCCTTATGTCTCAGAAATCTCCAGGATTCCTAACCACACACACAGAAAAAGTCAAAGCAGTCAGAAAGAAAAAAAAAAAAAAACCACGTGCTTCACTGAATTTATATCTGTTCTACAGTATAATACACTGTTTCTCAAACTCCAAGTTAGGTCCTTTGGGAGGATATGATATCAATTTAGAGGATCATGAATCATACTTTGAAAAAATGAAATAGAACAAAAAAGATCAGAACATAATAAATATAAATTGCATAAAGGTAAATATTGTTTCATGTGTGTTTATTATATAAAACATAGATTTGGGTTCAAATGATAAAATGTATTTTCTTACTATGGGTCACAGTCAAAAACCTGGAAAACCACAAGTATATCAGTAAAACACCAATATGGTTATTACTAGAAAGACAGCAAGCCCAATTGCAAAGAGCCTTAAATATAGCAGATTTTTCTTTCACCTACTGATTAAAATCTTTTAAAGGGTCTAGTCGCTTGAGAGAAAAAAGTAATTAAAAAGAATCCAAAATAAGCTACCAAATGCTGCTCAACTTAGACATCCAATAAGTAGTTTTTGCTAAATCAAATATTAGTATCATGCACCTTCTCAAACAGTAATTTTGTAGATTGCCTTTGAAATTTTAAATCATTAATTCCACTCCTGGGTTTCTACCCTACTGTATAGCAGTACCACCACATTTACATGCTATATGTGTTGGGGGCAGAGGGGTGGGGGATGGTTTGGTTGTTTGGTGGTAGTGGTTTTATTTTAAACAAATCCAGCTTTTTAAAGAAGAAATTACACATAAATATTCATAGCTCTCTCTGTATAATGCAAGCTATAGGAACTTTTTCTTTCTTCTAACTTTCCTGTATTTTCTGGTTTTTCTCTAATGGGCATATTGTACATTCAAAATGGAGAGGATGATAAAACAAACTTTCCTTTTTAAGCATACCAATGCCACAGAGTTTTTGAATTTTACCATAAAATTTCCAACCTCAAAGAACAAAGAAATTTATTTTAAAACAGCAGAAATGTTAGCAGCCGCTTAGATGGAAAAGGAAAGGGTCAATAAGAACTTCACACCATGAAATGGGAAGACAAACATTAAAAATCAAACAAGTAAAGGTTAAAATTTATTCACCTCTGAATAGGAATATTGTTTCAATCTAAGATAAGCAGGGTTATGCCTGGTTTAAAGCAGACCAATATTATTACTGATCTGATATGAACTAAAGAGTTACTTTTATGTCTGAATAAAAGATAAGAAATTCATATTTCTCATTTCTGCAGCACCTAGCCTAAAGGTATACTCAGAGATGAACAAAAATAATAGGAAAAACCAATAATCACTCTGAGCCCCAAGTGGAGAATGAAGTATAAACTGTTAGAGGAAGATGTTTTCAACATCACTGCAAACAGTTACATCTCCAATATGTATCATTGTTGTTTACCATCTTTTCTCTAATGCTCAACAGGACAAGTTCTACAAGTTCACTTGCCCCCATCTTCATTAATTCATGTAGGAAAACAGAGAAAATTGTTAAACTAATAAAGTATTAGCCGGATCCTGGCATACATTACCATCTGAACTATAAAAGGCAAAGGGGAAGACAATGTTTTATTAAATACTGAACTATAATACCAAGTTGAAATAAAATTATGAAAGAGATTGGCACTGCTAGGCCCAATGCTGCTGACATTCCAAGTGTTCTACAACAGGGAAATGCTGCTGCTGGCTTGGGAAGACAGTGGGAAGGAGAAGGTGTGCACTGCCCAAGCCTTTCCCCAAGGGGAGTCAGTAACTACCCAGGCAGTCAGCAATCTCACATGGAGCTGCACTGTTCTGGGGGTAAAAGACAAGAGCTCCAAGCTTGTCCCCAGGTGACAGGTCAAGCAAGCCCAGGCTGACCCAAGAACTAGGAGGAACAGCATCAGGAAGCTCCTTCAGGTGCTTGTATCCGTTCTCAATCTATATGATTAAATTTCACTTCCCAAAGCTAACCACTGCAAGCTGAGTGTCATATAGACTTATTCCTCACAACAGGCCAAAAAAAGGAGGAACCAAATCAAACAAAACTTGCTTGGAAAATTACTCTGGTTTCATTTGCTCAGCACAGCCTTTAGCCTGGCTGTACTCTGACATCAAAAGAATCTGTGTTAATCACTGATTTTCCAGTTATTTTAAGAAGAAATGGAAAATCACCAACTCATTCTGAGTCTGAGGCACTTGGTAACATTTACAGTTTACCAAGCATGCACACAAAAAGCTAAGAATATAGCCAGCTCTGAGCCAACTAAGCAAAACAACTACACCCAAGCAGCTGATCAGTCTGCGATGGAACAAACCATGTTTCTTCTCTGCTCTATCGACTTCGAATTCACTTTGGTACCAGAGGAGATTATTTCACAATTTATAAAACACAGATGCTAATACATTCACACCATGGTCTTCTTTAAGTCCTTATCCTTATCAATACAACCTCCTGTGCTGGGGAATACATGTTTATTCTGCATAAACTCTTTTAAAAAAAATATTAATTTGTGTTACACATAAAATTTGTTATTTGGTTCATAAACATGCAATGACTAAACCTTTAAAAAACAACAAAATTGGAAGTTATAATTGCAGGAATCATTTTTATTAAATTTAATAAATGAATGGAAGGATTCAATTCTAAAACTGGAAGGTTTTATAGTAGGGGCACCTGGCTGGCTCAGTCACTTTAGCATCTGACTCTTGATTTCAGCCCAGGTCATGACCTCAGGGTTGTGAGATGGAGGCCTGCATTGGGATTTTTGCTGGGCGTAGAGCCTGCTTTTAAGATTCTCTCTCCACACCCTTCCTCTCCAATAAATAAATAAACAAACACAAGATTTTATAGTAGAATCCTCCTATCCCCCCAACTCACCTCTTTTAAACAAAGGAATAGAGTCCCACAGGAAGTAATCTCTCCAAGGTCCCAGAGAAGTGGTGACTAGATCACAGATCCCCTAGTTCCAGCCCACTGCTCTATCATATTAGGCTTCCTTTAGCAACACAATGTGTTTTAGACAAGAAATTTAGGGGCACCTGGGTGGCTCAGTGGGTTAAGGCCTCTGCCTTCGGCTGGGGTCATGATTCCAGGATCCTGGGATCGAGTCCCGCAATGGGCTCTCTGCTCGGCAGGGAGTCTGCTTCTCCCTCTCTCTCTGCCTGCCTCTCTGCCTACTTGTAATCTGTCTGTCAAATAAATAAATAAAATCTTAAAAAAAAAAAAAAAAGAAATTTGACTCCTTGAATTTAATGGTGTCATTCTCCAAACCAGAGGACAGAGAGAAAATTTTAAAAATAAGTTTAAAAAAAAATTTTAATCTACCATATCTTAATAAGAAATACTGACTTACAAAATGTAAAAAAACAAATACCTACCAGTATTATCACTTTCATCCTTCAGTAACTCATCCCCAACACTCAAGAATAGGAAGATGCAGCTCTAGAACTATGTAATCCTGACAAGATATCCTTCCTAATATACCACAGAGATCTTTCACAGAATAATCCCTTTATCCCTATTTATCTTGGTCAACTCAAGAAACCGACACTCCCAGGGTGTCCATTATCATCCCAATTTTCTACACAACTTTTAAGGACATCCTCCAGTTAACTCCTAAAACCCTTTCCTTCTGAAACTCACAGTCATCCTCAGCACCGTACTCTATATCGTCCACATACAGTGGTCCCTGCTCTGACGACACCACTTCCCTACACGCTCTGATATTCTTTCCCAAACCTGACCACTGCCATGTTCACACCACAACTCCTTTTCCCTCCAGGCCATGCTGTTCATCCCTGTCTTTCCCATGCTAAAAATCAAGGTAAGGATCCTACACTGCTCATGACTCCTGTCTACCAGGACCACATCCTGACCCTACCCCAGCCCCATCCCCACTGTCACATATCTGTAATCACCATTAACAACACTCCCTGACAATGTCAAGCAGTCCCCTCCAAACATCATCTCCTATCATTCCAGCTCACTCCCTCTGGTATCCCAACCCTAATTCCAATCAATTCTTCAACCCATCGAGTACATACACACTGATTCTGCTACCTTTTCTGCTACCTAATCCTTTCTATGACCTCACTTCCCTCTTTATCCAACTCAGAGTTAGTGAGTCATCAATATAGTGGCTCCCTGGTATACTTGCTTGTCACCACACTCCTCCATCCCTCTCCAGAACTCTCTTGGTAAACCTAGACTGGGTTAAATCCAACTCTTCACCCCTCCATATCTGCCCCAGCAGCTGTACCCAGCTGGAGAAACATGCATGGTCATGTGACTAGTCCCACTTTCAATTCTTGACAATCCTCCAGTGGGCCCTTGGTGTTGCAAAGCAGCTCCTCTCTATTCACATGGTCCCTCCAACCCCCACCACCCATCTTACTCTTGCTGCCCGTCCAGCTGAGAAGACAGAGCCAGGAGAAGCACTGCACCCACTCCTGCCTCCACTCTGCCCGCCCACCTGCCTCTGTCCCTCAAACACTTTTACCCCTGGTTCCTACTACACACATGCTATGCTCCTTCCCAAGGCTGACCGTGTCCCTCCTCTCCTCTCTCTCTCTCAGCTCTACCGCCACATTGTCGGCTCCTTTTCATTCTCCCTCACATCTTTATCTCCCCCACCCAGGACTCAGGACTTCATCCTCACACCTTAGGTCTCTCCCTCTCCACCTATATGAGGCCTCCTTGGTGACCTCAACCACAAGATTCTAGAGAGCCTCAGCATTCAATGACTTTCACATGTTGTCTCCTGCATTGACCTCTCCCCTGCACTCCCACACTGACCATTCTACAGCCTCCTGACAACCTACTAAAGCAATCAAAATCAACACGTTCAGTATCTACTCCCCTTCCAGTTTTTCCCAGCTCATGAGACAGCAGCTCCACTCCTCAAGAGACTCAGACCTGGACTCGTGTTCTACTCCTCCACGTTTCCCGCACCCATACATCCGAAACATTAGCAAACCCTGTCAGCTACACCCAGGGCATAACCACTCCTCACTGCTCTCACCGCTGTGACTCATCTTCTCTCCCTGGTCTCATGCCTCTTGATTCCTCCACAGCAGTCAGAGGAATCCTGTCAAGGATTCCACAGGAATCCATGCCTGCTCAAATCCTGACATGGTACCCATCTTAGAGTACCACTGAGAAAGTAGTCCCACTGGCTCCAAGGTGGGACACGCTGTGCCGCTGCGGATCGCTCCCTCTGCTCTCATCCCACGGTCACCTCCCTGCCCTCAAACCCACGAGGCACATACCCAGTATGCACAAAAGTCTTCTCCCCCAGACAGCCACATGGCTCCTTCCCTCACAGCTCTCAGGTCTCTGCTCAAATGTCATTTTACATGAGAATAACATAATGTCACTTCATATAAACATTACCAGAGTAATACCTAAGACATAGCAGTTATCACTATGCTAAGAACTTTCTGTATATTAACTTATTATTTACTGCGAATCATTTAATAATATTATTATCCTTATTTAACCAATAAGGAAACAAACAGAGAAATTATAGAGCTTGCCCAAGTCACACAGCTAGTAAGTGATAAAGGATGCATCCCAATTCAGGCGGTACACTGGTTTCCCCTGGTGGCAAAGATGCTCTCCTTCACCAGCTGGAGGAAGGGGACAATGAGCTGGAGGCAAGCTGAGCAAAGGAGCAAAGGCTTGGAACAAGTAGTTCTGGGAACAGAATGTGAGCAAGTAGGTACCCCATCAGCGGTGAAGTGCCGAACACAGACACCTTTATCAAAGGAAATCCCGGGATAATCCTACACATTTTGGTTAAAAGCATATCATTTGTTTCTTGTCTATTACTTCTTATCAAACGATCAGTGATTATAGCCACATCTTCATCAAATTACAGACCAAGCACAAAGAGCCAAACTTTGTTAAAACACATTGGGCAGACCAGTGGAAAGAAATCACATGAAGCCCAAAAATTCCCCAAAGTGTCACACATGCTCATTACTTCTGGCATTACATGGCAGACACGCTATACTGGGTTATGATCTATAAACCTTTCAAGCTACTGAAATGACACAGCTACTAAATAACACTTCAAAGCTCTTGAAACCTTAGAAATTAAGGTTTTATTTACATTTTCAATTTTGCCATATGTTTCTTAGGAAACAGAATTGTGTAGCTAAAAATCCTTAAGTGACTGAGATGATGATGATAATCATGAGCATCTTAAGGACCAGAGTGATGTCTCCTATCACCTGCTTTTATTTTTTTTTTTAAGATTTTATTTATTTATTTGACAGACAGATCACAAGTAGGCAGAGAGGGAAGTGGGCGGCACGGGGGGGGGGGGGCTCCCTGCTGAGCAGAGAGCCCAATGTGGGGCTCAATCCCAGGACCCTGGGATCATGACCTGAGCCAAAGGCAGAGGCTTTAACCCACTGAGCCACCCAGGTGCTTTTAAATATAAATATAAATAAAAAGTATCTCTCTGGTTTATGTTTTTACCAGTAAAAACAGTCAGTCTCAGGCTCTCCTGGATCCAGCAAGCTGGTAGGAAGGAGGTTGGAGACAAATGGAACCCTTCTCTCCACCAACAAAGACCCTGGCAAAGAAAGCAAGCCACTCACGAAAGACAACTTGATGTGATAATAATTTCTGTTCATGAGTTTTATGTTCAAAATATGCACTATACATGGCAATTGTACACTGCCACGCCTTTACTAGTAGCAGGCAAAGGACAAGAATAAGTTCCTGCCCACAACTGTGTTCTGAAAGTCAGTTAACTTAGGACAATTAAGTACAATTTCAATTAACTAAAATGTTCTGTATTTAGGGAGGAAACTCCACATTTTCCCCTTGAACATGTTTGTCCAGTGCCAACTCAGGGATTATTCTTTAGGGATTTATCTATCATATTAAGTATTTTGAAGAGAACTTTTGAACCTCGCTAATCTATTATCTCATTTCTCAGGCAATTAATTAATAACAGAGTTTTACACTGTGGAATCAAACATTGGTTAGAAGCATATTGTTTCTTTCTTGCCTGCTATTTCCTTACCAGACTATACAATTACGGTTACACTTTTGAAAAGGCCCAAATAGCCGTCATTTCCCTCCATTTTTTCTGCTGATCAGCTACCAATCAACAAAGTCTGATATCTAAAAAAACAATTTGCATTTTAGAAATCTATAGTATAGTCTTAATCCCAAATTTTCTCCCATGAGACAAATAACCACAAAATATTTTAAGAAGTCAAGGGGACTTTCTGATTATTTTTTAATAGAACTTCCTAAAGACCTTTTCTTATGAGAGTAAAGAGTGCTAAATACAACCTATAAAACATGAAAATTTAGAAGTAAAAGCATCTATGGTCTGCAACTGATTCTCAAATGGTTTAGGGAAAAAAATAACAGTATGTATGAAGAAAAACAATAAATAAAACAAATGTGACAAAATGTTACCAGCTGGTGCCTATAGGTGAAGTTAGTCCTTCCATTCCATCTTTATGTTTGAAATAGCTTAGAAATAAAACATTAAGGGGCGTGTATTAGCAGGTTTACTACACAGAAGAAGAGTTATTTGAGATAAACTATCTCACCCACCCTCTCCATCTTTTCTTCCCTCTCATTTACCCTGACTACCCCTTTCCTAAACAAGCTTCTATGAAAAGTAGTCTGTCACTTCCTACTCCCTGCTCCAAGGAGCTTTAAAACATGGCTTCTGTCTCCTATCAAATGAAACTGTTCACACCAGAGTCATCAATAACTTCCTAATACTCAAATCTGCCAACAAATTTCAGCCCTAACTGTACCCCATCTTTTCTGACAAGGACTGGATTTAACTCCTGATTGTAAGCTCAGTATCTCCATGCAATTTTCCTCCTGACCCCTATATTTTGCTGTTTCATAGAAGACCCACATTTTGCCCCAACTCGTGTCAACTCCTCATGCACTGCGTTGAGAAGATTACTGAAGATCCCACAGGCTCAGAGGGAATAAGTGGTGATCATTTAAGCAATGTCTGCAATGGGTGGACAGTGGGAAGTAGGAGTGGAGGTGGAGCAGCTTGTCTCCTGGAATCCGACATCCCTCCCTGCTCGACCTGGGTTTGATTTCTTGCTCTAAATGCTCTCCTTGGGTAGCTAGATCCTCCTACAACTGTAACTACTTATTTACAATACCCACCAAATTTTATCCTTTAAGGTATACTTCTCTGATTTCCAGACCTATGCTGCCAACCACCCATGTGCAGCTGCATTTACTATCCCACAGGCATGAACTCATTCAGCACCAAAATGTATTCTTTATTCCAAAAGTGCAAGCTGGTCCCCTTCTTGTCCAAAGCACAAACCTAAACATTCCCCAGACTTCTTCCATTCCCTCATCCCTCACATATTCAAATCCAGCCAACTCTCCTATTTAATTGTATTCAGAAGGTCCTCTCTTATCTACACCCTTAAGTCTTCATCATCTATCACCAGGACCAGTGCAAAATACTCCTAACTCCTCTCTCTCTCTTTTGTCTCCGACATCCCCAAATCCATTCTCCACACTGCTTTATCAAGATTATCTTTTAAAAATACAAATCTAACTTAATTTGCAAAAAAACCCTATAAACCAAAAGCATATGAAATGAAGGAGGTAAGTAACACAAAGCTAGATAATGGCCCCAACTAGTTCTCCTCATTTCTCACCACCCATCATCAGTGGGGCTGACATTCTTCCTGTGGCCCTTCCCAGGTTCATTACTCATATACTATATGTTCCAAACATGACGATGTCTTCGGTTCCCCAAAGCATCATGTTGTTTCACACCTCTGTATTTCAAATGATTTTCCCTTAGCTAGAAAGTCCTTGTGCTACAGGCAAACTCCTATTTGTCTTTTAAAACTATGTTCAAGGGGCACCTGGGTGGCTCAATCAGTTGAGTGTCTGACTCTTGATTTTGGTTAGGTGATGATCTCAGGGTTGTGAGATCAAGCCCCACATGGAACCTGAGTAAGATTCTCTCTCCCTCTGCCCTACCCCCTGCCCTGCACATACTGTCTCTCTCATAAATAAATAAATAATCACACTATGTTCAAAAGTCAAGTCCTATAAGTAGACCTTCCTAACTCCCACCAAAGAACCTCCCATCCCAGCAATTTACAAATGTCTCTGGTCAAGTTATTTCAAAATCTTTTCATTATAAAGCTCTCTCTCTACCCATACACTATGCACCTGATGTATAATCAGTGATTAATAAGCTGAATTAATTTTATATCCCTTTAATGACTCACACTGGCTCAAATTCAAAGTTCTAATTCAAGGTTACTAAGTTTGTCACTTTTTTATTTCTCCTGTGTATGTATCTACATCTTCCACTTCTACCACACTGATGTACTTGTTCATGAACCAACCCCACGTGGTCAGCAAACTTTCTCCATAAAGATCTAGGTAATAAATATTTTAGACTTCGTGGGCCATACAATCTCCAAGCAACTACTCACCTATGCACTGCAGGTAAAAGCAGCCAAAGACCAGACGTTAATGATGGTCATGGCTTCAAGCAGCATATCCCAGACTAATTTTCATCTCAGTCTTGCTCACACTATTCCTCTAGCCTGGAAAGCCTTCTTTTCTCTCTTCTGTCCACCTGGGTTCTCTTCTGCTTAAACCTAACACTGATTTAGTGCCCTTACTCAGAGACCTCAGACGATGTTCCTTTCTCCACATTTTATCAGTACTTAAAATAACAGCTCATTTGATAGTTAGCCTCTGCCATCCAGTGCACATGAGCCATTTCGCTGACTTACCACCACCATAAGCCTTGAAGGGCAACAAGCCCTGACTTCAAGGTCTGCAAAGGCCCAAGCTTAGCTCATGACCCTACACATAAGGAGCATATCAACACTCTCCGCTAATCAGGTAAGCTAATATTTCTATCCCATGTGTTATGCCCAGGTACACTTTCACTATTGCTTTACTCAGACTTTTAAACTATTACTCAAAATCTCATTCCTTTATTACCATTTTATCATTTTATATATTTTCTATCTAAAACTATAAATGAAAACTTTTTCTTTTAATAGGCTGTTTTTTTTAAGTATGATCATCTATAATCATCTTATATCCTAATCCCAAGTTTACTTTGCAGAGAAACACATTTTCTTTTATTTTATAAGGAGTCAAAGGTAAAGACCTTCATTAACTGAATTAACTTTATTAAAGGCATCTACACTTTAAAATGGGTACACCAGTATTAACTGTTATCAAGTTTATGCTAATGACCTACTGCTTTTCACATCTAATTTCTGAGCTGAAACCATATTAACAGAGCACTAAAATTAAGAAAACAAATGTACACAATGCAGATACACAGAAAAGAAACCCTGTGTCACTTTCTAACGCCACAAGCACGTAACATCTGGAAAAGCTCTTATTCTTCCTGTCAATGTCCCTGCCAGAGTAAAAGTAATGTCAAAAAAGACTGTCTCTACTTCTTTGCTAACAATAGTTTAAAAAGGCAACTTGTTCTCCACTTACAATGGCTCCATTCTGCAACATGGTAAAACAGGCTGTATTCAGAAGGAAGAGGCCAAAACACCTGTCAGTGCTGCAGAATCTCCCCAGCCCCACCACCCTACCTTACCCTCAGACCACAACATTCCCTACAGGGAAATGTCATGCAAAGAGAGGACCTAGAAGAATAAAAGCCCATCTTCCAAAGAACGAAATTTTTATGGAGTATATTTTTTGCTCAGGCTATTTTATAATTGTAGCACTTGGAAATCAGAACTAAGTTTCTTTATTAAACTTCTACTACTAGACTTCTGTCCCTTTAGTGTGAGGTAAACTTCTATGAAACTGACATTTTCAAAAATTTTATATTTCAAGCAATTTAAGTCAGTATAATTTTAACCCTTTCTTATTTATTTTACCCCCAAGTCATTTAAGTGAGCATAATTTTAATCCTTTCTTTTTTATTTTACCCCTTTCTTTAATAAAGACGAGGGAGTAAAAAGAGAAGAAAATTCCCCTTCTATCACAAATATTTATCATCTTTGATTTTTCTATTACAGGCCTGGTCTCAAGTAAATAATCTATATGCATACTATTCATTTCATTCTAGCTCCCTAAAAGACTCCACCTTCACTTTCCAGCAAATGGGGTCTCGTCGGGAAGGTGCTGCTTTAACAATATATATTGAACATAACTGGCAATCATAATGCTCGTGGCTGGAGAAAAATCACACCATTTCTCAATGCCTCAAGGCCTCAATCCCATGGCCATTTAACAGAAGTAAGAGCAGCCATCCTTAAACAACTTCATGGAAACACAAAACAAATCAATGTGGTATGTAAAAAAAGAGGTCTGAAAATAGTGATGCTACATGAAAATCTAGTCATACTTCAGCTTAACTTATAACTTAGACAATCTCCCTAACAGTATAATTAACAAGTGTTATTAACATACGTATGCAGTGTTTATCAGAAAGCAAAATAACAAGGGACTGGACTGTTCTACTGTGCCCCATTATGGGTCATTCTACTTTGGAATCTACTTCAAGGTTCATCATTTCTGCTACTCAGCGTCTCTGTTAAAAGTCCTTTTTTTCTTGAGGTCTTTTTTTTCCTTCCTATAGATGAACATACAACTGTTCAAAAATCAGATGCCAGAAACAGGGGTCTAGAACACTAGTCTAGCTAACACTAGAACACTGGTATAAAAAAAAGTTTATTAGAGGACATCCAGGAAAGAATAGCCTGAAGGAGGCATAGGAAGGAAGGGTCCAGGGCAGGAGTAAGCAAATCCTGCCCCAGGCTGTTTTTATAAGTAAAGTGTTACTGGAACTCAGCCAGACCCCTTCATGCACATCTTGTCATGGTGACTTCTGCAGGACTGTGGCAGAGCTGAGCAGCTGAGACAGGGATCATGTGGGCCTTTTGAGGAAGAATCCGCTGACCACAGGTCTAGAGCTAAGGAAAAAGGTTGAAGCTGAACACCGGGAAGCATCTGGTTACAGGAAATACAGGAAAATAAGAATGTCTACGGCAAATTAATTTCCAAGAGGTATACAGGCAAAGATAAGCAGAAACCAACCCAGAAACTTTAGAAATGGTCCCATGCTCTCTTCCTCCTGCATCCCAGTAATGTCCTTCCACAGCCACTCTCCTCTAAGTAGAAAGCAAGATTAGTTCTTATAAGAAAAACCACAAGAAATGGAAAATAACTGTTTAGCTCTCTGAAAACATTAAAAACAAAAAAAGGCACTACCTATTCCATCCTTTTTATCCACGCATGGAAGAAATATAGGGATAAATAATTTTATTCAAGGGACGCCTGGGTGGCTCAGTTGGTTGGACGACTGCCTTCGGCTCAGGGCGTGATCCTGGAGTCCCGGGATCGAGTCCCACATCAGGCTCCCAGCTCCATGGGGAGTCTGCTTCGCTCTCTGACCTTCTCCTCGCTCATGCTCTCTCTCACTGTCTCTCTCTCAAATAAATAAATAAAATCTTTAAAAAAAAAAAAATATTTTATTCAAGAGTCTCTTACCCTGTAATGTTAATTACCTCAAAAAAACTCTAAACACTTGAAACTGTTTGGAAAACATTTACATAACCCGAACATATATTTAAAAATAATTCATGAATTGGGTCTCCTGGGTGGCTCAATGGGTTAAAGCCTTGCCTTTGGCTCAGGTCATGATCTCAGGGTCCTGGGATCGAGCCCCACATTGGGCTCTCTGCTCAGCAGGGAGCCTGCTTCCCTTCCTCTTTCTCTCTCTGTCTGCCTCTCTGCCTACTTGTGATCTCTGTCAAATAAATAAAATCTTAAAAAAAAAATTCATGAACTTTGCTCACAAGAGAACATTTTTTTGTCCTCATTCCCTACCATTTGCCTTTCTTTGCACACAATTAAAACAACACAGATAGGGTGTGTGTTGATGTGTTTTGCATACTGTGGAAGTTAGTCAAGTTCTAATGCAGCTAGTTAAAGCAATCCTATAGAAATAGGTATTTTTATCCCATTTTACATATGGAAACTGAGGCTTACGGAGGTGAAATAGGCAGTCACTAACCATAATGATGGGGAAAGGGTTTTGAACCAAATCTGTTGGGTTTAAAAGAGAAAAACATTTTAATGTGATTTAATGCATATAAGAAAGTATGAAGTGAAGAAAAAAAGGAAAATCCCATATATACAATGTAACTTCAATGATGTAAAGAAATATATTAGAAAAAATAAACTGGAAGGAAATAAACAAAATGTTAAAAATGATATTATGAGGGATTCACAAATTCAGAATGAGTATTTTCCCCTTCATATTTGTATTCAATTTATGGTGAGCATTTTTTCTTAAGTATTCTTTTTTTTTTTTTTTTAAGGTTTTATTTATTTATTTGTCAGAGAGAGAGGAGCGAGAGTGAGCACAGGCAGACAGAGTGGCAGGCAGAGGCAAGAGGCAGAAGCAGGCTCCCTGCCAAGCAAGGAGCCTGATGTGGGACTCGATCCCAGGATGCTAAGATCATGACCTGAGCCGAAGGCAGCTGCCTAACCAACAGAGCGACCCAGGCGTCCCTATGGTGAGCATTATTACTATAAACAGAAACAAATAAAATTTTTTTAAAACAACATTTTTAGAAGTATAACCATTCAGGCCAGTTGAGGATCAGGGCAAATATTTTCATACATTTCAATCAAGGTCACTCTATATTTCAGCACAATTAAAAGTGATGAATCATTAAGGAGAAGTTGAATCTTATAAAAGACTCTGCCTTAGAAAACAAGAAAGCCCAGCATGTGTGCCGTATGTGCTTACTTTCAGAACCCGAATGGATCTTAGAGATCATAGGGTCCAACTCACTTTATAGATGGGCAAACTGAGGCCAAAAATTTAAGTGTTTTCCCAAGGACTTACTAAAAAATTAGTGTCCTTTTGACTACATCATATTAAAAAGATTTCCACTAAGTATAGGTAAAATTAAAAGTTTCAAGCATCCAAAGTGGTAAGCTTCAATTCTTAGGAAAAGTCACATGTACGTACTTCATGTCATTCCCCAATTATGCCAATAAATAAAACATTTCTCATTATTTCTAAGGAGTTATGAAAATAAACGGCAATGACAATATCACTGTCTTTATAAAAATTTCACATCTTATTCAGCCTCTACTGCCAGACTGCCATCCTCCATGGTTAATTTCTGTATTTGTTCCTACAGCTTAGAATAGCATCTGTGCCATTTTCTAAGCTAAAGGCAGATAATCATTTGCTTCAATGCTAGCTCACTCTTTTTCTTTCTTGGCAAAACTGGACCTGTGGTTATTAACAGAGATCTGGATTTCCTAATTCTGTTCTACAACCACCTTTTAATGGAAAGGTAAAGGAGTCATCATTTGTTTTCTACCCTTTGCCTCCTCTTCCCCCAACACACACTTTTCCTATTGCTAATGCATGTATGTAATTAATATGCTGCCGCAAAATGATCTGAGTTTATAGTTCAGTTATAGGTGGGCATGCTTTCCAAAGATAATCATTATAGTATTATCTCTGCAGAGATGTGAGCATAGCCCTTGGCAATGTCAAACCTCTGAATCCTAAGCTTCTATCGAGAGAGAATAAAGAAATTCCACAAGATTATTTTGAACAATTCTCTCAAGAAATTCAGACAATATTTTCTTTTTTTTAAAGATTTATTTATTTTACAGTGAGCTCACGCCACATAAGTTGGGGAGAAGAGCAGAGGGAGAAGGGGAGGAGAAAGAGAATCTCAAGCAGACTCTTAACCAAGCACAGAGCCCGACACAGGATTCGATCCCACAACTAAAGATCATAACCCAAGCCAAAATTGACAAGTCTGACAGTCAACCAACTGAGCCACTCAGGCACCACTGGACAACATTCTTTCACAGGGAACAGTAGGAATTCCTGAATCATTCTTCAGAAGCTTGAGAATGAGCTAGAAATTTGCCCTAACCAAGGTAATACACAAAGAACATTTCATGAATACTCTTAAGAACCTAAAGAAAAATTGGAATCACAAAACTAACTTCAGCAGGAACGGCTCTTTTAAGATCATCCAGTTTAATTCCTTCCATTTGTAGATGGCCAGAAGGCACAGGACAGCAGCCCTGGTCATACAGTCGGTGACAGGGCGGGAGCAGGGACCAAGACACCTGTATCCCAAAACTAGCACTTTTTCTTCCACATATGCAGCCTGGAGATTCCAAAAATCCAACTTCCAAAGGCAAAGGTATAACATAGACCACAATGGGGAAGACAATCTTTTTTCTTTTTTTGTTTTTAAGATTTTATGTATTTATTTCAGAGACAGCATGCTTGCACACACACACGAATGCACAAGCACAAGCAAGGGAAGGGGCAGAGACAGAGGCAGACCCCCGCTGAGTGGGGAGCCCATCGCAGGGCATGACCCCAGGACCATGAGATCATGACCTGAGCCAAGACTCTTAACCGACTGAGCCACCCAGGAGCCCTGGGGAAGGAGGGAGTGGCATGCTAGTCACACAGGTGCACTCAGCAAAGCACCTTGTATCTGTCCCTGATGGGTTTCCTCTTCCTTCTGCTTCTGACTGGGGAGAGAAGGATGGGAATGTAGGAACCTCAAAGTCAAATAAGGACACCCAGAAGGTGACGCAGGTCTTTCCTGGTCACAAAAGACCATTTGGAAAGCCTCTCTAATTCTCCCACCAGGGCATTTCAACCAAATTAGACAAGCCATGGGATCTGGACACAACAGAACTTTCTATTACAAAAAATTCCCAAATAGATCCAGGCCCTGTAGTATATTGCTGGCGGGAAATGTAAAGTTCTCTGGTGGGCAATTTGGAAATAACAAAATCAAAATGCACTTCCAGGAAGATGAAATGGATGTATCTTCCCCTATTTCTCCTGCTAAATAAAACTAAATCCCTGAACATTATATACAAAACAAATATAAGAAGACTCTGAAAGGTGGAGAGAACAAAGCAGACTGGCTAGGAATATCAGGTCCAGAGGAACTATGATTTATTTTTTATTTTTTTGACCTCATATAGCTCAGACCTGGAGCTGAAGAAGTGGGCAAATGGCAAAATGAACAAATGCAGACCAAAAAAAAAAAGCCTGCTCTCCCTAGCTAAAAGCACACAAAGGGACCCATCTAACAAAACAGGACACTTTTAGACAGTAAGCACACTACTCCAGACAAACACCACAGAAAAGACTGTGGCCCCAGCTCTACTCCTACCAACAAAGGCTAAGTGGGAAGCCTAAATGTCTACCCTCGAGAGGTAGCTAATAAGGTACCCCAACATCCCTACCAGAGTAGCATCAGAGAAGGCCAAGTAGGGAGCTAGCTGGGACTTCATTCCCCACTGGCCAGTAATAATACCCCCCCCAACAGCAGTAATAAAGAGTCCCCCACCCCAAACATCTGTTAGTTGTCAACAGAACTTGAACTTCTACCTCTATCAGACAGTAGCAAGGTAGTCAGTGCCCCTCCTATCTCCTATCAGTGAGATGTCATAAGACAGCGAAAGTAAACTGTTTAGAAAAGAGCCAGGGTCTCAGTTAATAATAAGAAAACCAGGTCTCAATCAAAAGAAAAAGAAAGAAAGAAAGAAAGAGAAAAAAAATCACTTATCATACCAAGGAGCTGAAAGATCTCAAACTGAATGGAAAAAAAAAAAAAAGGAAGAAAACAAAACTAATATATGGCAACACTAAGATGACACTGTCTCTGAATTAAATTAGTATTAGAATTATCTGACAAGGGGCACCTGGGTGGCTCAGTGGGTTATGCCTCTGCCTTCAGCTCAGGTCATGATCTCGGGGTCCTAGGATAGAGCTCTGCATTGGGCTCTCTGCTCAATAAGGAGCCTGCTTCTCCCTCCCTCTCTCTCTCTGCCTGCCTCTCTGCCTACTTGTGATCTCTGTCAAATAAATAAATAAATAAATCTTAAAAAAAAAAAAAAAAGAATTATCTGACAAAATTTTAAAGCAGCCATGATCAAATTCAATGAGCAGTTATCAAAATACTTAAATGCAAAAATAGAAAGTCGCAGCACAAAAAAATGGGAGTCTCAGCAAAGACACAGACAATATAAAGAACCACCAAATGGAAAATTTAGAGCTGAAAAATACAACCACCAAAATAAAAAGCTCAGTAGGGCTCAAAAGCAGAATTGATGAAACAGGAGAGAATCAGGGAACAGAAAAAAGGGAAGGGAAGGGGGAAAAAAAAAAGGAAAGGGGTAGAAGGAAAGAGGAAAGGGGAAAAGAGGAAGGGGGAAGGGGGTTTGGGAAAGTAAGGGAAGGAAAGGAAAGGAGGGAGGGAAGAAGGAAGGAAGAAAATAAGTTATCCAACCTCAGCAACAGAGAATGGACAGACTAGAATATAAAAAAAAACAAATAAATAATAAAAAAAAAAAAAACAAGTCAAGCCAGCAGGAATGTGTTACAAAGGTCTAACATCATTGAAATCCTAGAAGAAGAGATAGAGGACAGAACTTGAAAAGCCCTTGAAAAGGTAATGCCTGAGAAGTTCCCAACATAAACCTACAGACTCAAGCTGAGTCAATCTCAAACTGAATAAACCAAAGAAATTCACATCAATAATTTAACTTCTAAAAACTAAAGACAAAGAAAAATTCTTGAAAACAGCTGGAGAAAAATGACACCACCTATAAAGAAAAAACGAATTGCAGATTTCTCATCAGAGGAAACTATTTTCACGTGTTAAAAAGAATTGTCAACTCCAAATCCTATACGCACCAAAAATACCCTTCAGGAATGAAGAGGAAATCAAGATATTTTTGTGAAAACTAAGGGCATTTGCTGCCATCAGACCCACCCTGAAAGAACAGCTAACACAAAGGAAACACAGAGGAAATGACAAAAGAAAAAACCTACTTTGGAACATCAGGAATGAAAAAAGAATAGTGCATGCAAAAATATGGTACATACAAAAGGCTTTCGTTCCCCTTTTGAGTCTTCTATATTGTACCAGTAGAAGCCAAAAGTGTAATAACACAGTCTGGTGTGGTTATGAACGTTTGTAGGAGAAATATTTCAGACAATTATATAGCTTCCACATCTAACCAATGACCTGTCAATTACAAGGAAATGCACTAAAAAAAAAAATAAAATACTGGAAATAACTTTAATGTCCGTTAATAGAGGACTGACTAAACAATGATATACTTGTACAATACAACATTACATAGCTATTAAAAAGAGTAAGTTAGAAATTTACATACTGGATCCAAAAAGAACCCCAAAGTAGGCTGTCATGGACCACAGCTGTTGTGTATTATGCTATCACCTGTGTGAAGATAAATGTACATTTCTATCAGTAAGTGTATGAATGCAGAGCCCGCCTGCGGAGAGCCACACAGAAGCTAGTAACAGTGCTTGCTTCCAGGCAGAGAACTGGCATCTGAGGAGCAAAGGAGACTATGGTGGAAAGGGGACAATTTTCTCCATTTACTATTTTCATTCCTTTCCATTTTTTTAATTATCTAATTTTAAAACTTCTTAAGAGAAAGTAAAAACTTCTCACCCTGAACACAAGACCCAGAAGGATGCATCAAAAGCTCAGGGGGAGTAGTAAGTATAGTGAGATATGTGTATTTATTTAAACATGGCTAACATTTTATAAACCCTTAAACTGCCAAGCAAATTCTTGCTACCATCATACTTAGTCTCATTTAACAGAATATTTTTGAGTCAAATTATAATTGAATTGAAAAGCATGCTATATATGTTGAGTCTGAGGCCACAGCTACGAAAAAATGTAATTTCAAATAATCAAGTTGTCACTTAAGAACACAGGGCAAATATGAGTATTTTGAGTATTTGGCAGTTCAAACCCAGTTCCATCAAGTTACACCAAATATAAAGCTTTTAAAATCGGCATTTTATTTTTTTTTTTAAGATTTTATTTATTTATTTGACAGAGAGAGTGAGCACAGGCAGATAGAGTGACAGGCAGAGGCAGAGGGAGAAGCAGGCTCCCCGCTGAGCAAGGAGCCCGATGTGGGACTCCATCCCAGGAGGCTGGGATCATGACCGGAGCTGAAGGCAGCTGCCCAACCAACTGAGCCACCCAGGCGTCCCTAAAATCGGCATTTTAAATTATGAACCTGTAAACCTGGTCATTGATAAGAAACGGAAAAAAAAAAAAAAAAACCTATTTAAAGCTTTCTGAAAATTCCACTTTCATCAAATGAACAAACATCAAAACTGGTGCAAATTTTAAAACCTCAGAAACATCACAATCATGACAATACATCTCTCCTCGGAGCAAGGCTCAGGTGAGATGGGACACGGGCTAACATGCCTCAGGTTCAGGTGAAGCTGGATTCCCTCACAATCTCCCCACTGCAGACCAACTGGAAACTCTTCAGCCAAGCTGGGAGGTAAAGTGAGAAATGGCAGCAGTGGAAAATCCAGCACTGACAAGGCCACGGGGAACTGAGAGGCAGAAGCAAGAGCTGAGCGACGCCTGAGCTGGGGTTCTGATAAAAGGGAGGCATGTACCAGACTCTTCAGATACTATGCCCCTCAGACAACCTCCTTAGATACATGTTGAAGAACAGGGAGACATGTTGAGAATCACCTTAACTTACTTTTCGAGCACTGTATCCCACCGCCAAACTTTCCTCAAAAACCCTGTCTTCTCCAAAAGACAACGTCCAAATTCCTGGGCTGGCATTCAAGGCCCTCCTCTCTGGACCCTCCGAACAAAACTCCCAAGCTGCCATCCCACTGCTGCTCTCCCCAGTCCTTCAAGCCCACCCTCATGGTGGGCTGACGTGCTGACCCTGCTCCTGCCCACCTCTGCATTTCTCTGTCCACCTGAAATGGCCTCTCATCCACTATCCAGAGTACATCCTGCTTTTACAACTCAGTTTACATCTCCCTCACTTTTTAAAACTCCTGCTGACCCCCTCCACCTATAACGAGTTTGCTGCTTCAGAACTCCGAGAGGAACTATACATCATCATTACCACAGTAATAGGGAAAGGAACTTTCCCTAACTTAAACATCTTAATGGCCAGGGTGTGCCAGATACTATCTCTCTTCGTCCTCACCCAAGCCTACTATTTGATACCTACATAGTGCACTGCGGAGGAAGATGCCCAGGAAGGTTGGGAAGGGCATCTGAGTACAAGTCCATATACTCCTAAATACAAAAGCTTTTGGCTATACCAACAGTTCTCAGTTTGACACTGAAATATTCTAATGTACAATATAGTAAGTAAATAAGAAACTTGGGGAGGGCACAGAGATGTAATGGCAGCATGACCATGTCATATTATCTTTAAAATAAAGGCAAAAGTTGCATTCTATAAAAACAATGTGCATGTGACTATTTTAGTATAAAAATAATCTTTCACATTACTTACCCTCAGGCAGAACCAATCCTCCATGCACGTGGGCCATATGGCCTACAGTAGAGCCCACTCTGAGACCCACTAGGCTACACTGTTTCCCAAGGGGATGGCAGGCTTATTCTGCACACTGGACTTAACCCTTTACAAGGGTTATAAGGGGCCTTTGTGCACATTCTCTTATTCCACCTTCACAATAAGCCTGTGAAGGGGTAGAATGGATAGTTATTCCCATTATTTCACAACTGAGGAAACAAATTACCAGGGAGATAAGCATTTTATCCAAGGGTCTGGCAACCGCTAACTGCCCTGGCAGGGACGGGGTCACACTTCTGACTCCTTCCTACACTTGTAATATTTGTTTCTAACCATCATTCATTTACATGCCTTCAATAGTGTCTGCTCCATCTCCGAAACCCGATCATCCACATACTGAAGTCTGCTTTCTCCAAGCAGTCAGAGCCTGTGAAGCAGCGGATTTGGGTTTACTCCTTCAACTTCTCTACCTCCCGTACCCACTCCTTCAACCACACGTTGCATTTCAGGTAGGGAATTCTGTTCACTTACATTCTAAATTTAAGTTTAGGCAGAGAGAACATAGGAGATGACACATAAAAAGGAAGAATAAGGGGCACAAAGTGAAGAAAAGGGGGAAAAAAGTGAACCAATAAATGAGGTAATAGGTAACTATTTAACCCCAAGTAGCAGCCATAGTTGAGAACAGTAAATTTGCCTAAATTTAGATAAAAAGTACATTCTCAGAACTGTGATATAAAGAAGGAACCAGGCAGAATCATTCCAAAAATAGCTATGTATTGTTTTCATTCAAAGCATAGGATTAGAAAATAATACCTCATAAGCAGAAAAGGGAATTTTGTTCTTGAATTTGAAGAGGGAAAAAAAAAAAACACATATTTGACAAAGGGTTACGTCAGGACAAAGTATAAATATAGGAAAGTAAAGTTTAAAATTAATCAATTTGTCTTTGATGACTTTTTAAAATACCATTTGTCAAATAGTGCAAGTTGCCAGACTCCTTCCACACTGTGGACATGCTACTCAATAGTCTGCCCAGCTGGGTCTTCACCAAGGGCCGTGGGAGTCATAACTAATTCATGAGGGCAGAAAAATTACACAGCCATTGCTTTTCCTTGAACCTGTTATACCCAAATCCCCTATTCAGACAGAGGGAAACAACATAATAACACATGGCACTGGGCCAGCCTTTTCTAGACTTGCCTTTGTAGGGGAAAAACCCAAACTCATAATGAGAGCCCCACGTCAGAATCACATTATCAACTTGGGCTGCCCCTTCTTCCTTCATGCTTCATGTCACTTAAAATACTCTAAAGGGAATGAATTAACAGAAGTTTATTCTCCAGCTAAAAAAATTCACAAGCAGCCTTCCCCCATCCCTCTCTGTCACTCACGAGTGTGAATATGACTGACGACACTTTGCAGCACTGAAACTTACTGTCAAGGAAACACTGCCAATACCAGTCTAATTTGTACAGTAAAAGGCATCGCTTTCAAAAACTATTTCTGAAGGCAGCAGAGCTGAGAGAAGTGTATGATATATATATATACTGGAAAATCTGTGTTTTTTCTTTTTATGCCTAACAGTTAACATATCTGCTTAATTATTCTACTTTGGGACAGAGAACATTATCCTTCACTTCTTTTCTTTGACAATGATACGTTTTACTATTTGACAAAAACCTGTCAGATGACTATGTTGATATGAGATTTCCCAATGTTAAGAAGAAACCAAAAAAGTGTTTTTATTAATTAAATAAATAAAAAGGCAAAAAAAGATTTTTAAAGCTGAGAAAAGAGTGATGGGAATAATACTTTACTTCATTTAAAAGGTCTTACAATAGAAGGGGGAGGAGTATGATGGAGGGCACTTCAGTGACATATTATTTGAAAAGGAAGCCATCTTCATATCCCGATGCCAAAGTGAATCCTCATTCAGATGGTAAGACCAAGGTACACATAGTACTAGCACATCAGTACAACTAAAAAGATTTAATAATGTTTTACCACATTCCAGATACTTAAGGATCAAATAAAAAGACACTGATAAAAATGACAAGCAAATTAACACAATGAGTCCCCAGAATGTCCTTCGCCTAACAGAAGCCACTTAAGAGAGACTTCAGAGGCTGAGGTCACATCTCTCAGTTTTGCCAGTAACCAGCTGTGACCCCTTCTGAGTACTAGTTTTCTCAACTCTGAAATTAGAGGACTAAACTAGATGTTCTCTTAGGGTTACCTTCCAGTTCTAAAATTCTACATGGTGAAGAAACTGCAAGAAAAACCTGAAAATTTAATTGGGGTTCTTATCCTTTCTTACACTACGTAATTAAAATACTTGTTTTGTTTTTCATCTTCTATTATTGGATTTTTCTTATCCAACAAGAAGAACTGACAATTCCTCTCCAGAAAACATTTGAACTTCTAAACTTAAGTATAATTAAATTTATAAAACCCAAAATGTGAGTGTGTTTGCTTCCACGTTAAAGAAATTGCCATTTTGTGATCCAAAGATTCCAGTGGAAGGAACAGATATTTCTCTTCATAAGATGACTGATCGATATATATGTTCTACCAGATATCTTACTAAGATAAACAGGTAAGGAAAAAGAACTTAAAATATTATAAAAATAGGGACACCTGGGTGGCTCATTCTGGGTTCAGCATCCGACTCCTGATTTTGGCTCGGGTCATTATCTCAGGGTCCTGGGATCGAGCCTCTGTGGGGCTCCACAATCAGCAGGGAGTCGGTTTCTCTCCCACCCTCTCACCCCCGCCCCACGCACACGAACTAGCATGTGTGTACTCTAAGATAAATAAAATCTTTTAAAAAACACATATTATAAAAACACTCAAAACAAAAATATGTACCGTCATCTTATGCCCATTGTACAAGGTAGCCTGTTCAGTTATTTTTTTTTTAAGATTTTATTTATTTACTTGAGAGAGGAGAGAGAGTGAGCAAGCATGAGAGGGGAGAGGGTCAGAGGGAGAAGCAGACTCCCCGCCGAGCAGGGAGCCCAATGCAGGACTCGATCCCAGGACTCAAGGATCATGACCTGAGCCAAAGGCAGTCAGTGGCTTAACCAACTGAGCCACCCAGGTGCCCCCTGTTCAGTTATTCTTAAGTGATATGAAAATTACACAAAGGACTGTCGAAAATTCAAAGTTGCAAAGGTAAGTAGTTAGAAATGTTAACTATTTATTTACAAAACTTAGACAATTCCTCTTTATTAAGGCTATTGTACAACAGGCACTCTTAGGTTCTTTCTCATTTCTTCACTCCAGCAGTCTTCCGAGGCAGCTATTAGTCTTCTCATTCAGGATAAGAACACCAAAGCTGAGCAAAATAAAAATATCCACCCAAAGTAAAACAGTAAGTAATGGAGCCCGAATTCCCACCCAGCTCTTCAGAGTCAAATCTAATCCTCCTTTCCCTACTGTCAGACAATCAGCATTAACTTATACCAATAAAACTATGCCACATGACTCAAGTATTTAAATCACTGATCTACCAACAAGGTTTGCCCACCCTGCCATTCTGCCCACAATATGATCTATCTATGCTTGTGCCGTTCCTCAACAGAAAAAAATGCACCGCAGTTTTTCCCAGTGTCTGCCTTAAATACCTTACATACCTCAATGCCAGCCAAGGCGTAGATCTTAATTTCTCCACTTTGCGGACGTGAAAACAGAGGATCATAATATGAAGTTCAGTAATTCACCATAAGACCAACAGCCTGTAAGTGATGGAACCAAGGGGCTGACCTAGCCTGTGAAGCTCCTAAGCCTGAGTTTGGACTACATGCTTAGGATGCTTTCCCTTTCCCAACAAAATGAACATGGCTTTATCAGATTTTGTACTACGAACACATGTCAAAACTCTTAAGAATGACAGCTTAGCCATTTTTTTTTAAATACAGCACTGGTTTCTAAAGCATTTGTCAGCTAGATCAGAGAGAATTCAAAGGTTAGATAAGTGACAGATTGAAGCTATAACCTCAAGGACTATTTCTCTCTCCTTGCATGCTTACAGAAGGGCGGAGGAAGAGAGAGAACTCCTAAAAGTGAGCAATTTTACTTACAAGATCAAAGACAGGACAGGAGAAAAACTGTAACAAATTATATAATGATGCTTCTCTGCAATTAACAGGATTAGTATAAAAATTTATTCATTAGAAAGGTTTATCCAAATGACCAAAGATGAATTTAAATGCTGAATACACACACACACACACACACACACACACACATACACACACATAACTTTTTTGGAAATACATCTACTGCATAAAATTATGCTCATTTAGAGCTAAGCCAGTGATAGAGGCATGAAGGAAAAATTCTTTTTTCTTCATAAACTGGGTTAAAAAGTCAATTGTTACCTTCAATTCTGACAGACAACAATTAATCTTTAAACTCTAATTTCTACCTCTTAATCTGCTTCTCTCCTAAGCAGTTAATAATATGCACTGACACTGCTATTATGTGGCCAATCTACTCCTAAAGTGAAAAATTCCCATACAGTTCAAATGGTTATCTTCTAATTTATTTATAGGATAACTTCTGATTTTTCAGTCACTAGATCATCCACGTCTCCTTTTTCTTTTCCCACGCCTTCCCTTCACCTGTGCCTTAAAAAAAAAAAAATACTACTATGAAATCCACTATGCTTGAACTTGAAATTCTATGGTAAGATTTCAGCACCTCATCTTTTTTTTTTTTTTTTTTTTTTTTTTAAATGATCACACTGAGAAGCAGGGACTTCACTAAGGTCACAGAGTTCATGGGTGGCAGAGCCAGGAACTAAAGAAGGGAGAGTACAAAGTCCTTTAAGTTTATGTTCTTTAATTTTATGCTAAAACTGCTACTGATGGAGCTCATCACTATTAACCTGTAAGTCAAATACTCAAGGTTAGTTCTTGAATAATCAAGGATTATTTCAAAGGTAGTAAGAATTTTCCAATCACTTGTTTAACAGGCATTTTTTTTTAAAGATTTTATTTTTATTTATTTGACAGACAGAGATCACAACAGGTAGAGAGGGAAGCAGATAGAGGAAGGGAAGCAGGCTCCCCACTGAGCAGAGTGCCCGATGCAGGGCTTGATCCCAGGACCCTGAGATCATGACCCAAGCTGAAGGCAGAGGCTTTAACCCACTGAGCCACTCAGGCGCCCCCTAACAGGCATTTTAAAACACCTGTTCCAACAATAACAGAGATTCTGCATATTTGCCTCTGATACAGAGACACATAAAGAGAGCTTATAATGTGGTTGGAAATGATTCCAATAAGTGTAAGAGTAAGAATAAGTAAGTAAGAGTGGAACTATCAGTTTACAAAACAGTTACTAAATACTTGGAACTGAGTTAGGTATCTTAAAAGAGATTATGTCCAAACTCAGAGCAACCCCATTTTCTTCCTATTTTGAACGTACAGGGAAATTAAGACTTTAAATAATTTATCTAATGTCAAACAGCCAGGGAGAACATACATCAGCTATTTTCAAGTTCTTTGGTCTTAGGACTGCTCTATAACTCTTAAAAAGTACTGAAGACCTCAAATAGCTATGGTTTATATGAGTTACATCTCTTGATATTTATCATACTGTAAATTAAAATAGAGAAATTTTAACACTATTTCTTTATTCATCTTAAATCAGATATACAAGTGTTAAATTACAATAAAAAACTATTTCTACAAAAGATAACTATACTTCTCAAAGCAGAAGTTGATAAGAGTGACGTTATTTTACACTTACGCAAATCTCTTTCATGTCTGGCTTAAAGAAGGACAGCTTTTCCTACTTGCTTCATCCTTCAGTCTGTGGCAATATGCTGCTTTGGTTGAAGTATATGTACAAAATCTGGCCTCACACATACATGAGGTTGGTAAAGGGAAGAGTATTTAAATGGCCTTTTCAGATAATTATATTCTCCTCTGATACTGTGCCGAAAAAGGGTATTAAAGGTTAGCTGCAAATACAGAATCTGAAACCATGCCAATGAACCTTTTGTACTCTGTTAGTTAAAATCCACTGGTCTATCTTGTACTTTGAATGGATATTTTATTCAAGTGAGATTCTCTAACATTTCGTTGGTCATCTGAAAAATACTTATTCACAGATCTTCTAAATGTTGACATATTTCATTATAAATTTTTTTTTTTTTTTTTAAATCACACTGGGGCGCCTGGATGACCAGTCGGTTAAGCGCCCGACTCTCGGTTTCGGCTCAGGACATGATCTCAGGGCTGTGAGATCAAACTTAGCGTCAGGCTCCATGCTCAGGGTGGAGTCTCCTTGAGATTCTCTCCCTCTTCCTCTGACCCCACCCCCACTCACTCACTCTCTAAAATAAAATAAATAAAATCTTTTTTAAAAAGAGGAAAAAATCACATTATTAACCCCATCTCATTGGAAATGTCTTTTTTTTTTAAGATTTTTATTTATTTATTTAAAAGAGAGAGAGAGAGAAATCACAAGGAGGCAGAGAGGCAGGCAGAGAGAGAGAGAAAGGAGGAAGCAGGCTCCCCGCTGAGCAGAGAGTCCAATGCGGGGCGTGATCCCAGGACCCTGAGATCATGACCTGTGCTGAAGGCAGAGGCTTAACCCGCTGAGCCACCCAAAAGCCCCCAGAAATGTCTTTAAATAACAAGAAACTGTTAAAAGTCAGGTAAGTGATACAAGTTTTCCAAAATTCTAATTTTTGCATGAAAACAGAACTTTATTATTGGCAACAAGTATTGCCAGTCGTTTTCCTTGAAGGGACCAAGTCTTTTACATGTTCAAGAAAATATCCACCTGAATAACTTAAGTCAACTGTTCTTTCAACTCAAAGTGGTGTTCCATGAAGGGGGGAAAAAAAAAAAAGCCAGTTTAGCTTACAACTCAAGAATTACATAGGTGCTGCCACTGCTTTAATGCTTACTAATGAGCCAAAGGTTTTACCCACCACTGCCCCTGTACCATTAGTGCTATGTCCATACAGTGAAAAATGCAAATAACTACTTATATTATTTTGAAAGTGTTTCTGATCTCATGATCTACCTGTGAAAGGACCAAAGACCAGATTTTGAGAGCTGCTGACCTACATATCTGAAAAAAACTAGAATATAACATACCCAGGATAAGAGTAATGAAGAAGTTGTATAGCATCGAGCACTTACCACATATTTGGCACTGAGCTAATTTTTTTTTTAAGTGCGTGATTTCATTTAATCTTCAGACAGCACAGTGAGATGATACTATTTTAAGATGAAGAAACTGAGGCATTGACAGATTTAATTGGACCAATATCTCAAAGCTAGAAACTGACAGACCAAATATTCAAACCTCTGTCACCTGACCCCACAATTTATTAACCATTTTAACCTGAAGATCTAAATCAAAAGTGAACTCAACATGTTAGAAAAACATAAAGGTACTTCCATGATGTGCCACCTCTAGGGTATGGTAAAAAAGAACAATTGCCTATGAGTCTTTCTCTTTGTAGCCTAAGAAAAATCAAGATCCAGGAATGCAGTAGCTAGGAGAGGAACTGACAATTCCTTGGTACATTTAACCAATCCCCAAATCTACTAACCCAAGGTCCTTGGGGCAAATCACACCCCCTTCCAGGACAGTCATACATGTTCATTAAAACAGTTAACTATCACGATTTTGATTGAAACAAGGGAGAGGAGGGCTAGATGTGGTTTAGGTCCTGAAACTACCTCAGTCAACTCTGAGCTCAGGACGGGAGCAAGAACCCAATATTTCCCAACCCAAGATGACCCTGCTGTTTCCAAATCAAAATTAAAACAAACATGTGGCTCTTCCTCACCAAGTAACCCTTGTTTAGGGAATCTAAAAAACTTTACAAGAGAAGCTAGAGCTGGACATTTCATCTCTTTTGTCATTTCAAGTCAATATTCAGACTGATTTTTACTGTGAACTACTAACCCATGGTGTCACCCCTAGGAAGATTAGAAAGAAAAATAAAACACAGTTAACAACTTCTGCCTTTAACTCCCATTGTAGTACTACACTTCTCACCAATCTCACTTCCTTTATGCCATTTCTTTCATCTCAGTACTGGATGAAAACCCACGGTGGAGCCAGGACTGGACTGCATTTAATGGTTCTAGTCTGGGTTCGCCCAGCATTTTCAGAGTGCTTACTAAGGGCACGACAATAGACTGGCTCTGGGGACATACTACCAAGTACCAATCCTGCTCTCAAAGGGTTCATGCAACAGTACAGGTCAGCTTAAGATGCAGACAGGCTGACATACACACACCCCTCAATCCTGTGCAATTTCTACTATCAAGATCAAGTTCTTTAACACAATTATTTCTATAGTCCTCTACTTTTGAACAGACTTCCCTTGGCCAAGCACACCTTTGAGAGGTATGTAAGAGTAAGAAGGACCAACTGCTCTTTGGTTGAGTGATACCTTCCTTCAAATTACTTTCCAAACAAGAATACCTCAAGGTATTCCCTTGTCAGCTTGTCAGATAAAAAGACAATCTAGTGAATTGATCATGTTACTTATAAGAGGCTATCACTAAATCAAAGACTATGACTTACTACCCAGACTGGTTTAGACCACTAGCACTTGGTGTTGCAATTCCCATAGAAGATGACTAGAAATACATTTGTTATGAGCTTAACGTATATGGGAAAATCTCATCTAAATAAACAATAAAGGAAAAATTATTACAACTAAACAGTGTGGCTGCTCCTCAAATGTTTTAAATTATAAACAAAGTACTCGGGGCGCCTGCGTGGCTCAGTAGGTTAAAGCTCCTGCCTTCGGCTCAGGTCATGATCTCAGGGTCCTGGGATGGAGCCCCGAATCAGGCTCTCTGCTCAGCAGGGAGCCTGCTTCCTTCTCTCTCTCTCTACCTTCCTCTCTGCCTACTTGTGATCTGTCAAATAAATAAATAAAATCTTTAAAAAAAAAAAAAGTACTTGGGCCTTGCTCTGAGAAGGGGCCAAGCAAGGACTTTGCTGCCCTAGGGTGGGTAAAACACTCCCTAAAGCTTTCTCAGTAAACAGGATCCTGAATAACTCATTCCATGTGAACTAAACTGTCAATGTAAATATGGAAATTGAGAATCAGCCACAATAAAGACTTCAGTTAGTTTTAAAAAGGATTTTGTTAATAATGTGTAGTCAACTCTTTCCACATGTCAGGAATCTGTCCTACAAGTGAGTGAGCCGTGGGGGAATCGGTCCTGTAGCACAGATTAACTCTAGGTGCCTGGTTTTTCCCATTCACTTTACCACTCACAGACACCAAAAGTAGGAAATGATAAAATACACACCACATTTTGTAGGAAAATTCAATTTTACAAACATGCAATCTCTTTTATGTATGATTTAAACGTCTCATGCACTATTTGTAGAAAAATGCAGACTTACATTACCCTTCTAAAAATTAAAGTTCATCAGATGATAGTTTTTTAAATGTAAACGATGAACATCATTATGCCTCCAGACACACTTGAATGGTTAATGTGCTCTGACAGACACATTACCATGGTCAGTAAGACCACATATGCAATGATGACAAAATTAATCCAATTAATGCTCCAAACAGCTGACATCTTACTTATACTACATATGGATATGCTATTTTCAGTGAATGATTTTCAGTATTACTTGTCACTAGTGATCTTTAACGCTTAGTGATCTTTAAAATAAGAAAACTGCTGTCAGATATTATCAGGTAAATAAAGTGCTAGAAAATGACCAATTGGATATTTTAGCTGTCACTCAACTATAAGGATCCAAATTTTAAGGATCTTAAGGCCACAGCAAAAGGTTTTATCAATTTTACTGTACTCTGGGCATGAAACTCCCTTTATATTTGTGTCTATCTACTGTTTGACTGTCAAACTCTCTTCAAGGCAACCATTATATACAAATTGTTTTTATAATCTATTGCCAAAGTCAATGGTACCAAATGATCACTATGAAATGAAATCATCCTTTGCTAAGATGAAGAGCCAGCTAAACTTGGCCCCAAAACTGTACTTTAAAAGAAAATAGAAGATAAACCATATAAAAGCTAAACCATAATTCAATATGTCTTAGGAATAAGACACATGTTCTACCACACAAAATATTTCCTTTCAGAAATCACTACTGGCCAGACTCAGAAAAGAAATTAAACACACTGCCAGAATATCTAAAAATTATTTCTCTGGAATCTAGAACACACCCACATAAGACACTGAATACCTTCTAAACGGCCATGATACAGGATTTCAAAAATTTGTTTAGATTTCTCTAAAGTTCTATTATAAACTAAACATACACAACCACAGTATTAAAGAACCCTTAAGGAGTGGCTGGGTGGCTCAGTGGGTTAAAGCCTCTGCCTTTGGCTCAGGTCAAGGTCTCAGGGTTCTGGGATCGAGCCCCACATCAGGCTCTCTGCTCAGCGGGGGGCCTTCCTCCTCCTCTCCCTCTGCCTGCCTCTTTGCCTACTTGTGATCTCTCTCCCTGTGTCAAATAAGTAAATAAAATCTTTAAAAAAAAAAAAAAAGAATCCTTAAAAATTAAATTGACAACCACGACATCCTCACTACCTAGTGCAGTAAAAGGCATAGGTTTATAACTAAATGAGTCTTAGAAGATGCCCATCTCTCTGAAATGTTCTTCTGTATTTTCACTTTTATCAAACATATTATCCATTATAAAAATAAACATTAAGCAAAAAATGGAAAGCAAAAATTAAGGTCAATACCACCATCATCCATAGTACAACTCAGAAAAAAATCCTGTAACTATTTTGGTAAACTTTATTCCAGTATGATTCCAGTATGTTTATTATGCATTTAAATAATTATAACAGTGAGTGGAATATATAAAAGGTTGTAAGCTAGCTCTTATTGCCTATTTTCATTTTAAAAGTATTGTATGATAATTGTAGACTGTTTGGAAAATGTAGGAAAAATAAAAATCCAAAATCCCTCCATTTTAACTTTTCACAGTATTCCCTTTCATTCTTTTTCCTTTATTTATATAAAACTGAGTTCTGTGTCCATATAAAAAATACTTTAAACACACATAGTGCTGGAACATTCCTAGAGGCTAACTGGAAGATAATACAAAAAAGCACTTCCTAAAAGAAAATTAACTTATGGGTTATTTTGTTTTATTGTATAAATTTTAAAATACTTATTCGACTCATTCCATATAAATATAAAGGTAAATAACACAGTTACTTAACTTTTGCGGTAATAAAATCACCACTATATATAGAATAAAATTCTATCTTAGCCGAAGGGGCAAAAAAATAACATGTAATTCTCTTGGCACATTATCTCAATCATGCAAGTAGTAGTTTCATGTTACTGTAGGGTCCTTAAGTACTGAAGGAGATAAAAGCCTCTGCTCTCAAGGAACTGGAAATGAAGAACATTAGCACTGTGTCCTGAAACAATCAAATCTATAAACTGGATCGGAACTCAGTTATAAATTGGATTAGAATTTAGCTTTAAAAAGTCACCAATACACCAAGATTGCCTTGGCTGTTTCAACATCGCAGATGAACTTAATCCCTCCCCTTATACCAGATGCTAGCCCTTTTTATATTCTTAGAAACCTTAACAGTATAAATTATCCCGTCTCTCTCCTGCATTGACATTTAATCTCCTCATCCATATTTAAACACGACCAAGTCTAAAGGGAGAAAGATAAACTTTCCTTTCAACCAATATCTCTACCCCAACCCTACCTACAGCTACCAACCAAACCTCCTGACTGAGTCGCTAGAGATGCTATCCCCATTCTCTAACCTCCTCCTCACTCCTCATTCCTTAACCGACTCTACTCGAGCTCTCTCATCTTGCTGCTAAAACCTGCCTCCCCTTGGCTGCAGCTGACTAACATGTGGTTAAGCGCACAAGCTTTTAGAATCCTCTGGACTGAGGCTGCATTTGTGTGCTCACCATTCCACTCTTCTCTGCAGGTTTTCTCCTGGCCCATCTAGCCACTCCTTTTCAGGCTCCCTTATACTTAGCCTCCTTTTCCCAGCCATTAAATGTTAAAGGCGCTCAAGGTCCATCCCTGAAGGCCACTTCCTGAGTCAGCCCCTATACCCTCTCCTTTGGTAGGCTCACTTGTACAAGATGGCTCAGAATCATACCTTGATCCTAGATCTCTCCTCTAGGCTCAAGACCAATCTGTCTAACTGCATACTGCACTTGTCCATTTGGATTTTTCAGAGGTAATTCATACTCAATATATCATTGTATTCCCACCATGATCTCTCCTGCACTGTTTCCTGAAGTTCATGGAACCACAATGCACAAACCAGAACATAGTTCCTTCACATATGTATCCAACACACACTATCAATGTTACCACCTAACTCTCTCTGAAACAAAATTCTCTATTCATTTTCATAATATCTTACCTATATACAAGTCATCCTCACACATTCAATCTAGATCTTTCTAATCTACTCTCCAGAGCAGTCAGCCAATTCTGACTATGTCTGTCAGTCTTGTGGGCATCTCCCTCCAGCCCTCAACCTATCTATCCTTCCCTCTCTTGCTTGAACCCCTTCAATGGCTTCTCACTGCTCTTAGTATAAATTCCAAAAGTATTCATATATCCTACAAGGACTTGCATAACCTAGCCCCTGCCTGTCTCTTCAGGACTTACTCTATATCGCTCTTACTTCTCACTGTGTTTTTCTAGCCAGACTGGTTTCCTGCAGTTCCTGGATGACAAGTCACCTGCTCTCCCCTCTACTCAACACACCCCACACCACCCTAACTCATCTTTCAGATCTTAACTCAGCCATCACGTTGTCTGTAAAATCTTCCCAGCTCCAGGTGATGTCAGGTTCTCTTTGTTCTAGGTTCTCCTGGAATGCACCCAGCTCAGCACAGTGGTTTTATCTGACAAACGCCCTTCTATCTCACCTGATTATAAACAATAGAAGAGCAGTGACAACATCTGTTTTTGTTCAGCATTTTAAGCCAATGCTTGGTTTACAGTAAGTACATAAGAAGTAGCTATTAAATGAATAAAATAAGATATAATCAGACAAAATGAGTCAATCAAGAGAAGTAGTCCAATTTATGTGCCCACAAACTGTAAAAGTGACTCTCCCCCACCTTCATCGCTAGGTCATAACAGGTAGTTTACCAAAAGGAAGGTAAGTTTAGATGTCTTAGCTAAGCGGTTCCTGCCAAGAACTGCTGCCAGGCGCAGTGGTGGCCATGGTCCAGAACCCAGCATGCGGTGCTAGGTTCCTCCAACAGTTGGCAACTATCAGCACTCGCTTTGCTTTTCCTTAAATCCCAATGAGGGATATAATTTGAGACTTGATTTCAGCCTGTCTTACCAAGACCTGTGACAGGTTCCAGCTGACATTATAACTTATTGTTGGCAAATCTTAGAAGCTAGTTCCAACTTCCTTGTGCTCTAATTATTTATTTATGTATGTGTCTCTGTGGGTCACAACAATTTATATAGAGAGTATGTGTGTGTATACCAATAAATATTATATTTTACAAACACATATTAAAACTTACGGGGCACTTATTATGACCAGGCCTAACACAAAAGGTTTTACATGTATTATTTCAGTTCATTCTTACCACAAGGCTTTTAGTCTATTATCATACTCATTTTAATGAGGAAGCCAAGGGTTAGAAAGGACATGTAACTTGCCCAAGGTTACCAGCTGGTAAGTGGTAGGGATGGCACTCAAAGCCAGTCTGTCTGGCTCTACACCCATGCTCTCAATCACACTGCCTCTGTCATCTCTTCTCCCCAAGAGATCCTTTGGATAACTTCACTATGCTTCTGCCAAACTACCACCAACATTCAAGAGCTCATCAGGATGCTGAAAAGAACAATGTTGTTTTGATCTTTTTTTTTTTTTTTAAGAGGGAAAAACATACCATCTTTAGTGTAATCTTTCCACACTAAAGATGGCCCTGGCCATACAAAGAGCTAGCACAATGGGTTTATTCTGAGATTCAGTCCCACCATGGAGTGAATTTTTGGGCCAGACATAAACACATTCAATCATACGCACCAAAGAGAAGCAGCAGGGAAGCTACAATGAGTAATACAATTTATTTTGTAAGTTTTTTGAAATTAACTTTTTTGATTGCACCCTTGCCGGTGCAGATGGGAAAATACAAGACGTGCTTATTATGAAGCAAGTTTTTTCAGCACTGAGAAAATAACCATGTCCCTCCCTAGAGAAATGCTCACAACATGCAAACACCACGTACACAGCAACACCAGCACCCTCTGCTTACAGTTACTCCTTGTCCGCTTTCGCTTACTTTTCAAAAACAAGATTTATTCAAAATAAGTCAGTCAGAGACAGACAAATACCGTGGTAGGGAGGGAATGAGAGGCAAACAAGGAAACAAACTCTTAACTACAGAGAACAAACTGAAGCTTGGGAGGGAAGAGGTAAAAGCATTTAAGGAGGGCACTTGTTCTGACAAGCACAGGGTCTTGTATGTGAGAGATGAATCAGTAAATTCCACACCTGAAACCAATATTACACATTATGTTAACTAATTGGAATTTGAATAAAAACTTGAAAAAAGCCTTACTGAGGTAGTTATTTATATATAATTAAACGCACCCACATCAAGACACAGAATTATTTTTATAATCTCACCAAATGCCCTTGTGCCCCTTTCTTAGTCAATGCACCTGCCGTTACTCCCACCTCTGGGCAAACCCTGATCTACTTCTGTCACTATAAACTGGAATTGTCAGTATAAACTGGCTTTGTCCGTTTCACATAAATGGATACATAGAGTATCTACTCTTGTCCACTCTATTTATGAATCTTTATCCAGCTGCACCGTTTTGTAAGTGCTGATGTTTAACATACTCCAGCGGCTGTACTTCATGCAGGAATGCTCTAGTCCAGTGAATCCCATCAGGTATTGAGGTGGTTCAAACCGCATGCATATGCATATGCGTACACACACACACACACACACACACACAGTGTGAAAACACAAAAGCCCTAGCATAGCACAGCACTCTACGGAGCGCGCGCACGTTGCAGTCAGAGCAGACACCCCGGGGAAGGCTACGGTGAACAAAGCCTGGGAACCACTGCAGAACGCCCCCTGACACTGGCAACTACAAAATTGAGAGCCAGTCAGGACAGACCTCTGGCCTCTCTGAAATTATATTAAAGCCCTCATTTGCATCTCATTTTACATTTTCAATGTCAGCTTTCTGTCATCATTCCTTCCATTCTTAATTTGTGATATCTCACTTATGTGATCTATCAAACAGAAGAACGTGAGCTCATTTCTTCCCAGGGACATAAGGGGAGGAAGGCAGGAATGGGACTTACGCGTGTTCTTCCTCAACCACCAGAGAGCTCTTCTCCACACAAGATAAAATACTCATCAATCCATCCTGACTGCAGCAACATTCAACCCTGGCTGCACAACAGACTCACCTTGCAAGTTTTAAAAATGATGATGCCTGAGTCCCCCCACGACACACCAAAAAACGTCAGTCAACGGGTCTAGGATGGGGCCCAGGCCAGGCAGACTGTTCGCCAATCGGGGGATTCCACTGGGCAGCCAGAGTCAAGATGCCCTGCCCTGAGGTCAGCCTCTAGGCAGGGTACCTTACCTAGCCACACTACTGTGAAAGACCTAACAGAGGCCATAATCTCTGACACCTGCCACAGTTCCTCATTCCAGCATTTTAATACCTCAGTCCAGTTAGGGACCAGTTAAGTTCGACAACAAAATCCATTCCATGTAGCATGTCCACTGTTCCAGCTTAAACATGGATTTTCCACTGATGCTTAATAAACTTGTGATAAGGTCTGTTGCACTTGACCACTAATTAAAAGCTCCCAAATATTTTTTTTTTTAAATCTTGTTTCTGCTCTGCACGGGATACAAATATAATTCTGAAGAGAGCATCAATGTTTCTATGATTGTGGTTCTATATGTCTAGGCCAAGACAGGAAGCCCCAGAGGCACAGTGGTTTCTCCTCTTCATAAGTCAATCTAATAATAATGAAGGAACCACAAACCCTATTGTGATATACAGGTGGGTGGAAATTTGGCTCCTTCCTCAGAAGAAAACTGTGAAGTCTTTTCTGAAGTCTTTTCTGTCAAGAGTGCTGGCTTATGCAGAAACGACAATTCAGGATATTGCTCCAGGGTAGAGGAGTTTCCAGAAAGAGTCTGGCCTCAAGTTATTTTTGAGACAGAGAGTTTGGAGAAGATGGATTTTGGCTTTAAACTCAGTGAAACCATTCGCTCAGCCTCAGCAAATTTCCAGACAACCAATGCTTTAATGTATCACACTACTAAAGAAATTCTAGGAGAATATTAAAAACTGTATTGCACACAATTCTATCTTCCTAAACAGAGTGTTTTAAACAGTATTTTACCTGTTCTTGATGCCTGTCCAACGTCATCATAAACCTCAGTGACTATGTATTAAATACAGTGAGGTGCCTTGGGCTATTTGCACCAACACTAAATGAAGTTTGAATTGTGGTGTATAATATAATAGTCCTGTATAATAACCCATTCTAGGAATGTACCATAACATAGTCAAACAAGCTCCAATAAAGAACTTTATAAACTATGCTGTGATGAACTCCCTAGATCTTTGCAAACATATACTTCTAGGATATATTCATGTACATGGAAATTCTTAGGTCAAAAGGCATGAATAAATTTAAACAGATGTCTTCCATTTGCCTTCCAATCAGGTTATACCAATTTACAGAACAATTTTTAATCTAATACAATGCCAATGCAATAATCTTCAGGCTTGTTCAAGGTTCCTAGCCAAAGCAAGGGAGAAAATAAGAACAAGTCAAATAAATGGGTTATCACTCGTTGCTATGGGAACTGCATTCCCAAAGCCAATTCTATTGGGAAGGAGACCCTCTCTCATCAGCCTGGCAATATCTGCAGCAGAAGAATGGGGCCTATCTCCCTGTGCACCGAGGAGACATGACTACACATGTGCAAAGTGCGAAGGGATTTTCACAGCTACACCTGGGAACACAACACACAGGACCTCTTCCGAACCAAGGGAAAAAAAAAAAAAAACAGAGGCTGAGGTCCCAGCCAATTTACTGGAGCAGGAAGCGGGTATTATTGGCAGAAATCATAGTTCTGTTTTTTGGGGGGATTTTTGTTGTTGTTGTTGTTTTGGGGGGGTGCCCCCTCTGAGGTTCTTGTCTGTTTTTATAACCAATGCTGTATCAGACATTTTGACTTTCACTTCCCAAGCTGGTGCAGCTGATGGACAATGTAGATTAGGCATTTCTCTGGGCTTGTACCTAAAAGTAAATCCAATCTCAGCAAAGGGACTATCTAAAATCACACAATGCACGAGTTCTAAAGCATGAATTTTGTAATCCTTATGTGCCTACTTGGGAGGGAACATTTTGGGACACAAACACCTTGGTTCTCAGCTGTACTCCTATGATGCAAGACAGGGTGCTGGTCTTGCCACTTAAGAGCTGGGTGACTCTGGACCAGCACTCAATAATAACAGACATACCTCCCTGAGATGATTCTGTAAGCATCAGATGAGATACTGAACAAGAAAATACTCCAGAAGCCACAAGGCACAGCACAGGTAGAATTACTACCCACTTTGGGCCAATGAAATAAGAAGGGCCTGAACCTAAACAACTTTCCCAAGTCCTCAGACCCTTTAAGGAGCTGAGCCAGGATGTGCAGGCAGCCCAGGTCATCTGACTACAGAGCCAGGCTCTTACCCTCTCTGGCTCTGCCACCATATCACTGGGCACGGGGATTACCTCCCCTGGACTCGTTTCCTCATTGCCACACTGAAGGGTGGGCTCAGATGTCACCTGAATGGCTCATCTCTAGCCCTGATATTCTACTTGGTGATTTCTATTAGGTAACTGAGAAAGTGACCTTCGGATAAGCATAGCATTACTGGAATTCAGAAAGAGCAAATTTGCGAATTTTCAAAGGACCGTGTCTATGAAAGAGCTCTACTGCTTTTAATCATTTACCTCATCTGGCATGGCCAGTAACCCCAGGAACTAAGGCAGGCCAAAGTTCTCCTTGCACAAAAGCTTTTCTTGCACAGTTCTCCAAAGGACTCAGTCATTGAAACAAAACTCAGACATCTACTACCATTCAACAAACTCAGGGGGAAAAAAATCTTTAATAAAGTGTTAGTTTGCAGGGCACCAAAATTACCTACTGCTTATAACAAACACCCTCAATGCACATACCCCCGCCCCACCAAAGAAAGGCTTTTTCAGTATAAAACTATTAAACAAATGGGGAAAAAAATGATGTATAGAGAGTAAAACCAAATTAAAGGCAAACATCACACAGACAAAATGCTAACCAAAGAAGCCAGTCATCTTATTTTTGGAGACTGCAGGAGGTGGAAAGTGCAACATACAAGACACACTTAGAATAGCATTCACAGATCAAGTGGTTTTTCAGTCCTGTTAATGAAGGCAGTAACTGTGGCTGATTTAGTACCACATAAAAAAATTTGAAATCAGTATCAAAGACTGCAATTTGCTGAAAGCAAATACTATTTTATTGTGTTTTTAGAGAAAACCTTCATAAGGGCCTTTACTCTAGCTAGACAATTAAATGAATCGATATTTTTTTAAAGATAAATGGGGGAAAATGTGCCAAAGGTAGATATCTTCATATTTAACTAGATGTTAAAACTAGATGGCAAAACTTTCTCCGATCCTTCGGCTCTTAAGTGACAATAAATCAGTCTTCCTTTCCTCCCAAACTAAACAAAAATTAAGAGAAACCTCTCTTTTTGGTCCCATCCACTGATTAAACATGAACATAAAACAGATATTTCTAAGGGCACATGGGTGGCTCAGTCAGTTGAGCATCTGACTTCAGCTCTGGTCATGATCTCAGGGTCCTGAGATGGAGCCCCATGGATGGGTGGGCAGCTCCCCACTCAGCAGGAAGTCCACTTCTCCCTCTCCATCTGCCCCTCCCCCTGCTCATGTTTTCTCTCTCTCTCAGATAAAATCTTTTTAAAAAATAGATATTTCTAAGGTTCATAAGTTCTCAACATTTTTAGTAGTAAGCATAATAACTACCATTTTCTGAACATCCAATATGTGAAAAGCACCTTGGTACTTACTCATATTTAGTTCCGTCAACTACCTATGCTATAAGATGAGGAAACTGAGGTAAGAGAGGTTAAAGAAGCTTGCCCAAAGTCACACAGTTAGGCAAATGCTGAAGCTAGTGTCCCAGATCTAATTCTAAGTCCAAGGCTTTTTCCAAAATACCAGAACTCCCTGTATAAAATTGTGGCTGAAAACAAGATGAATGGGCTAACCCATCCTGGCAGCCACCAGGCCAGATGAAAAATTAAAAATTAAAAAAAGATTCCAGAGAGCAGATGTACCAAGAACTAGCAAGTGATAGAGAGCAGTGTTCAAGACAAAAGGCTCCACAGCCAGGTTGTCCAAGTGGAAATCCTGGTTCCCCCACTTAGCAACCTGACGACCTGGGGCAGGGACTTACCCTTTCCGTACCTGTTTCCCCACCTGCCACACAGGGATAATAGGAGTACCTACTCTCACAAGAATTTTGTGAAGAAAGAATTAAAATTCACCCAAGACTGAGAACAATCTCTGGCCTATACTAATTCCTATACTGCTCTTAATAATAGCAAATATTAACAGCAAAGAGAGAATGCAGAATGACTTCATCCAAATCTAACAGGCTACTATTTAAGCCAGGAAGAAAGCATGAGATAAGTTTTAATAGCAAATATCAACAGCAAAAATAGAAGAGAATGCAGAATGATTCGGTACAAACCTAACAGGCTACTATGAGTCAGGAAAGAAATCAGAAGAGAAGTTACTTAAAAAACAAACGGGGTGAGCTGTAAGAAATGGCATGCTGAATGAAAAATGAGTGACTACACTCAGTTAATCAGGGAGGGAACTGTCATAACTAGAGTAAAAGTTCACCCCAGACTCCAGGTTAATGGAATCCGGGTAGGTAAACTCACTTGGAACTTGCAGTTTTGAAACAAGCCAGCGGGGTATGAAACTGAGTCCCTGACAGAAATCACCTGACTCTTCTAAATACCAAAGGGAATCAAAAGAAAATGAGTTGGCTTTAAACTGGACATAAAAAAATGAAGGTAGGTTAGCCAAGCTCCGGGCTGTTCATGGCGAGGGGGTCTACTAGAATAACACAGAAAAGGAATGGCTGGATATCACAGAAGGACACCGGTCTGGTAAACCTGCATATGCTGAACAGTGGAAGATGGGAGTTGGGATTTACTGCAGCTAACGAGAGACAGCAGCATGAAACACCGCGCTGTGTTAACGACAAGCTACCCTACAGACAGTAACTTCACCAAAACTCCACAAAGTAGGAATGCCATCACAAGTGTCTTCTCCTTTGGCCTCAGATAGGTATCCCCAGAAAAGCAGAGGAGGCCTACGGACACCTGTGTGGCTGCATCCCATGGCCTCAGCTGAGTCCTGCATCCCAGCTCCAGCCCCAAAGCAGAGCAGGCATCTGCATGAGCACGCCCAGCCTGATCTCAGTTGGATGACAGGCCTATCGAGCCGGCTGGCTGTGTTATTAAGAAATAAATGAAAATATGCAAATTTACATTTGGCCATGACAGGCTCACATTTGGCCTAAAATGCTACAGGGTTTGGTTCTGAATTAGTAAACAATGACACATTTTTCACCTCAGTCAGCCAAAGCTAGAGTTCACATAAGATTTTGAAATGAGAATTCAGACTCATTTCCATCTAGACTCCACACTAATAGTTAAGAATTATCCTCCATTCTTCACATTCAGCTTAGGTTTGACAAGCAAAAGTGACAGAAGAAAGCATCTGCTTTTGCAGCTTGAGAGCTAATTTTTTTTTAAGTTTACTTAGCATTCAGTTCTTATTTTTTAGGTGAGACTGTTTTCATTTTCAAATAAGATTTTTGGGTAAGATGGTGATTTTCTTCATGATTCAATTATCAGGGACTAGATAAGGTGACCCTGGATCCCACATTCACTCTCCAGAATCCCCACACAGGCACATGGGTTTTACATCATTCAAATCACACTCCAGCCATTTTCACCCTTTTTTGGACCTCAAATCCAATCACCAAAAAGCTACCTGTGCCAAGTCAGAGGCATAAAAATATCATCACAGCAGCTTCACACCTTCTCAAGAAACAAGAGGCGATCAGTGAGAAAGATCCAGAATATCCAGGAAGACCTAGTTTCTCAAACTAGCTCCAGCCTGCCCATTAGGACCATTCCACAACCTGGTTTCCCTGCTATAAGGTTAACAATTCCAGAACTTTATCAGGCCCTCTTCTTACACAGAGAAGGACGTGAATCACTCAGGCATTGCTATATACACTCCTACTTAAAAATGAAAATTAAAGCATAATGCAGATTTCTCTAGGAAACAAAGTGGTTTAAGTGAAAATTTCTAGAATTTATATACATGATGATATTTCCACTATTTTATCTGTAAAAAAGAGCACAGGAAAAATCAAGAAAGCACAGACATAGGACCCCAATTAAGAACAATAGAAAATTAAGAACAGGAGTCACCAAGACTTCTCAAGTAAAGTAAAATTGGATAAAGAAGAAATCATTTGTGGAAACAAATCTGAACTGTGCTTATTAGTAAAATACGATGGCCACATTTCTTTTTATCATACATACTTTTTAAGTGTTTTATGAAATAAAGCATTCAAGATCAATTCAAAGAATGAGCAGGGATGAAACTAAAATGAAATGCATGTCTACGGAGGTCTAGTCTGGGACAGTCTCCCAATTCTCTCTCCACTCGTTCTCTCAACCTGTAATTTAGCACCTCTCCACCCGGCAAAGAAAGAGAAAGGCCCAATGTGACCCCGCTCTTCTTTTATGTTCCCAATGTCAGCACCCTGGGACACACCTGTATTAGTCATTCCCAGAGGTCGTCCATCAGTCTTCCTGCCGCAAATCTCTACCTACCTCTGCCCTCTGTGCCATTCCAATATGGCTAAAATTGTTTCTTTACATAAAATTTTTAAGGTCAACGGGATAAAATCCAAATTCCTTAGCATCATATTGCCTTAGAGATGCTTCACAATAAACCTCAACCTGTTTTAATAATTTTTCTTCAAGAATTCCTAAATAATAGTATTAATATGCCTGAGCACTCACAATATATCAAGTACTTACAACCTAAGTACTTCATATGCATTAACTCACAACTACTGTGTGCTATAAATACTATTATTATTCCCATTCTGTGTCAGAGAAAACTGAGCACGAGCAAATCAACTGCCTATGTCAGGTGTCCTGTGAGTAAGCAATGGGGGCCAGGATTCCTATCAGCTATGGGGGCCAGGATTCCTATCAGCTAGTCAGACTGCAGAGCCATACTCAGAACCACTATGCTATGTTGGTCTCTTCCTTCCACTGCCCCACCCCACCCTACGTGCCTCTCATGCTTGCAACTCAACTCTGTCTGCTCTGAGTTCCAAATATGCTCAATTCTAACTTACCCCATTCGTTATCATTTTAGGTAGAACTATGACCACCTCACACCAGAGTATACAACACCCTGCAGACAAAAGAGCTACCCTTATATGATTTCTGTCCACAGTACGTGGCTCTCAGAGCTTGATATATGGAAACCGGTTGACTAGCATGCTTCTGCTTTGTTCTCTGCAGATTCTCCCTCCTGGACAGAGCATGTTTTGTGGCATAGTAGCTTTCCTTGAAAAGATGCAGTGATCTAGCCAGGAGAGTTTCCAAGCCCTTCCGTTCCTCCATCCCAACTGCGGGCAGATACAGGTATGTGTTGGTTGTGAGACAGCTCAGTAAACACTTCATCTAGGCCACAGAAAAAATGTTTCCCACCTGTCCCTGCTTCTGGCCATTAATGTTTGCAAGCCCTGATATAAAAGAGAGCACTTAGCTTCCTGGTACATAAATTCTCCGCCCTTCACTCAAACTGAATCTAAATGATTCAGCTTCTACCTTACAGCACAAAATCCATTTTATAACTTAACAGCCTCAGCCTCAAGCTTTACTGATGATTTTTCCTAGAGGAGACACACTCCAAAAGGCCATGGGTTTAGAGCTTTTTTAGACTGACTGCAAATGGTATCAGCTGAATGTCACTCAGCATCTTGCTGAAGGCCTCTTTGGAAACAGCTGATGAGAAAACAGAACAGATTGCCAGAGAGGTCAACTAGTCCTAGTGGCTTGCTCTTCACTCTCCAAGCTCTGTTAGTCCACAGATATGTTGAGAGATCCTTAGTGCATGTAGTGAAAACTTTTTTTTTTTTTAAAGATTTCATTTATTTATTTGACAGACATAAATCACAAATGGGCAGAGAGGCAGGTGGTTGGGGGTGGGGGGCGGTGGAGAGGAGGCTCCCTGCTGAGCAGAGAGCCCAGTGCAGGGCTTGATCCCAGGATCCCAAGACCATGACCTGAGCCAAAGGCAGAGGCTTAATCCACTGGGCCACCCAGGCGCCCCTCTTTTCCTTTTTTGAAATTTTATTTATTTATTTGACAGAGAGAGACACAGCAAGAGAGGGAACACACACAGGGGGAGTAGGAGAGGGAGTAGCAGGCTTCCGGGGAGCAGGGAGCCTGATGCAGGGCTCCATCCCAAGACCCTGGGATCATAACCTGAGTCAAAGGCAGACGCTTAATGACTAAGTCACCCAGGCACCCCTGTAGCGAAATCTCTTATAATTCTCTGGCAAAATCAGTTCTGATAACTGCCTTGTTCATTATTATTGGAGCACGTAAGTTACAAATTAACACAATTAAAAGATGCAGATTTAATTCCCTCAAAAACCTAAGAGTCACAGAAGGCAAACACCAGAGGGCTAAAACTATGCACAACCAAAATCTCTAGAAAGCATCCAGTATTTACAAAAGCATCCTGAGGAATTGGGTTTTAAACTTTCCCTTCATTAAGACAAAGAAACATGTTCAAACACTTTAATTGAAACTGACCACCATTAACACTTCTTTCCTCTATAAATAAAACCATAAATAAGTTATCTCAAGGATAACTTACTAGCTCCTGACATACACACATGCGAAGGGCAAGGATCTTGCTAGCACAGGACTAAAACTTAATCACTGTTAAGGATAACAATGATGATGATGACAAGTACAGGCAGTTTTCTACACTTTGGGCATTAAGAATCATTTTATATTTACCACTGTCCTACTAGTGACCCTATTTTACCAACAAAGAGATTGAGGCAGAGTAGTTTAATAATTTGCTCACAGTCATGCAGTAAGTGGTGGATCAAGAATTCAGACTCTGAACCCAGAGCTCACTCTGAACCACTATGCCCCACTGCCTATGGGATCAGCCTTTTCCACTACTCCCTGAAAGGCACCGCCATGGGAAATCACCTCTATTAGAATCTGTAAATCCGTATGCGTCTAACATACCTCCTTGACAGAAAAGCTGTTAGGAGAGGTCAAAGCAGTGCAGGAAATCTAGTGAAGACTAGTGTTTCACGAGCCTCCCTCATTTCCCAGTCACCCCTGCAACAAGCTGGGGCCAAGTGACAGGTTCAAGCTTATAAACTATAAGGGGAAGTGATGTTTCTCACTTCAAAGTAAGGCAGTTAAATATACCTCTTCCATTTCTCTCCTTCTGCTGAAGTGACCGTGGAGAAGATGGAAAAGGGTCGCCTCGCCAGCATATGATTTTGTGTAAGCAAGAAATAAACTTCTGCTGTTATTAAACCCTGAGACTTGAGGGTTGATGATTGTAAAAACTAGCAATAATGATTATGACTAATACAAGAAGCTTAAGAACATGTTCCCAGACTTGAATCTCCTTCCTGTTGTACTTAAGCTGGACTCTTCCTTCCCTGGTTTCCTCTAGGCTACAGTTTGATCCCACTGACACCTGTCTGAAGATTATTTTGCTTCCAGAGGCCAAAGCAGTCACAGCTAGAGTGATCTCTAGGGCAGCAGGCCATGTAAGCAGGTGGTTCAGATCTGTCCTTCCAACTGGGCCCCATTCTAACCATCTAAACACTCTGTTTGGACAACAGTCAAATAAATCTCTGACATGTACTTTTGTATAATGAAAAAGCCCAGTTACCAATAAGGAATCTTGCTCTTGCTCTGTGGTATCTTCATGACCGTTTTCTGAGGTAAATTTAGTACAATCTAACTTGGAAATTCAGGAGATAATTCGGTAGGTACTTGGCATCATGCTTTCCCAAACTTATGACTTATTTTATGATTCTTCTCAAAAATATAATTCCAATTTCTTCTCAATCAAAAGCATCCCCCATTCTTATTGATAATGAGTGGCCTGAAGAGATCCAGGGGACCTCCATGGTAATTCTCAATACAATCAGGAAGTAATGTTGTGAGTCAATAATGAAAGGGATAGAAACCAAATAAAGAGTGCTATGTACCTAAGTAAATACATCTCCAGAAACCCAAAAATGTCTGCTTCATCAAAATAAATGGTGGGTGATCTAGGACAGAGGTAACACTCACACAAAGCCTAAAGACAATAACACAAACACATACCCAACTATCGTAAGTTTCCAAGTCATGTCACAGGTTGCTGATTGGACATACAACCTTCATGAGTGTCACTACCTGCCAGAGATGTCAATTTCCTTCCCTTTTGATGTGTAAAGCTGTTCTTTAAATAAGTACGGGAGGTGGACGCCTGGGTGACTCAGTCGGTTAAGCATCTGCCTTCAGCTCAGGTAATGATCCTAGGGTCTGAAACCAAACCCTGCATCAGGTTCCTTCCTCAGCAGGAAGCCTGCTTCTCCCTCTGCCTGCTGTTCCCCCTCTTTGTACATACGCTCTTGCCCTCTCTCTGACTGACTGAATGAATGAATGAATGAGGGAGGGGCACCTGGGTGGCTCAGTTGGTTAACTGTCTGCCTTCAGCTCAGGTCATGATCCCAGAGTCCTGAGATCAAGGCCCACATCAGGCTCCCTGCTCAACTGGGAGGCTCTCCCTCTGCCCTGCTCTCTCTCTCTCTCTCTCTCTCACACACACACACACACACACACACACCCTCTCTCTCTCTCTCAGTTCTAATAAATAAATCTTTTAAAAAAATTTAAATAAATAAGTATGAGAGAAAAAAAAGCAACCATTTCTTCTTGATATCCAATTTTGCCAACACTACATCATGAAAGATTGTCTTTTTAAAAATCACTGGTTTTGGGGCACCTGGGTGGCTCAGTGGGTTAAGCCACTGCCTTCGGCTCAGGTCATGATCTCAGGGTCCTGGGATCGAGTCCCGCATTGGGCTCTCTGCTCAGCAGGGAGCCTGCTTCCTCATCTCTCTCTCTCTCTCTCTCTCTCTCTGCCTGCCTCTCTGCCTTCTTGTGAACTCTGACTGTCAAATAAATAAATAAAATCTTTAAATATATATATATATATATATATATATATATATATATATATACCCTTTCAGGGCAGAACCACATATATCCAGTGGCCTGCCAGACATCTTCATCTGGATGCCATGAGACTCAAACTATAAACATAATCCAAAAATTAATCTTATTCCATTTCTATTAAGATAGAAATGTTCTTTCTTCTCCTACATTCCTAACTTTGGTGATTTCAACACCAACATCCACTGAGTCACCACTGAATTCACTAGGCCCTTTTGTCTTTATTCCCCCTCCCTCCAACCATCCACTAAGTCCTACTAATTCCATTCTCTAAGTAGCCCTTGAATCTATCTCATCCTTTCCTAGCATCCTGCAGACCTTCACCACGTCTCTCAGGCAAACTCATCTCTTTGACTGCCGTCTTGGCCTCTTCTAATCTAACCCCGCAAGAACCACATGAAAAAACAGCATAAAAATCACCCCCTGGCATCTACCTCTCTCATAACTCCCTCCAAACCCCCTCTAACAATGCCAAAAGACTTAACGGATCAATCATTCAATAGGCACTGTTCTAGATACAGAAGATAGAGCAGCGAACAAAGGTCTATTCACTTCCATGAAGCAGCCCACTGTGTATGCCTCTGATTTCACTTATGCTGCTGTCCCTAGCCTGACCCCCATCCTCCTGCCCACCTAGCAAATTCTTAATTCCATCTTCAAAACCTTCCTCTGGGAATGCTTCTCTTTTATCCCCTGCCCCCCACAGTCATTCCCTCTTCTCTGCTGCTTCTGTACTTTGGGAACATACGGCTATTTTTGTATGTAAGTCGCATAGTAATTTCTTTGATTATAACCCCTTCTGCCCTTCTAGACTGAGCTACCCAAGGGACTGTTTCTATTGATCTAAATCCTCCATGTGTTAGCACCATAGCTGATTTTGTTATAGGCAATCGATAAATGTTAAGGTAACTGAATCTCTGTGTGCAGTAAATTGGATTATTGTTTTCAAATATATGTTCCCTCCCTATAACAGGGTTATAAGTCCCACCCCTCTTGCTCCCACTACCCCGTCACAGGCCATACACTCACATCCAGTGGAAGTTTACTTCTCCACCTCACTGACTTTGCCCATGTGGCACCCTTGGCCAGTGAGATGGAGCCAATCATGTTTTTCCCATCCCCACGGAAGCTACAAACACAACTGCAAGATTTAGCTCAGCTTCTCCTATACTCCTGTCCTCCCCATGAGAACTGCATGTCCCAAACAAGCTGCTTTTCAGTCTGGATCCTGATTAATAGACACTTGAGCCAAGTAGAGCCCCGCAGAGGCCCAGCTCACCTGCACCCCTCATGATATGAACAAGAAATAAAGGCTGTGACTGTAAGCCAGTAAGATCCTGGTGTTGTCACCCCAGCAAAGCCATCCTAGATTTTCTAGAACATTCCAGAGTCATCAAATCTCAGCTTAAACACACACGTTTATGGAGAGCTGTTTTTTAAAACATTTTTAAAATATTTCTTAATACTGATGCCAAATTTACTTCCTATTTTCCAAGATTGGACCTACTCTTACCTACAGATATTTCATAAAACACATATAACAGCCTCATATTTGTAGACAACTATCATATGATGTCTTAAGGAGACTCAAGGCTAAGCATGCCACATTCCTCCAACCATTCTAGGTAATCTGTCAATACCCGTTTTAAATATCTTGGTCTTTTTCCTCAAAATATACTCTCAATTTTGTCAAAAACTTAAAATATGGTGCTAGAATTGTAACAAATGGCCTGCTAGATATGACCTGACCATGGAAGAAGAAATCCTTTACTAGAACACAAAACTTAGCTTGGCTTTTTCTTTTCTTTCCCAGGTTAGCAGAGAGCAGAAACAGGCTACAAGATGGAAAAGATACAGTTCACCATAATCTTATTTCAAAAAATACTGTCGTCAAACCAAATCCCTAAGCCTTGATCCATGAGATGTTTTCACGCCTCCTGTATTTAAATAGCTAACACAGACATTTTACATGTATCACTGCTAACCATTACCTTATTTTACTGGTCCAACATTCCAAATACCAAGATCATTTAGACCCACACTCTACCATTCAACACTCTTAACTAGTCTTCACCCCCAACCCCATTTTTTGGTGCTTCATATTTGACATACTTTTTTTATCATTTTAATCTGATGAAATTACTTAACAGGTAAGGGTCAAGGTTGGACACTCTAACAAAACACTAAAGAAATCTGTTCGAGGTAAAATGGTGCCAACAAAGTCACACATGTTGTTTAATCTGCCAGAAGCCCCTTACCCTCCACCCACCACCACTAATACTTCCAACCAATATGCTTTTCTATATTTTCCAAAAGTTCTAAGACTTGCCCCAAACACAGCAACAAGAAACACATGGGCAGTGTTGTCCAGACATTGTGCTGTTCTCCAGCAGCATCAGTGTCACCTGGAACTTTTTAGAAACGCAGTCTTTGGTCCCAACCCCAGACCTAAAGTGTCTGAAACACACCCACTGGTGAGCTGGAGGGGGCTCAAGTTGAATCAGAGCTCTAGAGCATTTCCTTGACTGGCCTGTCCAGCAGCTCTCCCAAAAATGTATGATATCCTTGTGAAGTTTTCTCCTCTTTGAACTATGGCCTGCTCTTAATTAGCTCTTATTTCTGAATAGCCACTAACTATTTAATCAGCCTTTCTAGCAAAACTACAAAAATAAATAAATAAATAACAAGGCAAAGTCAGGGTTCCAGTCCAGAGTGCTCAGAGGCTGTCTTTTCTCCCATTTAGGAAGATGAGGAAATTATTTGCCTTATTTTGTAACATTTCTTTCCCACTCTTGATGATTTTCCAAAAATTACCCATAATGCTTCTGTGATTACATGTGATAGTTCCCTTAGCCTCTGAAACAGAACTTTTTAAAATCTCTCTTAATAATTGTCCTCCTGGATGGGGTTTCAAACTGTGAGGTTGGTATACAACTACAGCAGGGATGGAAATTGGAAAGAACCGAGTTGATTGTTATATGTCCGCCTATATCACTCATGAGTGTGTCTCTTTGTTGGTCCGGCTCAATAGAGAAGATTCTGTTCCACTGTTTTGTTTCATCTTCAACAGTGTTGAAAGCCTCAGTTCAGTGTGGGCTTTGACATTGTTTGGAGAAGTCAGATTTCCGTGAATCTATAGTTTCCTCTGTCTAGAGGGACAGAAGAAGGTTGACTGTTTTCTTCTTACTTTGCTCTTCAGTACCATCTAAGTTGGATGTAAGAATCACAGACAACTTTTTCACAAAGGGACAGAAGATTTCTATGTATATATTTAAATTTTATTTTAACAGGAGTTCTTTGAAGCATTCGTGCGATGTCTTTCTTCCCTAGGACCCACCTATACATCAGTTTAACTGAAGACAATTTCCTCTTTAATTTTAGAATTACATTTTTCTGCTCCCTCATCATCTTGCCACTCTGGCCCAGTCTCCAGAGAGCAGGACACCGGCCTCTTTTCTGTTCACAGCTGTTGGTTCCCAGCTGCCTGCAGTCACTGCACAGTGACTCAAACTTCTCAGAGTGTGTGGCCCAGGCGCCTTGCGCACAGCCGCCCCACCGCAGACACTCAGACAGCAGCTGCCGGGGAAGCGCACAGTCACCCACAGCCAAGCGCCCACGCCTGTCTGAATTCGGCGGGCTCTCCCCGCAGACCATCTGAAAAAGAGGCAGCGAAGGCACTGAAGCTATCATTGTTGCAACCTGGGCACTCCGAGGCAGGATCATTGGTATTCAAGTGGGATCCTTGAGGCAGATGCCAGATGCCGCACTTACCCTGTGAAGGCAGCTGGCTACACAGCATCACAGCTCCGGACTTGGAGAGGGGTCAGAGGCCTGTTAACCCCTGGTTGCACTACACAGACTAACATCTTTGGGGCGGGGCGGGGGGACACACACGGCCTTTTTAATGTAGTTCTTGGCCTAATAACAAGGTATTACATACAGTAAGTCCGATTTCTCCTTCATGTCTGTGCCTGGATCAAAGCAAAAGACTAATTCTTTATTTTTGTTTTTCTCCATAACTAGAAGATAACAAGAATGATAACCAAGCAGGATGACGGAAGAAAAGTAAATCGAGCCATTAATAATGAAACAGTATGGTCTGTTAGTTGGTTTTAATCAATTTCTCACATCAGTTTCTCTAAGTTTTTGTTCATTCTACCTCTAACATCCTGCAGTAGAGCTGGAGATTTTTGTTTCTTTTTTTCCTCTGAAAATAAATTTCCCTCAATCCATTATATCACAATTTTAAGCAAAAAAAAAAAAAAAAAAAAAAAAACAAACTTAGGAATGAGAAAAGAAGACACCTTTGCTTGAAAGTAGCTGCTCCCTACCCACCCTCAAAATACTTTGGGAAACTTAGATTTGATTCTGTTCAAGGACAGCTGTTGAAGGAAAAAACTGGCAGATAATCATGTAATTTGGAAATAACAGAGCTAAAAAGAAAAGGTGTGTTGTGGTCCTGTCATAGATTCTAGGCTTTCAGTATTACCTCCCCAGCAATGAGGATTTAATTAGACAGATGAACAGCATGATCACAAAAGAGCACATCTGCGGCTTCCTCTGCTCCAGTGAGCCAATATTTCTTGACACAGAACTTTGCACTCATCTCTGCCCCTCCATACGGTTTACTCTTAGTAAACCTGAGAAGGAATCATCACAGTACAAAGATTCTTTGCACTGGCCATGCAGTATAAAACTCCACCAAGATCGGAACTTCTGGTGCTGGACACAGCCCATCACCACCGACACTTGGGCTGGGGCCTATCAGCTGCTGCACCTCCACTGTGCACAATTCTGTATGTCCTTCAGGGCATGATTTATTGCAGTCAGTGTTCCGTAATGCACACATTCAGAAGTTTCTTTTCTTTTCTATCATCTTCTCTCCAAAGAAATAAAGTGCACATTAAAATAATAGATCAATGCCACCATATGCCTACTATTAAAAAGAAAAACACAATAGTCTGGAAATTCACACTAAGGTTTCCACAGCAACTGTTCCACAGCCCAACTTGCAACATTAACCATTCCATTCTAAAATATTTCAAAGGACTCCAGAAGAGAAAGGAATAGTAGGGGGATGACCAAGTTACAGTACTGGGGGGGAGGGAAGAGAGACCCCCTTGTTTTCATGTACTTGAATTCTCCCCACTGAAAATACTGTTCAAGTACATATTGCACCATTAATATTCCTAACCCCAATTATCTAATTAGATAATTCTGGAAACATCTACTGATAGTTTTTTTGGTTGGGGGCGGTAAGAGAGATGTTCAGGAAAAACTTCTACTAAACCATGATGCAAAGTGTCTTCTGTGAACTAGCTAATTCAACGGGACCAACTCAAATGCCTTGAACATTCATTTCCAAAGTTGGGGGAGAGGATGAGAAGGAGTTTAATTGTGCAGCTTCCCCTCCTCGAAAGGGAACAAAACCCCAGCCCTGTACCACGAGATTCTGAATGAAAAGCCTATTCACCAAACTACAAGGAGAAGTTTTTAGTATTTCACAGAGTTCACCAGGCTTCCTCTATAAAAATGCCCACATCAAATATATGTTGCTGGAAGGGAATCCAAATATAAAGAAAAGTTAGCACGTGGTTTAAACCAGGAAAGAGAGGCTAGCATGTCCAAAAGGCTTCAGTAAGACTCCGGCTCCACATGTTTTCCGAGTGCCTCTATAAATAGGAGAACAATAAGCCCGGCCTTCAATTTTATGGGCATGTGGCCTCAAACACCAGTTTAGAGGCTGATTCTGTATATAGCCCAAATGTCCCCATTCTGTAGAAGGGTTCTCAATATAATTTTCTCCCCCAATGTGGCATCAAAGGGAGCATATTCTTGGGATCTGCTAAGGGGAAATCCAACTATATATTTCCCTATCAAAACTCTGCATATAAAAATAAAAATCTATTGCAGAAAAGACACAACCTCTTTTTATTTGAGGAAAGCAAACCAAAAAATAGCCTGTGTTTCCATTGCAGGAAGATGTTCACCACTGAATTTAATCTAGAAAGCACGCCTCCTGTGTTGATCCATATGGCAGGAGGCTGGGACCCGAGGTCATGTCACCATTTCTCACCACTTCCAAATTCTAGCACCCAAATTCAATGGGCTAGAGGCTTCCAGGAGATGAGAGTAGAGAAGCACAAGGCACCAGCCCCTGAGGGAACACCAACCCTGGCCAAGCATCCCAGAACATGGAATAAAGTCCTGAGCATAGGAAGCAACCCTGAGCATGGACAACCTGCCTGAGGATGGGCCAGCACGCCTGAGCACGGACAACCACGCCTGAGTATGAACAACCATGCCTGAGCATGGGGAAGCACCCCTGAGCATGGACAAGCACACCTGAGCATCGACAAGCACGCCTGAGCACAGACAACCACGCCTGACCATGGACAACAATGCCTGAGCATGGGGAAGCACCTCTGAGCATGGACAAGTATGCCTGAGCATGGACAAGCACGCCTCAGCATGGACAACCATGGCTGAGGAAGGACAACCACGCCTGAGCATGGACAAGCACACTTGAGCACGGAGAAGCCTGCCTAAGCATGGAAAAGAAGTTCCTGGTCTGCAGTCAAGCAGAGCGTCAGCAGCCAGACACTGGGTCCACAGCGTGGTAGGGAGTTATGATCTGAACACTGTATTAGGGAGAAATGTTCAAAATGATTCCCACTTTCAAGATGCATTTAGTTGCCTTATGATCAAGCACATGCAGCAATATACCCAAATAAGATGTGAAATTTTTTAAAAAATGGAGGGGTGCCTGGGTGGATCAGTGGGTTAAGCCTATGTCTTTGGTTCAGGTCATGGTCTCAGGGTTCTGGAATCGAGTCCTGCATCAGGCTCTCTGCTAAGCAGGGAGCCTGCTTCCCCGCCCCCGCCATGTCTCTCTGCCTGCCTCTCTGCCTACTTGTGTTCTCTCTCTCTGTCAAATAAATATCTTTTTTTTTTTAATGGAGAAACCTAGTCAACCTACAACAAGTGTTTGGAACTCAAAATGCATTTCCACAGAAAGCCAGCCAGCCCCTTCCTTATCCCTGAAATCTGACAATAGCATCACTGTCCAGAGTGCCCTGTGCCTCACATGTGGATCAACATGAGAAGCTAAAAGGAAAGCAGAAGGGAAAGAAACACAGGAGTAGGTGGGCAGGAAAGCAGGCAGCCAACACCATACTGAGGTAGCTTTAGGTATCTCTTCCGAAATGAGGACTCTCTTGGGACTGTTCAGTCCTAACTCAGGCACTGCCAGCATTACTACACCTACCTAGAGTTCTCAGTCTTCAGTCTGGGGAAAGGGTTCTTTTGGTGCCCTGCATACAAGACTGACCCCAGAAGTGTATTCTGAGTCCCTCCTACCATGGGTTCTGTGTCTCGCCCTCACCTCCTAGAACTCAGCCTCCTCAATCCAGGGCCAACAAGTCAAACAGTGCCCCATATCAAATAAATGCCTGTCCTATCCTCCAAAGTATTCCTAGCCCTAATTATCTGAGTGCCCCCCAACCTCTAACACTACCAATCAAACTCTTCTGTCATGTGGAGATCTCAGCAGGTGTGACCAGTCAAAAACTATCTCCTGAACTAAGGTGGGAGAAAAAAAGTGACAGCTCCCTTAGCATGCCGAAGCTGTATTTGTATCTAAATAATAATGAAACTTATTGAACTCAACAGGCAGAATTTCAGGCAATAAGGTAAAGAGTTCTGAAGGGAGGAAGCTGTCAGAGACTTCACTGCTGCCTTGCATATAGGCCAGGTACCAGGAAAACTCCCCTGGACACAGCTTCTTTTCTTCAGAACACAAGTTTCCCACTAGCTTCAAGTTTGTTCTGCCCTGTTTATTTTCCTTAAGAGTTCACACAGCAATGACAGAGGATGCTAGCTCTGGGCAGGAACAGGACTGTGTTATGAAGTTTGGGGGTCAAACAGTTCCCTTGGGTGCCTTTGTTATAGCATTACTTTGAATAACGGCCCATTAAGCCCAACACTGGAACTGTAATGGGCAGAAAAACTGATCTGACTCTAATGCTTCCAAATTTCCTGTATCAAATAGAAGCTAGGATTACAACCCTTTAAAGCTGAGTCCTAGAAGCACAGAGCTTTGAAAGAATCTTGCAAATGGCCATTTGCCCCCAAGAAAAGCAATGCTGCAATGAGGAGGCTAGAGCCGATGCACAGATTCCTGCCCGGTGAGCTTCGTGGGGAAAGAGCCAGCAGAGGACTCCAGAGGAGACTCAACACCCCACCCGGTGATGCTGGAAAACCTCGGCAACCACCCCTATAGTTGCACAGGTAGAGGGTGACCCTTGCCCAGTAGGAATCTTCTTTTCTCATGGAAGTACCCCCGCGGTCAATGTCAAACTATCTTGAGCTCCCCCATCAACCGGAAAGAGCAAAGCTGGAGTGCTGCCCCGACCCACCCAAGAACAGAGAACCCAAAAGGTGAAAACTGTTCCTTATAGAGTCCGTGGAAACATCAGGACACCACGGCTCATTAACGGTACCACGTGAGACTATGTAACATTCAATTACTCAGGACCAAGAAGAAGGGCTAATTATCCAATTCAGGGATTATCCAGGCCTCACTTCCCCCTCCACTCCTCCTCTTGGCCGCCTGCCCTTCCTCACGCTTCAGCTAGGGAGGAGTGAGGTGAATACAAGAGGTGAAACACCAGTCTGCTTGTCTGATAAGTGGTTTGGGAAGGAGAATAAAACTACTAATCAAAAGGAAGCTTTCAGACTAATTACAGCTTTCTATATGCGAGGCTCTTTCTATTGGTTTCCATATTCCATGACTCCCCTGGTCCCGTTACCATAAATAAGAAAGAGATGGGTCTAAGTTTCATAAAAATGCAACATCCATTGCCATATGCACTAGTTACTGAGCACTTGCTAAATAAACAGGGTGTAAAACACGGTGCTGGGGACAGGGATATGAAAAAGCTTATAGAGATGCTAGCCCTTCCAGGATACCACAGCTTACAAGAGAAGGCAGACGCAGAAAGAGCCAGCTGCACTGTCATATAGCAGTGTACGTGCTGGAAAAGATCACAATCCTTTCTTTGGTGCCAACCCCATGACACCCACACACTGGGCTACCTGAGAGCAGCTTTGAAACCCCACAAAGGATGCAAGCTCTGCCTCTCCAAAGAGCCCCAAGCCCTAAATGGAGCCTTCTTTCAGGAACAATAGAATATAAAGGTAAGAGGTTTTCTTCCTTTCAATTAATTTAAAAAAAAAAAAAAAAGAAGAAGAAGAGGAACTCATAGGGATTAAAAGTGTCACATAGCCAAACACACAGGCATACAACACAGAGCTCAGAAGGCCAGCACTACACCTATCACTTTCTGGTGAGACTATTCTTTTTGTTGGGTTTTTTTTTTGGTTTTTTTTGTTTTGTTTTGTTTTTTGTCCTGTTATTATTATCCCAGTAAGCCAGACTCCAAGGAGAATAAGGCAGGAGTCACTAGTTCAGGTCACTTTTAAGGAAGCAGATAAATAAAGAAAAGAGGATAAAACAGAATAACCATTACTTTGTTAAAGGAAATGATGCTGTTTCATTATACATCTACTTACCTTCTTCACCCCCAAATTCTTAATTCCTATTTTAGAGAGCAAGTACAAGCAGGGGACAGAGAGAAAAAGAAACAAGCTGGGATGAGCATAAGTTTCAGAAGAGAAGTCACTGAGGAGGACAGCAGAGTAGGAGACACCGGCAGTCCAGCTCCCCTCCCTGCAGTGGCAGAGCTGTTCTGATGTAACTATTTTAGACCTCTGGAGTCCGCTGAAGACTTACAACTTCCAGAAAAGACCCAGACAGTAAACTGCAGTTGAGCCAATTATCACCTCTTAGCACAACAGTAGAGCGTGAGCATGTTCCTGCAACAGCTTGTGTATTGCTTTCAGGAGCCACAGTGGGCAGAAAGTATCCTGTCCTCCAAACATCAGCAATCTGTGCTCTGATTGCAGACTGTAGCTTCTGATCACAGAGGGAAAGAGGCTGGCAGTTGTTGTTGCAAGCCCTTCCCCTTCTGGATGAACTCACTTCCCCAGGGACCTAAAGAGCTGGCAGCCTTTTGACCCCTTCATTTTTCACTTTTTGCCCTTTGGAGAGCCAGATGTTAAAAGACTAGGACACTCAAAAAACCATGACATACACAGGGAAAACTAGAAAGTGATTGCACATGCCCAAAGAAAGGACCTAAAGCTCATCCTCAGCACAGAAAAAGCCTACAACAATCAAGACACAAACAAAAGTAAAAACAATAACAACAGCAGCAACAAAAAGCAACCCTGGGGAAGGAGAAGAATTTGATTTCTAAAGTTACTACCTTATGAGATTCAAATGCCCAGTATTTAACAACAACAACAAAAAAAAAATCACAAGACATACAAAGAAACAGAAAAATATGACCTGATCACAGAGGGGGAAAAAAATCAACAGAAATGATTCCTGAAAAGAACTGATGACAGATATATTAGACAAAGACTTTAAAACAACTGTCTTAAAGATACTTAAATAACTAAAGGAAACAGTCAAGAAAATGATAAAGATGTAATTCTCTGACATCAATAACCGAAAGGGGTGGGGACAGAGCTGTAAATAAGCATAGTTTCTGTATATTACTGAAGTTAAACTGGTATAAATTCAAATTAATGTTATAACTTTAGGATGTTAAACATTATCCCCATGGTAATCTTAAACAGCTATGGAATATACACAAAAGGAAACAAGGAAGAAATTTAAATATTTCACTACAAAAAACTGACTAAACACCAAGAAAGTACTATAGGAAATGAGGGACAAAAGCTATAGGATAGCACAACATAAGTCCCTTCTTAATAGCAACTACTTTAAATGTAAATGTATTAAACTTTCCAATCAAAAAAACAGACTGGCAGAATGGATAAAAACATGTGATCCAACTAGATGCTACCTACAAGAGACTCACTCAAGATTCAAAGACACAAAGAGACTGAAAATGAAAGGACAAAAAAAGATACTCCATGCAAATAGTAACGAAAAGAGAACATCGGTGGCTATATTAATATCAGACAAAAAGATTTTAAATCAAAAAATACTATGAGACAAAAAAAAAACATTATGTATTAATTAAAGGCTCAAAATAGCAAAAAAAATTAACATTCGCATACCTAATAACAAACATCAAAATGCATAAAACAAAAACTGATGAATTAAAGGGAGAAAGAGACGGTTCCAAAATAATAGCTGGAAGCTTTAATACTTGACTCATAATAATGGACACAAACAACATATAGAAGGTAAGGAAAGAGAGGCCCTAACACAACAAGACAACTAGATCTAACAGACATATAGAGAACAGTCTGCCCAACAACAGCAGCATACAATATCATGCACATTCTTCTTACATGCAGAGGAGATATTCTGCAAGATAGAAAATATGTTAAGCCACATATTAAGACCCAATAGATTTTAAAAAGTAGATATATAAAGAATTTTCTCTGATCACAAGATGAAGTTAGAAATCAATAATAAAAGTAAAACTGGAAAATACCAAAAAAAGTGGAAATAACACACTTTTAAACAACCAATGGATCATAGAAGAAATTATAAGGGAAATTAGAAAATACTTAAAGATGAATAAAACAAAAATACAAAACCAAAAGTTATGCAAACACAGCGAAAGCAGTGCCAAAGAGGAAATTTATAACTATAAATGCTTACATTAAAGAACAAAAAAGATCTCAAATCGACAACCTAACCTTACAAATTAAAGCACTAAAAAAAGAAAAACTAACTGGGGTGCCTGGGGAGCTCAGTCAGTTAAGCATCCGATTCTTCATCTTACCTCAGGTCTTGATCTCAGGGTCATTAGTTCGACCCCAGCACTGAGCTCCATGCTGTGTGTGGAACCTACTTAAAAAGAAAAAAAAAGAGAAAAGAAAAAAAAAAAAAAAAAAAAACCAAAGCTGGCAGAAGGAAAGAAATGATAAAGATTTGAGCAATCAAGATTAGAGCAAAGATGAACAAAATAGAGAACAGAAAAAACAAGAAAGAAAAATCAATGAAACCAAAAGTTTGTTTTTTAGAAAGATCAACAAAAGTAAATCTTTAGCTAGATGGACAAAGGAAAAAAAAGAGGGAAGACTCAAATCACTAAAATCAGAAACAAAAGTAGAGACTTTACTACCAATTCTACAGGCATAAAAAAATTTTTTTAAGAGTACTATGAACAGGGGCGCCTGGGTGGCTCAGTGGGTTAAAGCCTCTGCCTTCAGCTCAGGTCATGATCTCAGGGTTCTGGGATCGAGCCCCACATCGGGCTCTTTGCTCAGCAGGGAGCCTGCTTCCTCCTCTCTCTCTGCCTACCTCTCGGCCTACTTGTGATCTCTCTGCCAAATAAATAAATAAAATGTTAAAAAAAAAAAAAGAGTACTATGAACAACTGTACACCAAAAAATTGGAGTACTGTGATCAGAAGGCCCTTCAAAATTGAGGAAAATCAGAAATGAGAAACTTTTCCTAAAAACAAAAATAAAAAGTGTGGACTAATAGGCACAAGAAGTCCTGACATTTCAAGAGCACCCCTAAACCATGAGCCCCACTACAAACCACCTGCAATGACTGCAGCATGTGGCAAAGTGATCCAGGTACTTCATCTTAAGATCTGATTCTTCAACCAATCAACCTTTCAAGGTGCCCCCCACAATGATTTTTTTCTTTTTAGCAAATGAGAACTATTCAAATCTGCAATCAAATGAATGCTTTTGTTAAACAATTAAAATCACAGTTACTAGGGTTTTCAGTGTGAAATTTTTTTATAAAGACACATAAAAATGCTAATGATAACTTGTGCAAGGCAGTTTGGGCAACTCCTTATTTTTCAGCATTCTCAGCATTAACCTATCCTCCTAAACCACTCCCATCCAGGTTTCCCAGAGTGAAAGAAATAAACGAAACGTTTAAATCAGTAAGAGAAGCCAAAAAACTCCCAGATATGGCTCTAAGAGGAAGAGTCCAAGACCAGCACAGCCTTGAAGGGCATTTCTAGTCACACTTCACACCTCTTGGAGAAGGTAGGAGATACACATACAATAAGTGACCTATTTCCCAGCAAAAGGACCTAATACTAAAGTTGTGCTGAGCGCTGGAGAGCCAAGTAACAGGTTTACTAATCCAAAGTTTTGTCCCAAAAAAAAAAGGCCCATCTAACACATTCATTCTGCCTACCCAGTCATACATCAGTACAGACTGCTTTCTTGTATGTCAACATACACCCTCTTTCTGCTGACTTTACCTACCCAATGAAGCCTTTACCACACTCAGAGACTGGAGAAAATGGACTGGAAGTTTAATAAATGCAAATAAGCTCTCAAGCCTTAGCTCACCTAGTCAGCTGCCTCTTTATAAACTATGGCTTGATGGGTACCTGGGTGGCTAAGGTCATGATCCCAGGGTCCTGGGATGGGAGTCCCACAGCAGGCTCTCTGCTCAGTGGGGAATCTGCTTCTCCCTCGACCCCTAACCCTTGCTTATGATCTCTCTCTCTCACTCTCTCTCTCAAATAAATATATTTTTAAAATATAATAATAATGGCTTGAGAACCATTTAAGAGAAAAGGTATTAAGAAAAGCATCAGGAAAGCAAAAACTAGCTATAGGAGGCCTTCAGACCAATACCACCCTTTACGTAAATTCTCCCCAAAACAATCTGTGAGCAAGGGAAGTATCCCTAATGAAACAGGTACAGTGAAGTAGAAGGTACATGAACTAAGGAAAAAGAAAAGGCAGGGGGCCGAGGTAGCAAATAATGTAATTCACACCAACTCACAGACATGTATCCCCAAAAAGCAAGGCCATGATTTCTCTCTGAATGGATAAGAGGCACAGGACACCACTCGTGGCCAAGCCAAGAAAAATCCCAGGACAGCAAGGGAGAAAACACTGCTGTTTGATCATTCCCTCTTCCCGCCACAAGTCAATTTAATTTGTCGTCTATTAAAGGAGCTTCCTACTGGGCTTGTGCTAAATTTAAAAAAAAAAAAAAAAAAAAAAAATTCTGACACTTCTTAAAAACAAGGAAGACTTTATTCAGGACTACTGTGATAGATGTCAAGACTATTGCAACAAGAGAGAAAGATGGCACTCAACTTGGAATACCTGGGCTAGGTTCTATAGTGCCCACAACATGAATCTTCCTGGTCTCTCTGTCCCATTCTCTCCCCATCATGCATGTCACCCGTGCATCTCACTTCTCCTCACAACTCTACAGTGCCTCCACGGCTCTGCAGGACTAGCCTGGGATTCGAGGCTGCTCCTCCTTCACCTTCTCCTCTGCTCTTCTACGAGAACACACCCTTCCACCAAAGTGGCCACCTAAACACACCTTGGACTCTCCTGCCCCCTTGCCTCTCCCTGTTTCCCCACCACCAGAACGTCTAATGAAATCCTAATTCATTTCAAGATCTGGTTCTAATGCCAATCCCTTTGAAGCCTTCCTAGGCCCTCCGCAGCAGGCCCTGACCTCCTCATCCTTGATGAGCCCAGATTATTTTTTAATGCATTTAGCCCCACCTGAGTTCTAAGCTCCCTGAAGGCAGAGATCCTGCCAGACCATCTGCATCCTTCACAACATCTAGGAGAGTGCCTTCCCTTGGTCTTTATGTCCATGGGAAAGATCTTTTCCTTCTTCTTCTACCATAAAAATCAAATTAGCCAATAAAACACTACAGACTTAAAACTAGTAAGAATAATCTATCGGAAAGTATGATTAAGATTAACATTTACAAATCAGGAAGAGAAAAAAGAATAAAAAGAGAGCTCCTGTCTTTTAACTTTTTATTTAAATTCAATTTAATTAACATATGTTAGTTTCAGAGGTAGAATTCAGCAATTCATCAGCTGCATATAACGCCCAGTGTTCATTACATCAAGTGCTCTCCTTAATGCCCATCATCCAGTTACCACATCCCCTCACCCACCTCTCCTCCAGCAGCCCTCAGTTTGTTCCTATAGTTGAAAGTCTCTTATGGTTTGCCTCTCTCTCTGTTTTCCTCTTATTTTTCCTTCTCTTCCTCCATATTCATCTGTCTTGTTTCTTAAATTCCAGGAGCGAAACCGGTATCTGTCTTTCTCTGATGGACTTATTTCATTTAACCTCTAGTTCCATCCATGTCATTGTAAATGGCAAGATTTCATTCTTTTTGATGGGTGAGTAACAGTCCATTGTGTATATCTATATCTTCTTTATCCATTCATCTGCCAATGAACATCTGGGCTCTCTCCATAGTTTGGTGATTCTGGACATTGCTACTGTAAACACTGGGGTTTGTGTGCCCCTTCAAATCACTATGTTTGTATCCTTTGATAAATCCCTAGTAGTGGAATTGCTGGGTTGTAGGGTATTTTTTTTAATCTATTTTTAACTTTTTGAGGAACCTCCATACTGTTTTCCAGAGAGACTGCAACAGTTTGCATTCCCAATGCAAAGGGGATCCACCTTTCTCTGCAACCTTGCCAAAACCTGTTGTTTCCTGAGCTGCTAATATAAGAGAGCTCCTATCTTAAAAGATTTTACTATTATTCTCTTCCAGGCTTATATACATTTTCTAAATTTTCTGCAATAAACATATATTACTTTTATTAATACAGATAATGGCACCTTAAAAACACTGTAAAGGAACTTACAGCAAATATTATAGGAATTTAGAGAAGGCTGAGATTCATTTGAGTAGGAACAGGCCATGATATGGTCATGAAGAAAGTATAGGCAATGAAGGGCTGGCAGATAAAAAGAGGACGGGGAGGAGAGAGAGAAGAGAGGAAAGGAGGAGGAGGAAGAAGAAGGAAGGGGGCAGGGAGAAAATCAACTTCTGAGGTTATCATTTATTGAGAATCTACTAGATCCCAGGCTATTTATAAGCATGATCTATCTCATCTAACCCTTGCAATCACTCAGTGAGGTGGTATTTTCTGATTCCATACAAATTTTAGGATTATTTGCTCCAGCTCTTTGAAGAATGCCGGTGGAATTTTGATCGGAATGGCATTAAAAGTATAGATTGCTCTAGGCAGTATAGACATTTTAACAATGTTTATTCTTCCGATCCAAGAGCATGGAATGGTCTTCCATCTTTTTGTGTCTTCTTCAATTTCTTTCATGAGTGTTCTATAGTTCCTCAAGTATAGATCCTTTACCTCTTTAGATGACAAAACTAAAAACTAGGGAACAACTCACCCAAAGCCACACATCTAGTAAGTGGTGGAGTCTATCTATGCTCTTTCCACTCTGCTAGGAATTTTTCAGCTGGATTCTGTGTTTACCAGAAGGATCCGCGGACAGCCTCAGGCCCCAGCCCTCAACACGGGTTCCCATTCAGCATCAACCTGACCAGTTCCACTATAATCCATTTTATTATGCATTTCAAGTATCAATACATTATTTAAAAAAAAAAAATAGGAGTTCCAACATTTCAAAAAAATAAACCATAGTTTGAAAACCACTGCCCTACACCATACCACCCCACTACAAAGGCCCTGAGATGGCTGAGATATATGCTGGGCTGGGGAACACCAAAGGAGAAAGAAGCCTGACCTGGATGTGTGTTAGGGAGCAGAGAGAAGTAAGACTGAAACATTAGGGCCTAGAAAGTTCCTAAGACCCTGAAGTAAGGCAAAGGGAAGGCAGCCCTTTTATTAGTTGACACCTGTGGTCCTCTGGCTCATGCCACAACCAAAGGTGCAGGCACAACCTCTAAGCAACCAGCATTTAAACAAAATTTTCAAAAAACCTGTTGTTTTCATCAGGACTAGCTTTGATATAAAAATTTTCAAATACCAAAACAAATGCAACAGATGTGCGACTCTATTTTAAAACCACTTGAATATGTGCAAATCTTCCAAAATAATGTATGTTTTCTCAGCATTCCTGCCTCTGGGATACTGTCTGCTGGCTCACCAGGCATCCTGTGCAAGGTTTTTGGAGTGTTTCTCCATCCCAGGCTTGCCTCCTACTAATTACTCATTGAAAGACAGCACAAAAGGCATTTAGAGGAATTCAAAATTAGCTGACAAGAGTTTATCTATATTCGGTCACAAAATAAAGTAGGATCAAACTATGCTCTTATGCTGATTTAATTTATATACTATATTTTATCCAAGCATAATCTGATAGTTCTCACAGTTTGGAAGCATAATCCTTATGGCTAAGTCAACAAATACTTGGTATGAGATTTTCTTCACTTTCCATTTACTAAATGCTGAGCTGATTTATTAGTAAGTGATATTCTCTGTTTAGAGGAGAGCAGCCTTCAGATACACAAGCGTTAATTCATTTTGTTCATTTGGCTTCACGCTCATGACCAGTATCAGATGATGCCTTTATAAGAGATGGTAACAATAATGCATTCTTACTCCACACATAGGTTTTCTGAGCCTGGCATTTAATTAATGGCTTTATGGAGGTCAACAGATGAAAGGGTTTTTGAATGATTCTCATTGCTTAGCTGTAAAAGTCACAATTCTCTAGCTCTTAAAAGTTGGTTCATAAACAAAATCAGAGAGCTGAAACAGTTCTGTCTGAACATACATCTCGTAAGCACGCTACATGTGTACCAGGTGCTATGGTGATGCGGAGAACTCAAAGATGAAACAGACACAGTGCCTGCCCTTTACAAGTTTGTGAAAGGTAGTAGGGGTGAAATATATATAAACAGGTAACTTCTATGTAACTTGGTATAGATCAGGGTACTACATAAACACAGAAAAAAAAAACCTGTGGTGGGCAGAATAATAGCCCCAAAATGTCCACATCCTAATGCCCAGAACTTGCAAAGATGTTACCTCACGTGAAAAAAATGAACTAAAACTGCAGATGGAATTAAGGTTTCTAATCCTCTGACTTTAGAACAAGGAAATCATCCTGTGTTACCTGGTGGACCCAATATAGTCCACTTAAAAGTGGAAAGAGGCAGCAGAAGAGGAGAGAGAGAGAGGTGATGGCAGAGGCAGAGTTCAAAGATGCTAGCTGCTTGCGCAGAAGATACAGGAGAGGACGGGAGCCAAGGAATTTAGCCAGACGAGGCCAGGAAACAGGACTCCCCCTAAAGCTTCCATGAAGAAGTGGCAACCCCTTGACTTTAGCCTACTGACACCAAGGTCAGACTTCTGAGGTAGAGAACTGTACTGTTTGAAAGCACTAGTGTGTACTCATTTGTTACTGCAGCAAGAGAAAATTAATAAAGAGCCCTTTGGTTGGAAAAGAGAGTCATTTATATGTGGAAAGAGAACACTCCTTCTTACCAACACCACATCAGCCACGCTGAGCAAGAAGAGCAAGGCTGCTAAACCCTAAAGCTCAATCCAGAAATGCAAATGCCAGGGGGTACACAGTCATTGTGTGATAACAACGTCTCCAGTGGCTGTCCCGAAAATTTCTGTTATATACCCACCGGCCAAAAGAGTAGGGATCTGGGAGACAAACTACTCACCAAATACAAGGCCACAAGTATCATGCCAGCACCACCACTGTGAACACTCTGGAGGCGCGCAAACGGTCCTGTAGATCTTCCCAACATCTGCTGTCAGACGGTCTAGTTTGCTTCTGCCTTAGTCAACGGACACTATAAATAGAGCCTACTATGGAGCACAACACTTAAATGTGACTCCAGGAAAGCTGCAGAATCATTTTCCAAACTCTGATCTGGAGCCAGAGAGAGTCTATTCCTCTGGAATTGCTCTCCAGAGGAGTCAAAAATAGCCCCACTTACCTGCCAGGCCACATTGTGAAACATTAAAGAAAGCCTGAAAAAGCCAAGAGGGAGGCTTCCCCTGGATACCAGCCCAGTATTTGTCTGCTCACTTGAGATGACTCCCGGGAGCACCGTCCCAGCAGGACTAAGGCCGGAGGGGAAGGGCCACACCTAATTTGGTTATTTTCAGGAAAGCCCTGCTTATGCATGGAATTCCACAGCTGTGTTCCCAATTTATCAACGATAAATTTAAATATCATATTGTGCATCAGTGAGTTCACCCAGGAGGAAAATGCTTAATTTTACATGCTATACGTTAACTACTAAATTTATTCCAACACTAAATCCAAAATTGTCTCCTTTTCTGAACTTAGAATGTTGCCCACAATAAATTTTTAAGTAATAAACTGAATGTATACAATCACTTTTAGGAATGTATGTTTGTGTATACTTCCCTCCTCCCTTCCTTGATTTCTTTCTTTTCTTTATCTGCTCATCTCCTCTCAGGATTACCACCTGACATCCTACTTTGTATATTTGATCAACGAATTTAATTGATAGATCAAATTTAAGCCATTCCCCTTCCCATCATCCTCGTCCCACATATGCACCAAGAGAACACTGAGCAAATGGTCTTGATGCAGCTTAGGGTTACACTATTAACTTAGTGTAGTGCAGCCTCCTCTTCATTTCTACCCTCCCCTGGCACTCAGAACAATCTTAGTCATTCTAATCTTCTGCTTTCGTATGGGAGCTCCTCCAACCTCCAGACAAACTAAAGGGGAAAATAAATATATAACCGTGATGCACACAGCTCTCCTAGGAAAGGCCTGCAAGATGGTAACAGTTAACGTGCTTTACTAGGGATCCCTTTCCAACCGAGACCTACCTTTTCTCTAACACCAAGATTAAGAGAAACTAAGGATCATAAGGCCCCACAGACTCTGCTATAATACAAAGATAAAAGAAATCATGGAATTATGTGGTTAATGGGAATGTGATAAATGATTTCTCAACCAGCCAATACCAAGTTAAGCAGCCCCAGGTCACATGACACAAATTCTGAGTTCAATCTAATGAAATTATCTGGAGGTCCAAAAGTACAACCACTTCCTATTCCTCTATTTCTCATTTTAATCAGATTGTTGGAACAAATACATAAATAAAGGACCAAAATACCTAAATCAAGAGAAACACTAGTACAAATGTGTAGTTGGATGTTCAGAACTCACACATTAAAACACACATAAGGTGTTTTAATGTTCACTTAAATTGACAGTATAGTGTGCTAACCTCTTTTCTTTCAAGTGGCTCAACAAAGAACCACTGTCACTCTCAATTAAAATACCTAAACACCTCATTCTTAGAAGGAGAGATATCGATGTGTGATGGAGCACACATCAGTATTTTACACTGGATCGTTCTAATGACACAAATACAAATCAGTTTTTAAAACTTTGTCAACTAGGGCACCTGGGTGGCTTAGTCCTTTAAGAAACCAACTCTTGCTTTCAGCTCTACAGGTCAGGACCTCAGGGTTATGAGATTGAGCCCTGTGTGGGGCTCCCTGCTCAGCAGGGAGTCGGCTTGGGATTCTCTCTCTCCCACACCCTCTACCCTCCCCCCGACTCTCACACTGTCTTCCTTAATCTAAAATAGATATATCTTTTTAAAAACCTTTTTGTCTACTATTAGAAGGAACACAGCGAAACTAAATTTCTCTTGTTTAAAAGGTAGTATCTGGGGACAGCTGGGTGGCTGTCAGTTACACATCTGCCTTCAGCTTGGGTCATGATCCCAGGATCCTGGGATCAAGCCCCACATCTGGTCCCCTGCTCAGCCTGATTCTCCCTCCACCTGCTGCTTCCCTGCTTGTGTGCTCTCTCTCTCTGCCAAATAAAAAATAAAATCTTGGGGCACCTGGGTGGCTCAATAGACTAAGCCTCTGCCTTTGTCTCAGGTCTCAGGGTCCTAGGATTGAGCCCCATGTCAGGCTCTCTGCACAGTGGGGAGACTGCTTCCCCCTCTCTCTCTGCCTGCCTCTCTGCCTACTTGTGATCTCTGTCTGTCGAATAAATAAAAATCTAAAAAAATTTAAAAATTAAAAAATAAAAATAAAATCTTTTTTTAAAAAAAGTAGTATCAGGTATTCGTGAGGGTGTGGAACAAATGCAATTTTTTTTTAAAATATTTTACTTATTTATTTGACAGAGATCACAAGTAGGCAGAGAGGCAGGCAGAGAGAGAGGAGGGGAAGCAGGCTCCCTGCTGAGCAGAGAGCCCGATGCGGGCCTCGAAACCAGAACCCTGGGATCATGACCTGAGCCGAAAGCAGAGGCTTTAACCCACTGAGCCACCCAGGTGCCCTAACAAATGCAATTTTTAAACTCTACTGCTGGGAGTATATATTCCACTTTGGAACACTGGTGACAGAGTATTTCATGCATGGACTAAAGTTTGCAAGTAGCAAATAACAATATTACACCTCAAGTTGTTTCACTACTTTAGATTTTAAATACAAACAGAATCTCCAGTGGTCCCACCGAAGGAGGCAATCACAGTCAATGTGCTAGCACTGTTTATTTCAATTCATTGTTTAGCTCACAGGGGCTGGAGACACACATTACATACAAAGTGAGTTCAAGATTACAAACCATTACGAACTTCCTTTCCAACTAATGTGTAGAGCTACATCAACATATATGGAGCTAAATATATAAGATTTAACTTCCATGTGAAACAGAATGTTTATTAAAGCAAAACAAAATCCTCAACAGTTACTGCAGCAAATACCTGGAATCTTGGCCAACAAAAGATGTGGTGGGGGAAGACTTATTATGGACATTGTTTATAATGGCAGGCACATGGCAGTTAAAAAAAATAAATAAATAAACAGTCTGACTTTTAGTCAGCTCCATCCTTGGTTTTAAATCCTCTACAATGGACCCCTGTGTTGCCTGCAGATGGAGGGGGAAGCCGATCACTCCCATCTCCCTACTCTTGGTTAATCACTGTGTGTCAGGGTTAAAAAGGACAAGTAATAAAAAGTATGTTAATCTGAAACTTACATACATTTTATAAATATGTGCAATTTCTTAAACCTAATACCTCCAGTTCTAGGTATCTATCCTGTGAAAACATGCAAACATGTGCCCAAAGAGACTTGTGCAAAATGTTCATGGCCATCAGTATTTGCATTGACTATGAGATAATACACTATATTAATGAGTTAGAAAAAAACAGAATAGGTAAATAAAATAGGATATAAGGATACAACTGAATACTGTATAGCAATTAAAAGGAATAAACTAGAGCTCTAGGTTTTACCTATAATATTCTAATTCTTAATTTCATGTATTTGTATAACACAGATTTAAATTACAATAATGAAAGAAATAAATAACCAGATTATTAACCACAATTAATTCTCAGCAGGCCCACAACTGATATAGTCCTGGGTCTCTGCTCTATCTTGGCACCACAAGCACTGTAAAACATGAGAGGAGCTCAATCCATATGCTGGGAACAAACGTCTCCGGATCAGATTTTGTGCATTAATGTGAGTTCCTACAGATGACTGCCCTTAGCTGAAGTGATGGCCCAAAGGCAATTCATCAGTCATCCAAGCACTGGCAGAAACTTCTGAGTTAAACATGGGTGTACATCTGGGAAGAAATTAGATAGTCCTCCCAAAGGCAACAACAGAATTCTCGGAGGGCAGACTGCCATCCTAAATCCACAAAAGTGTTTGCTAAGGAAAGCTCCTCCACCAACCCAACCTAAGAGTGCCCTATGCCAACCGTATGTACAGGACTGGCCCGGAGCCATGTCAGTGCTAAGTGTGCAGACCCAGATGGAATCAATGTGTGTTCAAGTCTACTTCAGTGAGTCATGATCTGTATCATCACTCCTCCCACTGCAGGGTCACTAGTTTCATCTGCTTACTTTCTAGGATAGCCACGTAGCTATCCTGCTAAGACACTAACAGGAAAACCCCTTTGACTAGAATTTGTTAAGAGTAAGTTGTAATTCATTGTTTTGGAAAGTGTTGTCTGTGGAACATCGTACTGCCATGTGCTTAAAACAAAGAGGTAAAGGTAAATAAGTCTGGGAAATGTTGCCTTATATACATTCTTCCTCCCACTCCCCATAATGCATGCCATTTATCACACTAAACATTCAGCAAAGTACTATATGAAAGAAACCTGCTTTACTCTAAGCCAGGGTTTCCCAAATATATTTGACAAAGGAACCTTTTTTCCAACCTAAAAAAGGCTCTTTCCCATACTTGATCCTAGAAAATCCCTACAGTTACTGTGAATATTGAAGATTCCCTGGCTCTAGTCAAACCTCTTCATCAAAATCTTCAAGGAACAAAAATGAACTCTTGGGACTTCATCAAGATCAAAAGCTTTTGCAGAGCAAAGGAAACAGTCAACAAAACCAAAAGACAACTGACAGAATGGGAGAAGATATTTGCAAATGACATATCAGATAAAGGGCTACTATCCAAAATCTATAAGGAGCTTAGCAAACTCAACCCAAAGAACAAATAATCCAATCAAGAAATGGGCAGAGGACATGAACAGACATTTCTGCAAAGAAGACATCCAGATGGCCAACAGAAACATGAAAAAGTGCTCCACATCACTCGGCATCAGGGAAATACAAATCAAAACCACAATGAGATACCACCTCACACCTGTCAGAATGACTAAAATTAACAAGTCAGAAAATGACAGATGCTGGCAAGGAGGTGGAGAAAGGGGAACCCTCTTACACTAGTAGTGGGAATGCAAGCTGGTGCAACCACTCTGGAAAACAGCATGGAGGTTCCTCAAAATGTTGAAAACACCTTACAACCTACCTTACAACCCAGCAATTGCACTACTGGGTATTTACCCTAACGATACAAATGTAGTTATCCGAAGGGGCATGTGCACCCTAATGTTTATAGCAGCAATGTCCACAATAGCCAAACTATGGAAAGAACCTAGATGTCCATCAACAGATGAATGGATAAAGAAAATGTGGTGTATATATATATACATTGGAACACTATATACTATACTATATACTAATACCATCAAAGAAATGAAATCTTGCCATTTGTGACGACGTGGATGGAACTAGAGGGTATTATGCTTAGCAAAATAAGCCAATCCGAGAAAGACAACTATCATATGATCTCCCTGATATGAAAAAGTGGAGATGAAACATGGGGCGTTTGGGGGGTCAGGAAAGAATAAATGAAACAAAATGGGATCAGAGGGATACAAAACACAAGAGACTCTTAATGTCACAAAACAAACTTAGGGTGGCGGGGGGGTGGGGAGGGAGAGGGTGGTGGGGTTATGGACACTGGTATGTGCTATGGTGACTGCTGTGAAGTGTGTAAACCTGGCAATTCACAGACCCCTGAGGCTAATAATATATATTTTAAAAATTATTTAAAAAAAATCTTCAAGGGAGGGATCATGTCGTTTAAATATCCCAGTTAACTTAAATCAGAGCAGTCTAAAAAACACTGACAACTAGCACTTGGTCAGAAACACTTTTTGTTAAAAATGTTTCTAAGTCAATCCCTTGATTCAAGGTCACTATTCTAATCTTAGCATTATTATCCACTTACAGTACTGATGCTCCCCCTGCTTATGCTCTCTCGTTCTCTCTCTCAAATAAAATTTTTTAAAATAATAAAATAACAAATTTCAACACATATTATGCAAACTCAGCAAAATATTTATTGTATAAACCAAAATTGGCAATTACCAACAAAAATATTACACCTCAAGGTTTGCACTGTTTCATGTTTTAATTAAGCAGAAACAAAAACTTCAAGAATCACACAGACAGAATGACAGAATTATAAACCTCAATAATAATATCACTGTTAACTTCAAATATACCATTTAAATGCAGAAATATGTAGTACCACAGGGACTGAATGCACAAAAAATGTTTGAAGCAAGCTTGAACAATTTTAAACTCTTAAAAATCTCTGGAAATGAATGCATGTCACTGAATACCCAGTGTTGGGGGACAACTGTATAATTAAAAGTCTCTGATTCAAGTTCCGTGTAGAATACAGTATCTATCAAAGGATAATCAAAAAGTGCTTATTTGAAACTTACATATATATTATTAAAACTCAAGTTACATAGCAATTATTTAGAACACACACCAACAAAAGATTTTTGGAGAAGGAATATGTTATCACTGACACTGTTTAGAACTGTAGACACAATTCTAGAATTTTAGATTTTGCAGACAAACTTTTTGGATGTTTTTATTATTGTTATTAAATTCCCTGCAAACAATGCACCCCTTATCATCTGCACCAGAGCAGACTACTCCCACCACCCAAGACTTGGGATAACACAGTCTGCCTAACATGGTTAAAACAGTACTCAAAAGTTTCAAGTTGGTTGGACGACTGCCTTCGGCTCGGGTCATGATCCCGGAGTCCCGGGATCGAGTCCCGCATCGGGCTCCCAGCTCCATGGGGAGTCAGCTTTGCTCTCTGACCTTCTCCTCGCTCGTGCTCTCTCTCACTGTCTCTCTCTCAAATAAATAAAAATCTTTAAAAAAAAAGTTTCAAGTCCAAAACCAGTTGGCTACAAAAGGCTAGTGGAAAGAAAAAAGTCATAAGAAAACCATCATAAAGGAAATGGTGAAATGGTCAGGTCTCCTGGTTCCATCTCAAGTCCAATTCCAGCTTACTATGTACGTCAGACAAGCTATGAAACTTCTTCAGGCAATTAGGGGTTAGGAGACAGACTTAGAATGTTGGCTGCTGTGTAACCTTTGGGTAAGTTACTTAATCTCTCTGGACCTTTCAATTTTCTCATCTTCAAGACGGAGATATAATACTATCTGCCCCCACGGGGTTGCTGAAGGTAATAAAAAGAGAGCAGAGTTAAGTGCTCTATATAAAACAGCTAGCTGCACCTGGGCAGTATCTTGAAATTACTATATCTGGGTGATAAATATATAGAGATCATTATATTGGTCTCCTTAATTTTGTATTTTTTTAATTTTTCAAAATAAATATTTAAACTTACTTGTTATCTTAACGTTCTTTACAGAAGCATACCTTGAAGATATTGTGGGTTCAATTCCAGAGCATTACAATAAAGCAAATCAAATTAATTTTTTGGTTTCCCTATATATATAAAAAGTTACATTGAAAATTAAAAAACAAAACAAAAAAGGGGCATCTAGGTGGCTCAGTCAGTTAAGTGTCCAACTCTTGGTTTAGGCTCAGGTCATAATCTTGCAGTTTTTGGACTGAACCCCATGCTGGACTCCCTGGTAAGTCCGCTTCAGATTGTCTGTTTCTCTGCCCCTCCCCCGTTGGTGCTCTCTTGTGTACATACTCTTTCTCTCTAAAATAAATAAATAAAATCTTTAAAAATTTTTTAAAAATAAAATTAAAAAAACCAAAAGTTATATTTACGATAAACTGTAGTGTGTTAAGTGTACAATAGCATTGTGTCTCAAAACAATATACATACCTTAATTTTAAAATACTTTATTGCTAAAAAGTGTTAACCACGATCAGAGGTTTCAGAAAACTGTAATCACTTTGCTGGTGGAGGCTCTTGCCTCAGTATTGATGGCTGCTGACTGATCAGGATGGTGTGACTGTTGAAGGCAGGGGTGGCTGTGATCATTTCTTAAAATAAGATAACAGTGAGGGCACCTGGGAGGCTCAGTCGGTTGTGTCTGCCTTTAGCTCAAGGTCATGATCCCACGGTCCTAGGACTGAGCCCCCCATCGCATTGGGCTCCCTGCTCAGTGGGGAGCCTGCTTCTACCTCTCCCACTACCCCTGCTTGTGTTCCCTTTCTATCTCTCTCTCTCTAATAAATAAAATTAAATCTTTAAAAAAAAAAAAAAGACAACAATGAAATTTGCCACACTTGATTGACTCTTCCTTTCACAAATCATTTGTCTGAAACACACAAAGCTGTTTGACAGCATTTTACCCAGAGCAAAAATTCTTTAAAAATTGGACTCGATCCTCTTAAACCCTGCTGCTACTTTGTCAACTAAGTTTATGTCATATTCTAAACCCTTTGTTGTCATTTGAACAATCTTCACAGCATCTTCTCCAGGAGTAGTTTCCATCCCAAGAAAACACTTTCGTTATTCATCCATAAGAAGTAACTCTTTATCCATTAAAATTTTATCATGAGATTACAGCAATAATGTAACAATAATGAAAATGTCTAAATGACTACAAGCAGTACCAAAATGGGACACAGACACAATGTGAACAAATGCTGTTGGAAAAATGGCACCAACTGACTTGCTCAATGCACAGTTGCCACAAGCCTTTACACAAGCCATTACAGTAATCCACATGTAAGACCAGAACGAACACACACACACACACACACACACACACACACACCCCATTATCCATGAAGAGCTATATAGCAAAAGCAGTAAAACAGGTACGCCTACATATAAAAAAGGAGAAATAGGGATTTCTAAGGTCTCTTTGGACTTTAAAACCCTATTACATACCTTAGACTGGAAAGAGGGCTCAATTCCTAGGTGCATATCAGGAATGAGGCAAGACATTTCAGAAGTAAACTCAGACCACCAGTCATCTCTACGAGTAATCACTGCACAATCAATGCTTTACACATAAATGTTCAATGACTGGATGTCAGACTAATTCCAGACATTCAGGCATAATTCCAAGCACAAACCAAAGTGGAATCAGCACTTCCAGATCCAAGCCCTCAATGGTCTGAGACTGCTGTCTGTCCCAGGAAATAACCTGAATCTTTCTATTCTTTGTGGAGAAGAGGACAGTAGAAGTCACAATGATGAGAACTGATCCCGAGGGAAGGACATAACCAAAAAATGCTGTATAAATTGAATGAATTCATACCACAAATGACTTTAAGGCTTTCTGAAGGAAATTTACATGCAAAAGACAGGAAAAAAGGCATTCATAATTAATTCTATTTGCTGACTGTACAAACAGTTGAGTAAAATATCAGCAAAACTTAGAGGATCTATTATAAACCAGGAAAAACACCTATGACCAGACAAATACACTTTTCGCCAAGCTGAAATGAAATGGCTGTCTGAATGTACACAACATACAAAGTTACATAAATTTTTAAAGACTGTAGAAGAAGTTCAGACAGACCAAAAATGGAGGTGAAAGGATACAGTACCTTGAAAAATGACATAATTTTACTTGAGCAAACATCGTAAGAGTCATGATATGTTACTGAAAGACAATACTGACCCCAATGAAATCACCTTCTGAAAAAAGACAAACCACACCTCTCTTCCCAAGCTCCAAGTGACCCTCAAAGCAGCATCCTCCTTTCCACTAAAGCAGTGCAAAAGTTAAAGCAAGTTTTAAGAGCTAGAACAGATGTTTTGACTTTGAATCATCTAATACTACAACATGTAACTACACAGTATACTGTTAGAGTGCATGTCCTATTGGCTTCCAAAACACACCTTCCCAAGTGTAACCTACTAATGACAGTTTTCCAAGTTCAAAAAGTCCTATCACAAAGTAGTCCTCTCAATCCATCTATTAATTCCTGTGCATTTCTTCATTCAGCTGTGTGACCTGCTTTGTTAGACAGTTTCAGCCTGATGACTGCTAAAATTTTTGGAAGACAGCTATTAATTCCCCCTCCTGTGTGATGAAAGGAGGTTTCAAATCCTCCAACAGATGGCTCCACCAACGATTGGCCCAGATTAACTCACTTTCCTAACAAGTCCCAGGGTAAAATAGGGCTGGGATGGAGGACAGAGATAAGCAAGAGAGAGCGCTCAGTAAAAGAAAGCAAAAATGAAATGGGACAAAACCAGAGAAGGAGACAAACCATAAGAGACTCTTAATCTCAGGAAAGAAACTGAGGGTTGCTGGAGTGAAGAGGGGTGGGAGGGATGGGGGTGGCTGGGTGATGGACACGGGGGAGGGTATGTTCTATGGTGAGTGCTGTCAACTGTTTAAGACCAATAAATCTCAGACCCGTACCCCTGAAACAAATAATACATTATATGTTAATTTAAAAAAAAAAAGAAAAACAAAATAAGAAAATGGGGAGGGGAAAAAGCAATATTCATGCATTCGTGGCCTTTCTATACCACTTTTTTTTTCTTTTCCCACACACTACACTTTGTTCCTAATAGCATAACACTCAAAATCAGTTAAAATGCCTAACTTATTATGGGAAAGGAAATGTGCAGTTATAGGATATGCAAAGCTGAGATCATGCAGAGTTATAATCATCGCTAAATCCAAAAGTCCTTCCAGCTGCTCACTCAGTCACTCCCCTAGAATCAAACTGCTAGTTGCTAGGTCCCTGGAGAAAGATGCCTTTGCCTCTAATACAGTCTGGCTCCATTTCTGATGTTTAACTGCTAACAGCTTTCAAGCCCTAGCTCTCCCTGGTTCCCTTTCTGCCCCCCATGTGGGCAAGCTGGTAAGAAAGCCCAGGGCCCCCTCCTTTGACACAAGCAGGAATTTCAAAACACCCAAACACGGACAGGCAGGCAAGGAAGACCTCAGCCAAGTTCATTTTCTCTGCAAAATTAAGCCACACCAGTCTTTTCCCTGCCCTCTGACAACACTCTTCACCTACTTCAAAGCCTGCCTCATGTCCCGGACAAAGATTGATCATGTGAGTAGGAGCCTTTTCATACTCTCCTGGGGTGCATGTGGCCTCATCTTTGACACATGAACCAAATTTGGGGTAGGGTCCATCCCACCTCTGTAGAGTGGCAACAGCATATTCCCTAGTAAATCACCCTGAATATTCCTGACTTCAAGTCTGCTCTAAGGTAGCCACTTAGCACACTGATTCTTTTAATGTCCTCTTGACTCTGGCCATGAGAAGCCTCTAATTAAAATAAGCAAGCATCCATTAGGAAGAGGGAGGCCTGAGGACTGGTGCCCATTCTGCAACTGACTAACCATATGCCTTTAGACTGACATTTATGAGTCTCATTTTCCACACCTATAAAACTCCCTGTCTAACTGGTAAGATCATGGTGGGGATCGAAAGGGACAGGATATAGGACATCACACTGACAATCGTAACTCTGACACTTACCGTAGATCCCTGAGGTGGGAGCCTATCTCCCTCAAAACATCCTGCATTGCAGCTCCCCCCACAACATCCCACTTCCAGTCTCCTTCAAGTCCCCTTCTGTCTCTCCTCTAAAGGCTCTTTTTGGGAGCTACTAGTCCACTAAAACAAAAACAAAACAAAAAACCCTCCTAATAACCCTTCTTATGACACATACACCGTACTCAGCATAAGAAGCAACCAGAGAGGACTCTAGGCAAGCCCTTCCAGGAAGTTAAGGTCCTAGGTTAGGACATGGATTAACACCAGGCAAAAATCTCTTCTCTAATGTAGTAAAACACTGAAGATCACATGTCTTATCACCAATAAGGCCACACCCAGGCCAACATCTGAAGTCCCCTTCCAACTCCTGAGCCCTCTGGAGGAAGACTGTTATTTTGGCACACTACAGAGAATCCACTCACAAAAGGAGGAAAGCAACTTCTCCCACTTAAAAAAAGATCTGCAATAAGGAAAAACTCAAAAGCCAAGCAGATATCTATTTTGAAAAATCTAAATATGACAAGAGTCACCTCTCCAGATTAGTTATCCAAATAGCAGGGTTGGGATAAAGTGGCAAAAAGCTCTTCCAGCTCTTTAAGGTAATTGCTTCAATACTCATGAACATTTTGTCACCAAATGAAACAAACAAAAAACACTATTTAAAGTGTTGAAAAGCCAGGTCTTAATATTAAAATGGTCCCAGGTAAAACCTAGTCCCAGCTTTGGCACAAGTTGTTTGGGTCCAAAGTACTACTCAACTTCCTCATGTTCTAGCTGCCCCAGCTGTGACACGGTACAGAGCTCAGCCAGTACCTGCACTGCATTAGCATCTGCATTCTGTCTACTCATCCAAATGAACAAGGGTGCCAACTCCAGGAAAGGACTGACTGTTGAAAAGTACACACTCACTCTGCCTGCCTCAGACATCTTCATGGGCTCAAACATTACTCACATAAACACCTGACAGGGGGTGCTTGGCTGGTTCAGTCAGTTAAGTATCTTGACACTTGATTTTGGCTCAGGTCACGATCTCAGGGTCGTAGGATCAAACCCTGTGTCAGGCTCTGCATTCAGCATACAGTCTGTTTGTCCCTCTCCCTCTGCTCCTCCTCCCCCCTCCCTTTCTCTCTCAAATAAATAAATAAAATCTTTGGCGGGGGAAGAACATCTGACAGCTAGGAAAACTGCCAGAAGTCAAATATGCAAATTCTTCAGTTATCTGGTGTCCTTCAACATCAAAGTTATCAAGAAATCACCAAATGGTGATCGCTACATCCAGTAAAGCAGCCTCTTCCACCTTAGCATCCAGCAAAACAAGTATTTATATTTAACATGTCCTCCTTCCAATCCTAACCCATAGGAGTTCATTCACTAATCTCACATTTATCAATGTCCTAATCCCTCTGGGATACTTTGTCCAGTACTTAGGATGAAAGATAAGAGCCTGGACCAAAGACAACAGATGTAAAATAATACAAGACAGTATCAGTTGGATATATATACTTAACATCTATTACATGCTAGTCCAGCAGTTCTCCTAATGTGGTTTCTGAATCCCCGGGGGTCCCCAAGAAACTTTCAGGGGTTCTGCAAGGTCAAAACTGCTTGCATTGCAATACTAAGACTTTCTTTTGCCTTTTCACTGCAGTAATCATGCAAATGCGATGGGGAGCAAATCTGCTGGCACCTTTCACAGAGCCAGGTAGTGACACCACACTGTGCCACTATACTCTATTCTTCAAATCACCCACTCACAGAAGGGGGAAAAAAAAAAAGCAAGCTCAGTTTCACTTAAGAATGTCCTTAAATGAAGCAGTAAAGATTATTAACTTTATTAAAGTTCTAGCCTTGAGTAAGTATCTTTTTAATATTCTATGTGATGAAATGGAAAGTATTTCAATGGTTATCTTGAGGAAAAGCACCTAAGTAACGGTCTGGGTTCTAAGCTAACCTAGTCACTTTTTTCATAGAATATCATTCTAACCTCAAAGAACAAATGATAAACTCTGGCTATTGAGGTTTGCATATCTGTTAATTTCTGAGAAAATATTTGATAAAGGAAGCCTTGAATTACCTCAAATTCTTAAGGCCAGTGATAAAATCTGTGCTTTCCCCCAAAGTCAGAACTCTGGAAAACTCCTACCATCACAAACAACCTTAAAACTTCCCAATAATTAAAACACTTTTCTGATTAGATCAGTGTTGAATCAAATGTAATTTTAGATAAATAGATGAAATATGTCAACATTAGGAAGATCTACATAACTTAGTAAACCAGTATTTTCCAAATGATACAAGCATGGTGCTACAAAATCTTGCTTGGGTAAAACATCCACCTCAGGTACAAGCTTGATTAATAAATTTTAATGTAAGAGAACAAATGGTTTCAGATTCTGCACTACAACTAATCTTCAGTAAACTACCACCTGTCAAGTTTTGGTACAGTATCAAAGAATATACACATCATATAAAAAAGACTATAAGAAAAATGCTCCCAGGACTCCTGGGTGGCTCAGTGGGTTGAGCCTCTGCCTTCACTTGGGTCATGATCTCAGGTCCTGAAATCAAGCCCCGCAATGAGCTCTCTGCTCAGCAGAGAGCCTGCTTCCCACCCCACCCCCACTGCCTGTCTCTCTGCCTACTTGTGATCTCTGTCAAATAAACAAATAAAATCTTAAAAAAAAGAAAAGAAAGAAAAGAAAAATGCTCCCAATCCCACAGCTAACATTATATTCAATGGGGAAAGGTTGAAAGGTTTTCCTCCAAGTTCAGAGAAAAGACAATGGTAAAGAAGTTAAAAGATGTATGCTCCAAAAACTACAGAACACTTATGAAAGAAATTAAAGAGGGCACAAAGAAATGGAAAAGCATTCCAGGCTCATGGATCAGAAGAACAAACATTGTTAAAATGTCTATACTACTGGGGCACCTGGGTTGGCTCAGTTTAAGTGTCTGGCTGTTAGTTTCTTCCCAGGTCATTATCTCATGGGTCATGGGACAGAGCCCCATGTCCGGCTCCACAATCAGCAAGGAGTCTGCTTGAGATTCTCTCCACTGCCCCTCCCCCCATGGGCACACACATGTACACCCGCTCCTTCCCTCTCTCAAATAAATTTTTTTTTAAATATCTGTACTACCCAAAGCAATCTACACATTCAATACAATCCCTATCAAAATACCACCAGCATTTTTCACAGATCTACAACAAGCAAATCTGAAATTTATATAGAACCACAAAAGATACCAAATATCCAAAGCAATTCTGAGAAAGAAAAACAAAACTGGAGGCATCACAATTCCAGATCTCCAGCTCTATTACAAAGCTGTGGTCATCAAGACAGTATGGTACTCACACAAAAACAGACACAGAGATCAATGGAACAGAACAGAGACCCCAGAAATGGACCCACAACTCTATGGTCAACTAATCTTTGACAAAGTGGGAAAGAATGTTCAATGGAAAAAAGACAAGCTCTTCAACAAATGGTATTAGGAAATCTGGACAGCAACATGCAGAAGAATGAAATTAGACCACATTCTTACACCACACACAAAAATAAATTCAAAATGGGTGGAAGACATTAATGTGAGATAGGAAACCATCAAAATCCTAAAAGAGAACACAGGTAGCAACCTCTTTGGCCCCCACTGCAGCAACTTCCTGCTAGACACATCACCACAAGTAAGGAAAACAAACGCAAAAATAACTATTGGGAATTCATCAACATAAAAAGCTTCTGCACTGCAAAAGAAACAATTACCAAAACTAAAAGGCAGCCTACAGAATGGGAAAAGGTATTTGCAAATGACATATCCGATAAAGGGTTAATATTCAAAATCTACAACAAACTTACCAAACTCACCACCCAAAAAATAAATAAATAACCCAGTTAAGAAATGGGTAAAAGACATGAACAGACATTTTTCCAAAGAAGACATCCAGATGGCTAATAGAAACATGATGAGTGAAACATCACTCATCTTCAGGGAAATACAAATCAAAACCATGATGAGATACCAACTCACACCTCTCAGAACGGCTAAAATCAACAACAAATAACACAAGAAACAACAGGTCTTGGTGAGGATGTGGAGAGAGCCCAAATGTCCACTGACCGATGAATAGGTAAAGAAAATGTGATGTGTGCATATATACACACACATAAACACACACAATGGAATAGTATTCAACCATCAAAAAAATGAAAACATGCCTTCTTGCAATGATATGGATGGACCTAGAGGGTACTATGCTAAGTGAAATTAAGTCAGAGAAAGATAAATACCATATGAGCTCAGTCATATGTGGAATTTAAGAAAGAAAACAGATTGGGGGGGGGGGGGAGGAGACAAGCCATAAGAGACTTTTAACAACAGAGAACAAACTGAGGGATGATGGAGGGATGTGTGGGGAAAGGGCTAGAGGGATGATGGGTATTAAGTAGGGCACTTGTTATGATGAACACTGGGTACTATACATAAGTGATGAATCACCGAATTCTACTCCAGAAACCAATATTATACTCTATGTTAACTACCTAAAATTTATATTTAAAAAAAAAAGGAACATGAAGGAAAAATTTTTAAAAAGAAAAAAAAGAAAGAAAAATACTCCAATCCCATAGCTAACATTATATTCAATAGTGAAAGGCTGAAAGAGTTTCCTCCAAGATCAGAAAAAAGACAATGGTACCCATTCTCACCACTCCTATTCAACATAATACTGGAAGTCCTAGCCAGAGTAACTGGGAAAGAACAAGAAATAAAAAGCAGAAGAATTAGAAAGGGAAAAGTAAAACTGGCTCTATATGCTAATGACATGATTTTATATACAAAAAAATCCTGAAGACTCTACAAAAAAAAAAAAAGAGCTAGATATAATCAATGAATTCAGTAAAGTTACAGGATAAAACTTAAACAAAAATCAGCAGTTTATAAACACTAACAATAAATTATCTGAAAAAGAAATAAAGACAATTCCATCTAAATGGTATCAAAAACAAAATACTTAGGAACTAATTTAACCAAGGAGGTGAAAGATCTCTACACTGAAAATTACAAAACACTGATGAAATAAATCAAAGAAGTCACATATAATTGGAAAGATATCCCATGTTCATAAATTGGAAGAATTAATATTGTTGAAATATCTCTACTATTCAAAGCCATCTATAGGATTCAGCACAATGCCTATCAAGAGTATAATGGCATTTTTTCCTGAAAGAACAATCCTAAAATTTGGAACCACAAAAGATCCCAAAAAGTCAAAGCAATTCTCAGAAAGAACAACAAAACAGGAGATATCACACATCCTGATTTCAAGCTGTATTCTAAAGCTATAAGCTGACAAAAACATACACAGGGCAGTGGAACAGAATCAAGAGCATGAAAATAAACCCATGTATACACAGTCAACAAATACCTGACAATGGAGTTAGGAATACTCAATGGAGAAAAGGCAATCTCTTCAATACGTGGGGCCCGAATAACTTGAAATTTACACGTAAAAGAATAAAACCAGACCCCTAGCATACACCACTCATAAAAATTAACTCTAAATGGATTAAAGACTTAATAAGACCTGAAACTATAAAACTCCTAGCAGAAAACACCGGAAAAATGCTCTTCAACATGTGTCTTGGCAATGATTTTTTTTTATATAAGACTAAAGGACAAACAAAAATAAATAAATGGGACTATTTATTTTTAACTAAAAAGTTTCTGCACAGCAAAAACAAATAAAAAAAGATCAAAAAAATGAAAAGTCAACCTACAGAATGGGATAAAATATTTGCATATCATATATCTGATAAAGGCCTAATATCCAAAATATATAAAGAACTCAAGAGCTAATAATAATAACAATCCAGGGTGCCTGGGTGGCTCAGTGGGTTAAGCCTCTGCCTTCAGCTCAGGTCATGATCCCAGGGTCTTGGGATGGAGCCTCACATCAGGATCTCTGCTCAGCAGGGAGCCTGCTTCTCCCCGCCACTCCATCCCCCACCTGCCTCTCTGCCTACTTGCGATCTCTGTCAAATAAATAAATAAAATCTTTTTAAAAATAATAATAATAATAACAATCCAACTGAAAAATGGGCAAAGGACATAAATAGACATTTTTCCAAAGAAGATATACAAATGGCCAACACATGAAAATATGCTCAGCATCACTAATCACTGGAAAATGCAAGTCAAAACCACCATGAGATAACACCTCATGCCTGTCAGAATGGCCAGCATCAAAAAGACGAGAGATAACAAATACAGGCAAGGATGTGGAAGAAAAGGAACCTCTGAGTACTGTTGGTGGGGCTGGAAACTGGCACCACCACCATGGAAAACCGTATGTTTAACACATGCTTTCAGTTCTCTTCAGCATATACCCAGGAACTGAATGGCTGGGTCATTGGATAACTCTATGTTTAACTTTTTGAGAAACCACCAAACTGTTTTCCATAGTGACTGTACCATTTTATATTTCTGCCACAACGTATGAGGGTTTCAATAATTCTTAACGCTGTAAATGGGGTCCTGAGACATAAATGTTTGAGGACTACTGGGCTGAGGGAATACTGAGATAACAGACATTCCTCAATGAGGCCATTATGTACCACAGCTCAGACTCAGAAAGACAGATCCAAAAATCACCTCTTTGAGCTTCTGAGATATAGTATAGGTAACAGTTTTTCTGCTGCTCAGCCCAAACCCAAAAATGGGGCAGTTCTCTGCCACTGTTGACTGTGGTGCTAACACCATTAATTGGCCCACCACTCAATTGTCTCTATTCTCTCCTATCTCTTTTACTTTGGTCTTTAGTGTTTCTTTTTCTCCTAGTGTTTCTGCTGTGCTCTTTAGCTTTCCATAAAAGACTAACTTCTCTATAACAGCAGGCAAACAAGGCACTTAACTTTCTACCCTTATTAAACTCTTCTCCATGCATCTGTAATAGTCTGAGAACTTGTTTCTTCACCTACAAATACAATTTCTCTCAACTGCTTATAACTTTCAGTGGTACTCCAGAATTCCTAGGATATATTCTCCTTAACTGAAGTTCTACAGTATTTGTTACACTTGTGAAGCAGCAAAAACTAAGACCTAACTACACTTAAACTAAGTCTTAGATGATTTTTGGAGACATTAGATTCCCCTGAATTTCAGTACCCCACCAAAATGTAAGTAGTATGTCTCAATATTTAGATTACTGAAAACTAGTGACCTTAGGAGCACAATCACAGAATTATGAATGCGCTTTACAGTAACACAACCTCAAAGCAAATTTTCCTTTTATAAATTTTAACTAGAAAAGAAGTACAAAACAAAATTGCATCGTAATGACCCCCAAAGATATCCATGTCCTAATTCCCAGAACTTAGGAATATATTACCTTTCATGGCAGTAGGGCATAAAGTCATTAATCAGCAAAATTTAAAATAGGGAGAGTATTCTACACATTACAGATGGGTCCAATGTAATGGCCATGATCCCTGAAAGAGAAAAGGGAGGCAGAAGGGGAAATCAGAGTGATGACATGTGAGAAGGACTCAACCCACTGTGGCTGGATTTAGAGATGGGGAAAGGGGCATTACAGCCAATGAAAGTGAGCAACTTCCAGAAGGAGGAAAAGGCAAGGATATGGATTCTCCCCCCAGAGCTTCTAAAAAGAAACAGCCCTCCTGCAGGATGACTTTTGCACCCTGAGACCCAGAAGAACCTCCCAAGCTACAGCACTGTGAAGTAACAAATTTGTGTTGGTATAGGTCACTAAATTTGAGGTAATTTGTTATGGCAGTAACAGAAAACTAATGCAGTTTAAATCCCTTTTCCCAGTAATTAAATAAAGATTCCCACCCTCCCCAACTCCAATCTCCCACTCCCCACCCCATTCCATAAAAAGCACTCATCTGTCCACACCCTACCCTTTTTGAGTTTTTCAACTTCCTTTCTTACAGTTTGAACGCTTATTCTTAAGCCCTTGTTTCTGTCAACTGATAAGCATGAGAGTACCTACTTAGTACCACTTCCTAACAAGTGACATGTGCTTTTGTCTGTTTTGCATCCTGTTTTTAACAATCCAAATTTCTTCCAAAGAAACTGCAATGAAATTTCAAACCACTTTTCCCTCCTTTTTGTAACCATTATCTTTGGCATTTTACCCATTTTCCAGACACATACATTAGGGCCTCTAACAAGACATGAATATAAATTGTGTCAGAATGCATATATGACAAACCACGGAACAGTTTGCCAAGATCAAAGCTGCATCACCAATCCACAGTATACTTTCAATCGGCTCAATAATGAAAGAGCACCTGTAACCACAAAACGTGTCAACACCATCTCTTGGTTTGAAAGCATCATTCATCACCGGGCTCTATGTCACAAGACATATTTATAGCACTAAAAATTAATGTGCGCACACTTATCACAAAGAAAGATGACAGAGAAAACTCCCTGTGACTGGCTATGGAGATCAACAGAGTGAATGCTCTGTTAAAACGTTTATATTGCTGTGTCAAGCTCTCACAGAGCAAGCTTCTTTTCCTGTTTCTCTGTTAGGAGACATCTGTATTCCTACTGAGAAACTGAAGGATCAACTATCCAGGAACAATGCCAAGTGCCTTAAAAATTAATAAGAAAAATTAACCCCATGGTAATATTCCATCTCTGGTTTCATAAGCTTTATAACATATACACTTCACACAGCTGCCCTACTAAAACCTCAAAGCCTCAGCATTTGCTCTGAAAAGGAAAGGGCCAAAAAAATAAATCATTTGTTGAGTTCTGTAAGCAGAAGGGCTGTAACTGGTAAACTTTAATTGTATAAGCTGTATACTGCTATGCTTGCTATAAATATTATGAACATCTAATCATATGCTATTCTAAACTAGTTGTCAATCAAAAAAGCTGTACAAAATGACGCTATCAACCACACATGTACTAGTTTCTTAGAATAAATATTTCCTTCTCAGTCACCATGAAAAAAAATGAAACTGTCATTTGCGTGGGGCACTTCAGAAAGCAGATCAATATAGTCATAAAGAGGCATGCACTTCCTCTTTACTATACACATTTCAGTAAACACATCAGCACCGGAGTGGAAGTACAAAGTAGAATACACCAGACTTTCACTCAACATAATGGGGGGAGGACACTAATTCACACAGCTCTACCCTTTATCATCTATCAGATAGTCAACCAAACAGTGTTGTGAAGGAAGGAATCCATTATTAACAACTAAATTGAGGTCTACTGAGCACTTATTACATACCAAGCCTAGGCTCCACCTCCCTAAAAAGTAGGTTTCGTTATCCTTACTTTGTAAATTCACAAAGTGATAGGATGTAACCACTCCAGACCATATCCAGTGAGAAACAGAGCCAGAATTCAAACTCAAGTTGGCCCAAATCAGGCACGTCCACTGACACTTATATTTTATTACATTTTAGTATATTTAAGATTACCCCTGGGTTTGAAAATCCTTCCAGTGTATAACCCAGCAAAAAAAATAAAAGCACAAATAAAAACAACCTTAATTTTAAGCAGTGTGTTTCGATTCTCTATGAGCTGAGATACACAGCTAATTAACATATAATGAAACACAAAGGAGGAAGGCAGAGCAGGAAAGAGCAATTCCTGGCAAAAGCAAGAACCAATGTGAGCAAAGGCACATTGGCAAACAAGCCAGGGATAGTTCAGGGAATGACAAATGGAACAGAGTCTGTGAAGGCACACAGTGAGAGAAATGGCCTAAGAGATGGATTGGAGACAGACTTCAAGGCTCTCACATGCCCTGGAAGGCACTGGAGCTTATCCCAGAGACTCACGGTGAGTTGTCTAAGGCTTGTGACGAGAAGACACACAAGACAGACTTTTGCAAAAATTCACCTTCATAGAACCAATTCAAACTACCCCATGCACACTGTTAACATGTGAAATTCCTCTTCTACATGACAGATAAAAATGAAGCAATCTGAATACAGTGCTCCCTTCTGCCTCCCATCCTCCCCTCCTTCCTCACTGTCAGAGTTAAGGGACTCCTTAACTCTGGGAGGATCCCATCCCTTGCCTCCTCTTCTGGCTTGGCTCTTGAAATTACTCTGAATCTTTTCTTCTATGCTGGCTCCTTCCTCTGAGCCTTCAAAAAAAATAAGCATCTGCCATTTGGGGAAAAAAAAAATAACAACACATACCTTTTCACTTTCAAATCACACCAATCTGTCCTCGTTGCTGCATCCTTTGTTGCCTTTAATGTAGAAGCTTCTGCTCCTACTTAAATCTTTAAGAAACACAATCTTTAAGAAACACACCACAGTACCATTAATAGCCCACTGAATGCAATGGAATTTACTCAGCCTTCACCAACTTGCCTGAACATTCAATTCTGTTTATCACCCTCTTCATCTTGAAGTTTTCCTCCTTTGACTTTTGTGGCTGCCTCTCATGGTTCCTGTCCTAACTGGTCAACAGGAGAGGATGTTTCTCCTTCTTCCACCTGCCTTCCAAACATGGCTATTGAATTCCCAAGGCCTATGGCCAGTGCCATAGGAATAATTACATATCTGCCCTATCTTGATCCTCCTAAGCTCAAGTCCCAACCTTCAAACTGTGAGGAGGATGAAAACACCTGTCAAGTCTGGTACAGACTTAGTTTGAATAGGGCAGGAAAAGACTTTAGAAAGGCAGACTGCGGAGGGCATCACGTGCCAGTAAGGGTCAGGGAAGGCTGCTGAGGAGGGAAGTGACTTGTTCAAAGAAATGTCTGCAGAAAATTAGCCTGGCAAGACTGTGAAGGATAGATTTAGAAGCAAAAACAGAGGCAAGGAAGACCACCCAGTTAAGCCTTGAGAAATAAAAATAGGAACTAGTGCGACAATAGTGGAAATAGGAAGGGGAGGACTGTGAGAGTCTGGGCTGAATGAACAAAGAGTTACCAGCTGTCCAGGTCCCCCCTCATCAATCAGCCAGTCCCTAACAGGTATCACCTTCCTCCCGTGTCCTTGCACAGGGCTGTGCAATGGGACTACCGCCACCACCCACATTCAGCCCCTGTTTTGAAGGAACACACAGGCCAAGCAGGCAAGATAAGAAAAGAAATCCAGCCTCTTTTTTTAAACCACATAAAACAGTAAGTGAAATAAGCTATGAAGAGACAATCAACAATGAACAGGCTTCTATCCAAGATTAGATAGGAAAGTAGTAATGGGGAAAGTATGAAGTAAGTACTTCCCATTACCTGACCAAGTCTCTGGAATAACTGCACAGCAATAATAACAGAGCAGAAGACTCTGTATCATTATCATCCAAGGTCTATAATTAGCTAAGTTTATAATTACAGTGTTCGATTTAGTCTTCATACCTAGCCCACTGCCAGGTACACAGCAAATATAAATCTTGAAAGAATATATGGAGCAACAAAGCTCACTTCCCCTCTAATAGCCTCACCTGTGAAATCCTGGGATTGATTTTTGAGGCCTGAATGAGTATAAGGTAAAGGGCAAATCATCGGGGCAATTTACTGAAAACATATTCACCAGTCCCATGCCTATAAATTCTGATTTAGAAATCTGTATTTTTAGGTAAGTCTAATGTATATAAGTGTATAGGTCACATTTAAAAACATTCTTAAAGGTGGTCTGCAAAATTTGAAGTTACACAAGTCTGAATTCAAATGCAGTCTCTATGGTATTTGGTCACCTCTAACCTAACAAAAATATTTATTTTGGGAGCCTCTGGGTGGCTCAGTTGGTTAAGCATCTGTCTTCAGCTCAGGTCATGATACCGGAGTCCCAGGATCTAGCCCCACATCCGGCTCCTTGTTCAGTGAGGAGTCTGCTTCTCCATCTCCCTCTGCTCCTCCCCCTACTCATGCTCTCTCACTCACTCTCTCAAATAAATAAATAAAATCTTTCCCAAAAAAATACTGATTTCTCTGAGGTCCAATTTATGAAATACTCACACATGTGATTGTACATTAGTAGACTTAATCTCAGAAACACATTTCAGTTGCAAATGTTTATATACCTTCAGCTTACCTAAGTGTTAGTTCAGCACAATAATAAAAATCCTATGAAAATCTCAGGCAAAATGAACTCAACAGGGGAAAACCCAATGGAACAGTTTTCTCAAAAGCATACGTTAAGCCAAGAAATTATTCTCTTAATATATATTTTCATAATTCTTTCCCATAAACAATTGATCTCCTTTGTGTTTTCTGAAAGCAAGAATCCCAAGTTTCCAGTGACTACTAATACAGTCTGTTTAAGTCTTGCCAGAGACCACAGCTTTCCTAAACTCTGTTGAGCCTTTTACCCTTGGCTTTGCAAATACGATTAACAACAAACCTACCCCTGACACCAAACAATGTTCATGCACTTAATAATTTGGCCAGTGCTTCTGGAGAGATGAAATTCAGAGCTGATGAGCCCAAGGTCACAGGAAGGTTCTCTGTCAAGGCTCATTTGTCCTGCTTTGTCCCTCTATCCCACTGATACCCACATGGAAGTCATCAACACAGCGCCAGTACCTAAAATACTCTTTACTAATCTTGTCCATAATACACTGCAAGGCCATTCCTGCCTGATAATTTATTAGTCCAGACTGCTTTTTATAAGTTTAGCACTGGACAACTTCCACAAGGCAAACTGGACAGATTTCCATGATGTCAGATCAGCAGGAAATTCCTCAAGATAACAGTCAAGCTACCACCATTCCGTCCTGTATACTCAAAAAGTAGAACACTGAATGATTTCTGAATACAAACAGTGATAAGATCTTGGAATGCAGTAATGGAAAGCACACCAGCTTGCAGTCCAGAGATCTGCTCATTGAGGCCAGCCTTATGACCTCAGATTACTCTGAGCCTTGATTAAGGAGAGTCCAGTAAGAGGATCTCTGAGGTCCCTCAGAGAATCTAAAATCTATCATCTTATGACTCTCCATCAAAAATCTTCTTTAATGCCAGCCAAGAAGGGCACTCCCAGAGCCTGCAGCCAGCCTGCACCCACCCACAGGGCCGGTCTGTGCAGCAGTCAGTGCTCGGAGGAATCAATGAGCGCCACCTCCGGGAAGCACTCTGAAAACACCGTAAAATGATGATATATCCTGAGACAGTTCTACCACAAACCTGGGAATGGCAGAACTATGACAGCTGAACAGAGTATAAAATGATGACCCTAATCTACCACATCCATGAAAATAACAAGTACATATAGATGAACACCTAGTAGAGATGGAGGGAAGCAAAAAAAAAAAAAAAAAAAAAAAACAAACCCAAACCTCCGGAAAATTTCATATAAAACTCAGAATAATAGCATAGCCATTCAATTTTAAAAGCTCTTTTCTGTAAATAGGAAAAGACTATGACTAACCCATTTTTGTAGCAGAGTAGTTTCTACAAATCAGGGCTAGAGATGAGAATGAAAGATTGAACCCCAGAACACTGACAAGACTCACCCAAGGTCATGCATCTAAAGACTGAATGAATACTGTACCAGGTCTCCTGGTTTCTGGTTAGGTATTTTTCCACTACAGAGGTGCCTTCCCAAATAAGCAGCGCGCATCTTTGTCATAATGACCTCTAGCAAAAGGACTCATTCAGCAGCCTCATCTGTGTTCAATTCCAGGTTCTATCCATTTGTACTTTCCTTTAGCATGAGTTCCTTTAGCATGTTCACCTAAATCACTCTTCGAATGATTTTACCCATTTCCTCATATTGATACAAAAATAAGTAACTAATGCCCTTCTGTCTGAGTATTAACCAAGTATTTTAAACCAGCATCTATACTGCAAGGTTTTTAAAAGGGTATTGTGAAATGGTGCTGGAAAAATTGGACAGCTATGTATAGAAGAATGAAACTCGGCCATTCTCTCACACCATACTCAAAATGGAGAAAAGACCTCAATATGAGGCAGCAATCTATCAAAATCCTAGAGGAGAACATAGGCAGCATCCTCTTCAACATCGGCCACGGCAACTTCTTTCAAGACACGTCTCCAGAGGCAAAGGAAATAAAAGTGAAATGAACTTTTGGGACTTCATCATGATAAAAAGCTTCAGCACAGCAAAGGAAACAGTCAACAAAACAAAGAGGCAACCCACAGAATGGGAGAAGATATTCGCAAACGACACTACAGACAAAGGGCTGATATCCAAGATCTATAAAGAACTCCTCAAACTCAACACCCAAAAAAAACAGATAATCATGTCAAAAATGGGCAGAAGACATGAACAGACACTTCTCCAAAGAAGACATACAAATGGCTAACAGACACATGAAAAAATGTTCATCATCACAGTCATCAAGGAAATTCAAATCAAAACCACATTGAGATACCACCTTACACCAGTTAGAATGGCCAAAATTAACAAGACAGGAAACATCAGGTGTCGGAGAGGATGTGGAGAAAGGGGAACCCTCTTACACCGTTGGTGGGAATGCAAGTTGGTGCAGCCACTTTTGAAAACAGTGTGGAGATTCCTCAAAAAATTAAAAACAGGGGCACCTGGGTAGTTCAGTGGGTTAAGCCTCTGCCTTCAGCACAGGTCATGATCTCAGGGTCCTGGGATCAAGCCTCACATCGTGCTCTCTGCTCAGCAGTGAGCCTGCTTCTCCCTCTCTCTGGGCCTGCCTCTCTGCCTACTTGTGATCTCTCTTTGTCAAATAAATAAATAAAATCTTTTAAAAAAATTAAAAATAGAGCTACCTATTACCCTGCAATGGCACTACTAGGTATTTACCCCAAAGACAGATATAGTGAAAAGAAGGACCATCTGTACCCCAATGTACATAGCAGCAATGGCCACAACTGCCAAACTGTGGGAAAGAGCCAAGATGCTCTTCAATGGACAAATGGATAAAGAAGATATGGTCCGTATATACAATGGAGTACTATGTCTCCATCAGAAAGGATGAATACCCAACTTTTGTATCAACATGGATGGGACTGAAAGAGATTATGCTGAGTGAAATAGGTCAAGCAGAGAGTCAATTATCACATGGTTTCACTTACTTGTGGAGTATAAGGAATAACATGGAGGACATTAGAGAAGGAAAGGAAAAGTGAATTGGGGGAAATCGTAGAGGGAGATAAAGCATGAGAGACTGCAGACTCTGAGAAACAAACTGGGGATTTTGGGGGGGGGGGGTCAGGGGATAGATGAGCCTGGTGGTGGGTATTAAGGAGGGCACATATTACATGGAACACTGGGTGTGGTGCATAAACAATGAATCTTAGAACACTGAAAAAATAAAATAAAATGAAGATGTTAAAAGGGGGGGGGCTATTGTGGGGGGAGAGAGCGGTATATGAGGATAGACAAAATTAGAAGTCCCCTGAGAGTAGGTTTTGGTCAATGAAATTTTTAACTTCTGGTAATGGAGACATGCCTTTTTCTGGTTTAGGAAAATGATGTTTAAATTGCAGAGCTGTAAAAATGTCCAGGGAAAAGATACATTTATACAGGTATGTCCTAACAACTCTGCCCACCTCCGGATTATACTGCTCATGAGGGAAGACGCACTCTGACAAACAGCATGTGATGTCTCTAGGAGAGGCCACCTCTGTGAAGCCAGTCTCTTTCAGAACTGCATTCCAGAGATGTCTAAACTGTCCCACGTTTTAAGGTATTTGTTTTACTCTGTAAAATCCATAAAATTTTAAATTTTAAAATTTAAGCCCATATCTCATAAGAAATGATCTTTACCTAGCAATATCACTAATAACTGGTGTCTACTGTTTCCTTTGTACCAAGTACTTTACCTTTTCTTTCATTTTATCCCTAAAACAATTCTATGATATAAATATTCTTATTATCCCCATTTTACAGAAAAAGAAGTTGAGGCTGAAAGAAGTTAAGTAACAGGCCCAGGTTCTCACAGCTAGCCAACCTTAAGCCCAACTGAAGAGACCCAGCTCCTAACCCTTGGGTCTTCCTGCCTTTCAATAATTTTAAAGGTAATGACACTGAGAAATATCCCTGTCTCCAGACAGGAATTTTGATTTCCCTCTTTATTTAATTCCCCCTCCAATATAACCTACTCACTGATATCCAATGAGTCCCCTAAAAACTCCAACTCAATCATCCCATCATTCCCCTGCTGAGAAAAAACACTCTTCACTACCAAAGAATAAAGCTGAAATTCCCTTGCCTTCCAGGAGGCCTCAGACAACCTCTCCAGTCTTCTCTCTTAACTCCTGTATGAACCTTTTACAGTGCCAGAATTGCTCTCTGAAAAGCTCACTGCAAATCCACTTTATTTTAAAAAGAATTACCGGGCATCTACCACCTATCACTTAGTCCATGACTTTCTGCTGAGCATCTCCTAGTGCCAGCACTGTGCTGGATTCTGGGGTACAATGGTGAACAGGAGGGGCGTGGGCTCTACCCTCACAGAACTGAGAGGCAAGCCTTCTACATACCACCCTCCGTGCCTCAGAAACCTCATTCTCTCCCTTTCATCAAAATTCCACTTAGTGCTCCAAGGTCCCGTCTGAGCCCATCTCCTCCTCCTGACTGCACCCATGGTAGTCCTCCCCCAATGTCGGTCATGCGGCCTGCAACACTCACACAACAGTTCCTGTCAGTACCCCCGACTTTCCTCTACAGCTGTATCATCAAACTCAGTAATGAGTATGAAGCACAGCACAGTGCCAGGCACTCAACAGGTCCTCAATAAACATTAATGCATTCATCTCTTCCACCGTTTCATAAAAATAATGATTTCTTATTTTGTAACTGTAAATTTTATTTCCCACATAAACTTTCTATTCCTTAATGAGCAAGTACTGTTACTCCCATCTATATACAGCCCATTACATTTTCATATGATCAGTACTTATTAAAAGAAAAGATCTTTCATCATGAATTCTAAAGTATGAGGATTTCATCTCCCTGCTAGTAACCATGCACTGTCCCAGGCTGTTTCAGTATAGGTCCATTTCCACCACAATTTCAAAATTATTATTTAAAATAATTCAAGTAAATAAGCATATGAAAAGATGTTCCACACCATACGTCATCAGGGAAATGCAAATTAAATCGAATTACCACCACACACTACCACTACCCAATAAAATGGCCAAAATACAAAAAGTAGCAATACCAAATGCTGGCCAGGATGTGGAACAATAGGAACTCTCACTATTAACAGAATAGTGGGAATGCAAACTGGTACTTTGGAAGACAATTAGGTGTTTTCTTACAAAGCTGAAGATATTCTTACCATAATCCAGCAATCACATTCCTTGTATTTACTCTAAGGAGCTGAAAACTTATGTCCACACAAAAACTTGCTTGCAGATGTTTATAGCACTTTCTATTCATAAATGCCAAAATCTGGAAGTAACCGTGATGTCCCTCAGTAGGTGAATGGATAAATAGTGATACATTCAGAAGATGGACTATTATTCAGCACTCAAAAGAAATGAGCCATCAGCCATGGAAAGATACGGAGGAAAGTTGAATGCATATCCAAGGGCAGGCTGCTTCAAAATGTGCCACTCTGGCATACTGATTATTCTGAATAAAAGGGACTAAAGAGACCTCCTACCTAAGAACGATATTCAGACACTCCTCCATCGCCCTAAAAGCAAGAACTAAATCTTCCAAGGAAAAGCTATCCTCAAGGCACCTGGATGGCTCAGTCAGTTAAGCATTTACCCTCAGCCCAAGTCACGATCCCAGGGTCCTGGGATCAAGCCCCACATCAAACCCCACACTCAGCCCACATCAAGCCCCCCATCAAGTCCCACATTGGGCTCCCCACTCAGCAGGGAGTCTGATTCTCCCTGTTCCTTAGCCCCTCCCCCTCCACTTGTGCTCGGTCTCCCTCTCTCTCAAATAAATAAATAAAATCCTAAAAAAGACGGAGAAGGAAAAAAGCTACCTCCTCATACCAGGAGCTAAAGAGACATCCTTATCACCAGAGATGGGAAATTTAGAGTCCAGAATGCTATATAAACAACACTTGTTACTTTTTACAAATTTAGTACCCCAGCCCAAATTCTGTTTAGAATTCCTTACTAATAGACACTCCTAAAGTCAAGCTTTCTTTGTCCTGTCAATTCCTTGCAGATTTATTGTCCCTTTGTCTGAAAGTATAAAAATTGCCTACCTCGGTCATTTCTTTCTCAAGTTCCTTACTGTGCCTCTGTGCACATGTAATAAAACCTTGCTTATTTCTCTTATTAATCTGTCTCATGCAAATTTAATTCTCAGTCCAGCTGGAAGAACTTAATGGATAGAAAATAATTTTTCCCTCCCTTCAAACCAATCTGAAAAGGCTATACATTGTGTGATTCCAACCATATGATACTCTGGAAAAGGCCAAATTATGGAAACAGTAACAAGATGAGTGGCTGCCAGGAGCTGGGATGAAAGGGAGGAACAAATAGAAGGCACACAGAGGATTTTAGGGCAGTGAAAATATACTGTATACTGATGGATACATGCCATCATTGTACATGTGTCCAAACCCACAGAATATAGAACACCAAGAGCGGACTCTGAGGTAAACAATGGTCTCTGGTGATTATGCTGCGTCACCACAGGCTCACCAACTGTAACAAACGTACCATGCTGGTGGGGGATTCTGATAATGGGGGAGGTTATGCTTGGGGGGGTGGGAGGGCCCATGGGCTATAGGAGAAATCTCTGTACTTTCTCCTCATTTTTGCTGTGAATTGAAACTGCTCCAAAAAATCTGTTTTTAAAAATAAAGATTAAAGAAATAACACAGACCACTTTCTTTCAAGAAGCTCTGAACTTGAGACCTCTCTCAAAACAAAGATAAGAGCACATCCTAACCAAAAGTGTGAAAGAAAAAAGGTCCCCTTTTGTCCCAAATGTAAAATAAGCATCTACTTTTCCAAGCCAGACTGGAAGCAATGACCAGCCATTTGGCTAACTCCAGCAGAAGATGTGCCAGCCTCACAAACACCACACCATCGTGCTGAGGTGGGCCTCTGGTATGGGAGAAGGCAGCAGCACTGGCGCCCAGGGCAACAACACGGAGCCGTGTACCTCATCCCATGAAGAGAGGGCTGCAGGGCTCCAGACTTGCTGTCACAGGAACCAGGTTTCTCTATTAAGTGACGCAACAGACAGCATGTACAGAACCCCAGGCAGAGAGAATGTTGGCAATGGCTTGCAACAGACCAGCCAAATGAGCTTCAGCCTCACTCCATGGAGGCCCCTTTAAAGATATCACCCCAACGTCAACCCAAGAATTCAGGGTCACTTTACTATTGCCCTGAATGAAGCAGAAAAAATAGACAAAAGATTTATGAATATGTGGATGCTACCTTAAAGGTACCTTTGTGTAAACATAAAATCCCTAAAATGTTTCTCATCCAGATGAACCACCTTTCACAAATGCCAGTTTAGAGGGCAAACTGCATAACTTGTGGGGAAGGTGAGAGCAGGTGGCAACAGACAGCACATTAGCAATGTACATTAAACAAAACAAAAATCTAAATATATACCTACTACCCTCTGACTTAGAAATGCTAATCCTAAGAATTTCCTAAGGAACAAAGATGTAAACCCAAAACATAAGTCTTCTAATGTCTTCTAAGAATTTTATGAAAAATAAAAATTGTCCATAATATAAAGGATGATTAGATAAATAAATGATGGCAGAATCATAAAACAGAATACCATACACTGACTGAAAATGATGAGACAGAAGTATGTTTATTTACATGGAAAAGTTAAAGGGAAAAAACTTAAGTTTTATAATGGTCCCCAAAAGGTACCTCTCAGGCAAGGTAAGGAAACAAGGGCAAGGAAACAAGTAACACTGTTTCCACAGCAAGTCAGCTGAAACCCTTTCTGTGGAGATTTTGTATTGAGCAATGGACAATTCAGTTACCCTCTGAATGTCTCTGTCCATTCCCTTCCATCACACTTACACTGGCATTCAAAGCACATCTCTCAAGGAACTAGCAATGACAGCCCGAGACCTGTGCTATCCAACAATAGTCATGAGCCATGTATGGCTATCTACATTTAGATTCTTTAAAATTTAAAAAAAAAAAAAAAAAACCTAAAATTCAATTCCTCGGTTACACTACCCACATTTCAAGTACTCAATAGCCACATGTGGCCGGTGGCTACCATATTAGACAGTGCAGATATGGAAAACTTCCATCATCAGAAACTCTCCTGGAGGGCACTGCCCTAGAACGGAAGGAAAGGGTAGGCTCAAAGAAGATAAAACAGGACTTAACTAATAAAAAATGGAAATGCATGCAGCCTAATCTTCAAGACTGGTGTCCACACGAAGCTGTCACCCAGCCTATAGAGCAACTGCTGGAAAACCACAAACTCTCATCTGTTAACAGAGATGTCAGCAATAACTTAAACATAAATTAATAACATAAAGTATGCATCTGACTGAAATCCTCTGACGCTGAAACCTACAAATGTCAACCTTAGTCCAATGGTATATCCACTGCACAAAAGACTTCCTCACTGTTCTTGGGAATGAATTCCGCTCATTTCAAAAACAAACAAACAAAAACCCCTCATTTCTTAAATTTAGATCCAAATCAGTATTAAAGCATTAGATCACTCAACTTGTATATGAATCACATCCTGCTTTTTGCAAAATAAAAGAATCTAATTTGTTTTCAAAAAGCATATCATCAAGAAAACATATGTGTAACAAGCTAAAAGGAAGTTATTATTTTTAGAAAGCCAGTGACCTCACTGAGATGCACTTTGTGCACATATGTACACAAATTAGTATCTCTGCATGTATCTGCACATACAGACACAGAAAATGAAAAAGAATAAGGTATGCATTTACTAAACACTCTAACACAACATCTTCATCCTCCTGAGATACATCAACTCTTAAATTTTTCAGGTCAATGAACATGAACAAGGATCTCAATCTCTTCCCATTCCCTACAACAGACAAACAAATGTCTTCTATCCAGTTTTGTGATATACTAATAATTCTGTAGCTGATAAATCAACCTAATCATTTTTAACTTATTATTTAATAAGTTTAATATATAAACTTATATAACTATATCACTTTCAACTTATTTTGAGAGAATTTTCAGATTACAGAAGAACTATAAAATTTCAGAGTTCCCATATTATACTTTTCACTCAGCTTCTCCAAAGGTTAATACAGGCAGAATACAATTTTCTAACTAATATTAATACTACTAAATATTTTAGATTAATAATTATTTTTTATCTAATATTATACTTAACTGGAAATTTCTTTTCTTTTTAAGATTTTATTTATTGGGGCACCTGGGTGGCTCAGGCAGTTAAGCATCTGCCTTCAGCTCAGGTCATGATCCCAGGGTCCTGGGTTCAAGCCCTGCATCAGGCTCTCTGCTCAGCGGGGAGCCTGCTTCTCCCTCTCCCTCTGCCTGCCACTCTGCCTACTTGTACTCTCTCTCTCTGTGTCAAACAAATAAGATCTTAAAAAAAAAAAAAAAAAAAAGATTTTATTTACTTATTTAACACAGAGAAAGAGACAGAGACAGAGACAAGAGACAGCAAGAGAGGGAATACAAGCAGGGGAAATGGGAGAGGTCCACTGAGCCAGGAGCCTGACGTGGGACTCGATTCTGAAACCCTGGGATTGTGACCTGAGCCAAAGGCAGATGCTTGATGACTGAGCCACCCAGGTGCCCCTGGAAATTTCTAACATACAAAAATTAATGGGGGCAAAAGAGAACTGACAACTCAGAAGCCAAGGAAGTTGAAAAAGATCTCAATTTACAACAGGTAACCCTGTGGCAGGTAATCCTGACAGTAACCGCATACAAATCAGAGACCATTTTAGCTCTGGTTATTTATTCTTCTGTGGCTTTTACTCTGTGGAGTTTATAATTTATTCAATTGGTAGTAGGAAGCACAAAAATGTCTCCTTATCTGTTAAGCACAGAAGAAATTAATCTAGGGTTTCTTTTGACCTTAAGATACTAACACTGCAGTAGAAGAGTCAACCATTGATACTACCCAAGGCTTTACATCATGAAGACAGTTAAACATATATGTGTAAATATATATTTTTTCTTTTCTAGTTGAGTATCAAATTTATGTTACTTTTGCTTTCAATTTCAAATGCCCTCCAGAAAAATAATCCATGTCCTCCAGGAAAGATAACATATCTTATTTATACTCCATAAACCTCACCAGCTCAATAAACATTACCAGTTAAGTTTGAGACAGAACTGACTCTCAAGTATGAAGTCCAGTGATAAAAATCTTTCACCTATATTTGGAATTTTCCACCTTCTAAAGCATTAATGCCTGAATTTCAACATGATACAAAATACATTTAAGGTGACTATTAAACATGTCCTAACTGGCTAGTCTCACAAGCAAATACATTGTGTACTTGGAATTTATACCAGCACTAGGAGAACTCACAAAAAATTTCCACACGTTGGAATTCCTGGGTGGCTCAGCCAGTTAAGCATCTTGATTTCAGCTCAGATTATGATCTCAGGGTCATGAGACTGAACTCTGTGTAGGGCTCCACACTATGGAGCCTGCTTGAGATTCTCTCTCTCTCCCTCTTCCCCTCACAGTCCCTGTGCGCACGCTCTTTCTCTCTAAAATTAAAAAAAAAAAAAAAAAAAAAAAAAAATCCACATTTCAACAAGCGCTCAACTGTCTCTTAGAACCATTCCCCAGATTAATGCAGCCTTTGCTTTGGTAAAGACCTCAATTTGTAAAAGAAGATTTTTTTGGTAATTTTTTTAAGGTTTTATTTATTTGAGAGAGAGAGCGTGCACACACAGAAGCAGAGAGAGAGAGAGAAGCAGACTCCCCGCTGAACAGGGAACCAGACGTGGGGCTCCATCCCAGGATCCCTGAGCTGAAGGCAGAGGCTTAGCCAACTGGGCCACCCTGGTGCCCCAAAGAAGTTTTTTTAAACGGTAATAATTATAAGACAGTTAGTAGGCTAATGTATATAGAACCCATATTTTTGGAAAAACACAAAACCAGTAGCTAGAAAAAATGAAGTACAAAGTCAAAATTCACAGAGGTGAATTGCCTAATAAACATACTAATGAAGGTAATGTTCATACTAAAGCTGACTTTCACATAAGAATTCAAAACTTTTAAGAAATGTATTCTTTTATGTGCTACAAATAGAGTGTAAAAGTTAGTCAACTTTCTGTTATTGGTGTTGATATAGAACAGCACTAGATTGAATAACCTAAAAACAAGAATAAAAAAAAAATTCTATTAAATCTGAATACCTCCTGCATGTCCATTCTCTTGTTCCAAAGGATGAGAATTATGGGTGAAAGGATTAAAAGACCAGATATCATATGAGATATGAGATATCAAGGGATTCCAAACCACCAAGAGTGCTGTAACACATATCTGTCATCAAGTAAACTTCCATCATTTCTTTGACACCAATCTGGGGATGGGAACATTCAGATCTTTCCACATTACTTGGATTTGAAAATTATATTCTTAACAGGAATCTACAAAATGAATTTTGGAAAAACTATCACCTGCAATTGAAAAAGAGTATATAAATCTCCCCTAAACTCAAAAATTTTACCTTCTCCCTTCTCAAAGCCAAGTCTTCCTCTTTACTTCTCCACCTCCCTTCACTAACATAGCACTCATCCAATCGCCAAAGATTCAGGGTCAACTCTGAATCCTCCCTCTCTCTTACACCTTTAGGCACAAAATTATATTGCTGCCTCTGTCATTTCTTTCAACAATGATTGCATAACTACTCAGTGGCAGGTGGGTGGGGAATACAAAGACTTTTGTAAAAGCCTTTGCTCTGACTCTCAGCACATTTGCAGCGTCAGAGTTGGGGGGAGGGAAGTACAGCAGCAGCAAGAGAGCTTCTCTGTCTAACTTCCTTTTCATTCCAACTATCCCACAATCAGACTTTATCAGTGAACCAGCGCAACCGATCTCACTGGTTCTGATCTTTTCTCATGCCCGTCAAGTTCTCGTATCTCCAACATATTAATCTTCCTAGGGCGACTTTGAGCAAGTGAGCCTACTACCCAAAAAACGTGATACTCCTTAACACGGCATTCAGGGCCCTACATCACATGAACTCATCAGGCTACAACAGACCAAGACTTGTCCAGACTATTCGACCCTTCTTCTGAGAATAAACTGACTCTATTTGCCATGACCCAAATAAATCCTGCAGTTTCCCACCTCTAGGCCTTTCCTATTGTCATTCCCCTTCTACCTGAAATGTCTTATGTTCTTCTATTCACAAGAACCACCCACCCAAAAGACCCAGTCCAATCCATTATTCCATGAAGCCATCTCAAATTACTGGAGGTAAAGGTTCTCTCTTCCACCTTTGACATCTTACAGCATATTGTTTTTTCATCTGATTTTAGCATCTACTTTTGTAACAACTAATGTGGTACTAATGACACAGTGCCTTAAATGATAATGTATATACTTCTCATCTTTCACTATTGGAATTCCATGACCTATATTCAAATTTAGTAACCTAGAAATCAGAGGTCATGCCTTGTGTATCTTTATAATACTTTCATACTTAATACTGTGTTCCTCAGCAGATGATCAATATTATTTTTTAATGAATTAATGAAGATTTCAGTGAGCAAACTGACAATTCTCAAAACGATAATACAAATTACCCACATATGCCTGAAAAATATCATGTAGTTTTTTTAATTCCTGCCTACTATGTGTCAAGTTTTGTCCCTTTGCCTCAAAAAGGCAAAGGATGGGACGCCTGGGTGGCTCAGTCAGTTAATTATCTGCCTTCGGCTCGAGTCATGATACCAGAGTCTTGGGATGAAGTCCCGAACATCAGGCTCTTTGCTCAGCAAAGAGCCTGCTTCTCCTTCTCCCTCTACTTCTCCCTCTACTGCTCCCTCTGCCATTCCCTCTACTTTGTGCTCTCTCACTCTTGCTCTCTCTCAAATAAATTTATTAATTAAATCTTTTTTAAAAAGAGGCAAAGAACTTTCAGAAATGTCTCCTAAGGAAATGCCTCCAAAGACATTAGAATAAAATATATTATTTATGACAGTTTTTAAAAAGAAATAAAAACCTAAAGGACAAAATCTAAATCTAAGAATTCAATGCTACCATAATTAGTACTGTCATGATTAAATACAGAATTGATACCCTGGGGTACCTGGGTGACTCAGTCAGTTAAGTGTCAGCCTTCAGCTCAGGGTCCTGCGATCCAGACCCGTGTGGGGTTCCCTGTTCAACAGGGAGTCAGTCTGCTTCTCCCTCTTCTCTGCCCTTCCCCTGCTCATACTCTCTCTCCCTTCTTTTCCCTCTCTCTCAAATAAATAAATAAAATCTTTAAAAAAAAAATAAAAGTACAACCTACAGTAATATCATGTTAGAAGATTACTTACAAGTATTAGAATTATTATTATTAGAATTAATTTTATAGTAAGAGAAAAAGAAAATTCGGAGTCATAGTAACAGCACGACCCCAATTTGAAATATACATCTACATCTATGTACACAAGATACGTGTATTCGAGAGAATACAAACCACTGAACAAGTAGATGAATAAACACCTGTGTTCTGGTAATCTCCCACTACATAAACTTGCCTTCAATTCCACACACCTATATTTTTTTATTTTTTAAAAGATACATGTATCTAAACATATCATTGGGTATTTTTGTTCAGATTACTGTAAAATAATAGTATAAAATACTTAAAACAAGCAGTGCTCTGCATAGTGGGATTATAGATAATATTTTTCTATAGACTTCTCTAAGTTTTCTACACTGAATATACTGCTCCTATAATCGAGGAAATAATAAATATTGTCTTTTAAAACAAAATCATTCATTTTGGTCTCATAAAGGTAAGTATGACATGGCAATCCAACTTCTGGATCAGTCTGATTCATATCATCTTTAAGATTAAGTGACAATACAAATTCACCAAAAATTAAGTTTCAAAACACAGGTCCACCCAGCAACTCCATTTCTGGATATATACCGAAAAGAATTAAAAGTTTATACACCCATGTCTGCAGAAGCATTATTCACAATAGTCCGAAGACAGAAGGAGCCCAAACATCTATCAGTAGATGAATGGATAAACAAAATGTGATATATGTATTATGATGGAATATTATTTGGCCTTAAAAAGGAATGAAATTCTGACAGATGCTACACCATGAATGAACCTTGAAGACATTCTGCTAAGGCCAATAATCCAGTCACAAAGACAAATTCGGCATATGGGATACATACTTGAGGTACCTGGGGTAGCCAGTCAGAGAGAGAGAAAGCAAAAAGGGAGTTGTCAGGGGCTGCGAAGGAGGAAAAGGGGAGTTATTATTCCGTAAGTACAGTTTCAGTTTAGGAAAATGAGAAAGTTCTGGGGAAGGATGCTGCTGATGGCTGTACCACAGTGGGAATGTATTTAAGTGGTTCTGAACTGTACCCTTAAAAATGTAAGTTTTATGTCACCTCTAATTTTGCCACAATTAAAAACACACACACATAGTTATTTACAATGAGATGATGTCTGCAGAAGTCCAGTGGCTCTGGATATATCAAGGATAGCTTCCCCTAGGATTCTCCAACAAATGGCATCCTCGAACTTAGACTGGATATAAAGAGTACAGTAGACAGAAAAAAGGCCCTGAGAGTAACCTCATTCACATTCACACAATAGCTTCTTACAGAACAGACCGGTACACAGGTGGGACAAGACAATGGAAGAAAACATCTTGGTGAATGACCAAGAATCAGAAGCGACAGAACTATTACGTATGGAGGTATCAATTACACCACGAAGTGAAAGAGGTACAAAAGAATGGGTCTGCTGTGGTGCCCCAGATACCCTGCGTTTATCCAAACAGCCCATGAAGGCAAGGTCTGAACCACAGCTAATATGACTTGGAGGAATATCTTATGATCCTTCTATATCACAAGAAGGGGGGCTGGTCTACGGAGCCGCTAAGAGACTGTCTTAGGCCAACTGGGCTGCCATAACACAATATCACTGGCTGGGTAGCTTATAAACAACAGAAATTTATGTCTCACAGTCCCAGAGGCTAGAGGTCCAAGATCAGGGTACCAGCATGATTGGGTGAGGGTCCTCTTTGGTGCTGCAGACTTCTCACTGTGTCCTTTCATGGTAGCAGGGGCTAGGGATCTCTTTGAAGTCTCTTTCATCAGGTACTAATCACATTCCTGAGGGCACCACCCTCATAACTTAAGCTCCTTCCAAAGGCCCTACCTTCCAATACTATCACACTGTGCATTAGGACTGCAACACATGAATGCGGTGGGGGGCCCACATTCAGACAACAGCAGAGACCATCTCCCACGAGCCTCCCCCTCTGGTGGCTGTCATGAGACAGGTTCTCACTGCGTCCTGGGTTCTGGTGAAGTATACGGCGCTCAACACACTCGTCCACCCCGCAACCAAATAGAGTTCCAAAATAAAAACCCACTTAACTGCAATCTAGACTTGGCTTCCTGGTGGCAGCGTATTGCATGACACAGGCAATCGCTGGCCTCTCTTACTTCAGCGGCACCGCTGGGTGTATTGGGAAAAGACTACAGGAAGCTAACACCTTTGAGCGTATTCTTCTTTTCTCTGTGTGTAGGTAATCAACCACCTAAATCTAAAAGTGATTTGTTTTATCTTTACTGATCGAATCGGTCAGGCCTTCACCTTGCCTTGTCTCGTGTGTGTGAGCACAACAAGCAGTCACAAAGGACACCAAGTTCTTGAGACAAATGCTACAAACCACTTTACATGGGAACAGGACAAAGCAGTGGCCAAAATTCACCTTTTCAATTTCACTTGTTCTTATGTGCAGTACAGTCGTCTTCCTCCAATAAACCCATCCTTAATAGCAGAGACATGTTTTCTTCTACTTACCTATATAATTTGATCAGCTCTGGGTAGATAGCTTTATGCACTGGCAGTACTGGAAGTATTGCTGACCATCTACACACTGTTATTTTGCCCCTGAGCCACAAGTAGATAAGGTGCTGCTCTTAGACTTCATAGAAACAACAAGCAAAATCACAACAGTTGAAGAGAGAGACTTATTTAAGAGAGAGACAGGCATCATGATTTGCTACTGACGTTACTGTACCGTTCTATAAAGCAAAACATTACATCCCTATTTTTTTAAAGGGTAAGAAACCTTTTTTACAGACGAAAAGAAAACTTATTTCTACAAAGCAAATATCCTGCCAGAAACTAAGGAAGTGCTTAGGAATGATAAGAATATATCTGAAGAACACAGTTTGGAAAGGAACCAGTTTGAAGAGGCTCCCACCAACCAAACCTGGGGCAATTTTAACTACAAAAAATAAGAGATTACAACTCACCAAATAAAATAAGAATCCATGACTCCATGCTGATAATTATACAAATGGGGAGAAGGAAGAGCTCTTCCTTATAGTGCCTATCAAAAAATGGAGAAGCAGCTAAAAAATTATTAATGGACATTACAACTAACAAATGAAAGTTTGATAAGAAACAGAATACTTACATCATCTCATTCTCCCCACAAATAACTTATTGTTACTCATTAAAGCTACGTTACACTGAAGAAACCTGAATGGTACCACCCCTTAACCAAGCAACAAAGTTAACATCGCTGATGCTGAGAAGACTGGATAGCATGTGCCTCTTGATAAGATGCATCACTTCTGCAATATTGCTGCCAAAATATATATACAACCTGAATCTAATCAAGAGAAAGCATCAGACAAACCCAAATTCCCAGGTAATGGGAATATCATGATGGGCAAGACAGACATAGTCCCTATCCTCGCGGAGTTTATATATAGTCTGGTGATGAAGGGGAGACATTCAACAAATAGGCCAACAAAGTGAAGTGAGAAAATGATGGAGCTGCCACGATGGTGGGAGGATTCCTTTCTCTGGATTGTGTTTCTAGGAATAGACCATCTGTGAAGGTGACACAGGCTGCCCAGGAGCCAACCAGGTAATCCTTTTCGGGAAGATCTGGCAAAGCAGAAGCAACAGCAAATGCATAGACCTAGACAAGGACAAGCGTGGTAGTCTGACAAACATTCAGGAAGCCCCTGATGTCGCTGAAAGAGAAGGGAGGTTTGTGCAGCAGGCAGGGACAAACACTACCAACTGTGAGCTGCAGGGAAGTCTGTGTTTACTCCAATCACAACAGGAGTCAAGCAGGATTTTAGGCAGGGCAGTGACATAGTCAACTCCACATTTGTTAAGGGGCGAAGAGACAGGAATGTAAGAAAGAACAGCCTGAAAAGAGTAAATTATAAGAAGCACTTAATAAGAAGAAGCCAGAGAAATTTGCTCCATCTTCCCAGAGATCTCTGCAACTACGATATAGAGCCTTTTTTCTCTACCAGATTCTAACAGGAAATAGCAGCAGTTACCAAATCTAAATCTGCAATAACAGAGTATTATGTGAGTAATACATTAGGTTAAATAATGGGAGTAGATTTTTCCAAAGCAGCACCACCCAGCAAATCTTACTGAAACCAAGTGGACCCTGCCATATTAGAATCACTCCTCTGGTCTCCACATCTGCCCTGCCCCATAGCCACTTGCCTTGCTTCCCCCATCTGTACACACCACCAGCTTCCCCACAAACTTCCAAGGGCTATTAAGAGAGCTATCTACCACACAGCTGTTCCCAGAGACTCCTCTGCCAGTCTCAACTTTTAACCAACAAAACAATGTCTTACCATGTATAAAGTTAAACATTTACCACATACTTAATCTGCTTTAATTAAAGCTACTACTGGACTGCTCAAATCACACTGTAAAGACAAAACCCAAAACTAATCACCTGAGTAATCTACAAAGCAAAAAGAAAAATACTACAGGAAAGGCTTTCCATTCCTATCTTCTTAATACAAAAATTTTTACAACTATGTCAAAGTGTGCATTATTTTAAAATGCTATGGAAGTAAACATGCAAAAATGTCCAAAGAAACCTTCTTTGACTCCTTATAATTTATTTAAATCAATTATAGCCAAAAGCATAGTGTATGTGAAGACACTAAAGGGGCATTTTAGAAAAGAAAAGAAATGCTAATTTCATTTTAGGTTACATAAACTGCTAAAAAAAAACAAAACAAAACAAAAAAAACCTAAGATAAGAAAACTGACAGATGTTCACAGCATAAAAATGTTTTGTAAAAAGTGGATGAACCTGGAATTTATGAGGGGCAAGTTCAGAAAGAGAAATCGTAATTTTATTTAAATTTTATTGGTAATTTTATCGGTAATTTTACCCAAAACTTACTGATTTTCTAGCTTTTAAGTTAACAAAAGTCTCAAAGACATTTTTGTTAATTTCTTAATATAAATAATCATGCTTTTCTGCTAAGGTTTGTCTTTGCAAAATGGATGCTAATTTATCCCCAACCTGAGCTTTACTAAATTAGTTCATTTTAGGTCTACTATTTGGGGATTATAATGGAAATGCCATAGGAAAACCAAAACATGGATTTTAAAAACAAATATATGAGAAAATTATTTCTAACTTCCCTTCTCTGGACTTCCCCAATCACTCACTATCCCCTCCATCTTCACCCTTATATACATTCCCCACAACAAACAGTGGAAACGCTTCCGTCCATACCCTCAGCCTGACCTTCACCATGCTAGAGATAACTGAATACCTTTCCCAGGGGAAGCCATCCTATTAACTTATCTAAATGAACTCAATACTTTCACCTGGGGAATTAGGAGCACAGATCCTGGTCAGACTTTTGTGGACCTAGAACTGAAGACATTGAGGTAGCCATTTGCTACCAGAGAAAAAGAAAAAAAGCTATTTTATAATAAAGATCTACAGAAAAATAAATGAGACATAAAGAAAGATCAGATCAACTAAAACTGACAAGAGAATTTAAAAGTAAAATACTTAAATAGCTGCCTCAGTTCCTACAAGCTATCCAACTGCCTATTCCAAGTCCTTGTAAGACTCAAGTTATATTGCCTTCCATAAAATCTCCTCAAGACTTCCAGTAATTCTTCCCTCCCCCACTCCCTAATCAGTTTCAGTGGACTTCTATTAGACTAAAGGGTCTGAATTCATGCTTGTGGTGAGCAATCTCCAACACGGGCCCTGAAGTATCTCAAGGTAGCCCACCCGCATACAATACCATCCCCTGGAATGCAAGGTGGATTTTAGGGACTTGATTCTAACAAACAGCAGTGACAGAATGTTACTTTCAAACTGACATATATCAAGGCAATGGCTTCCATCTTGCAGGTCTCTCAGGGTCTCTGAGATCACATGCTCTGGGCAGAGGCAGCTACCATGTTGTCAGCTTAAAGAAAGGCCAATATAGCAAAGAACTGATGTCTACAGCCAACAACCAATGAGCACTTGATGCCATGAAAAGCCATTTGAGTGAGTTTGGAAGCAGAATGTCTCCAAGTTGCGCCTTGAGAGAATTGTAGTCCCAGCAGATATCTCAATCGCAATCTTGTAAGAGACACTGAGCCAAGGACTCCCAGCTAAGCCTTGCCTGAACTGCTGACACAGAAACTGAGAGATAATACTGCTGTTCTAAGCTACTACATTTGGGGATAATTTGTTACACAGCTCAATAACTAACATAATTCTCTAAGACAGAATTCTAACTCAGATTAACATAATTCTAACTCAGATTTAAAAAAAAAAAAAAATAAGGTGTGGCGCCTGGGTGGCTCAGTGAGTTAAAGCCTTCGGTTCAGGTCATGATCTCAGGGTCCTGGGATCGAGTCCCACATCGGGCTCTCTGCTCAGCAGGGAGCCTGCTTCCCACACCCCTGCCTGCCTCTCTGCCTACTTGTGATCTCTGTCTGTCAAATAAACAAATAAAATCTTTAAAAAAAAAAAAAAAACCTAAGATGGGTCAAGATTAATTTCTTCTTGGGAATATTTAACCTTGTTGTGAGAATCGTGTTGAGTGAAAATGCTCTGACCTTCCCCCCTACCCCTATCAGGAGACTTGGCTCTCAGACCACAAACCACTATAAACTAATCCCTCTTAGCACAGCTGCCATATCTGTAAAGTGAGGATCTCTACGGCACTTGATAGTATGAATGTTCTAGGATTCTATGAAGGCTATTTTCTCATACTCAACAAAAACAGCATATTGCCTCCACAGATCTGAAGACATCTATTCTGTCTCCCACGTTACAACTTTGAGTAATCATTTTACAAAATCCAGAATATATGCAAAATACACAAAACTGGTCTCCAATGCACATCCATCCATTATGGAATCTTTTAGAACAAATGTCCTCCTAATGAGCATAATTCATTACATAAGATGTTCGGGGATTAAGCCACCAACAAGTTCCACATTACTTACTGACTTCAGAATGAACCTATGTGTCAATCCACCCTGGATCTTTCAGAAACAGAGTTTCCTTCTGCCTGTAGCACACTTCCAGCCTCTTCCCTACCATCCCTCTTGCCATTGCCATACGATTGTCTTGGCAAAGCCCTCCCTGACCACATCCCCTCATCAACCAGAGCAGAAGTAATCCCTCTGGCCTCTCTTCTACCTCTGTATATTGCAATCATCCATTTGCATATCTGTCTCCCTTAATAGACCATTAGGACCTTAAGAGCAAGGTTCGAGTTACACTGATCTTGCATTCCAGGTATCCAGCTGGGAACATATACGTGGAGGAACTAATGTTTGTTGACCTACTGAAAAAGTGAACCTTAAACTCCTGGTTGGGGGTGGGGGTGGGGGTGGGGGGGATCAAATTCTCACACTTCTTAAAAATGTCCCTCCTGGAGTCCCTGGGTGGCTCAGTAGTTTAAGTGTCCGCCTTCAGCTCAGGCCATGATCTCAGGATCCTGGGATCAAGCCCTGCTTTCTCAGTGGGGAGTCTGCTTCTCCCTCTCTCTGTCTCTATTATATAAATAAATAAATATAATCTGAAAAAAAAAAAAAAAGAAAAATGCCCCCTCCTCAGGGCCAGTATATCTATGGACTGACGACAGTTGTTATGACTTGAGCCTCCGCACTGGGGACACCGATCAGGAGAAGGCCCCTGAGAGAATAAGCATCTCTCAGAAACACTTGCTTCCTGAATTCCACTTCCTCTCCAACTTCTTCTCTGTGGCTGAAGACAACACATTCTGGAATCACTTCCACATAGGGATTTACCACTTGCTAAAATACTAGTTTAGAAAAGAAAGGAACTCCCTAACTTCTCTGCTTGCCTAACTCCTTACAGTATTAAGCATTCTGCTTAATAAGGTCTCTTCATCTATAGTGAGAATTCCAAACTGGAAACCTGTCACCATGTTTGAACTCTGGAAAAAATAATAATAATAATTTTGTGATCAGCTTTCAGCCACCTCCCACTGATTCCCACCATCAGCATTAACAGTTATTTTCAAATAAAAAACAAGAGAGACATACATGTATTAGATAAACCTCAGTGGACTAAAAAAAAAAGTGAAATGAAGGCCAAAACATCATACACCAAGCATCTTATAACAACGCCTAAAATCAGATGAATTATCTACACCGTCAGAAACAACACAGCTAACTTCGATCCCGGTGATCACTCCCATCACAGGCTGGCTGAACTGAACCACCAAGCTGTTCAACGAGAAATGGCTCCACAGACTGTTAGGCTAACGACACTCAAAAGCAACACTGGTCTTTATTAAGAGCATATGATTTCCATTCGTTATAAATAGCCCTTTGTATACAATACCCTAACAATGAGCTGTTACCTGCTCACCCAAAGAGGTCCCGTAAGGGCACCTCATAAGAAGCACTTTCGTTCATCTTGTTCCAATGCTTTTGTATGCTTAAAATGAAAATATCTCAAAATTCTATGATTATAATTTTCTGTTTCAGAATTATGAGCACCTCATAAGAAGCACTTTCGTTTATCTTGTTCCAATGTTTTTCTATGCTTAAAATGAAAATATCTTAAATATTCTATTATCATAATTTTCTATTTCAGAATTATGTCCCTGGTCCCCACAAACTGCTAAGAACCCTTATGTAAGTAGTACAAAATATGTTTTGTCACATTTTCATTTTGTGCAAGCGGGCTTTGTGTATCATTTGTATTTGAAAACCAACTCAAAGAACTCAATACACTTGGGTCTAGTAAGGCTGGATCTTCCCTGAGAGAGCTTATTTCATGGAAAAAGGCATATACTGGGGTTGGTTAAACTTTAGTTTCACTCTTAAAACAATATTTAATTTTACTTTGTTGAATACAAAAAGAAGAGGGAGAAAATATCCGAGGTCCAGCTGTTTCTGCATGACTTGACTTGTGCTGATGAATTTAACTTCCATGTCTCTTCCAGATGGGCCACATGAACAAGAAGTGGCTCCTCCTTATGACTCCAAATAATGCTACTACATGGTTCTGCAGACACTGAGAGCCCCAGGAACAGTCACAGCACCGCTGACTTGGTCTTCCCATCCCTCTACCAGGAGCCTTCTCAATCTCTGAGTAATGGCTCCCACAACTCAGGTTTCTCTGTGTCCTGTAACAAGAGTGCTGAAAACCACCTCTCTAATGAATAGCTGTACTTTTATAATAACGTTTCCTGACAAATAATACGTGCTACATGGCATAGAAGGGGTTGACTCTACATTTTCAAACCTCAGGCTTTGGGAAAATATCTTCAACTTCAAGAATCACTTCCAGGGTGTTTGGGTGGCTCTGTTGGTTAAACGTTTGCCTTCAGCTCAGGTCCTGATCCCAGGGTCCTGGGACGGAGCCCTGTGCTGGGGAGTCTGCTTCCTCCTCCCCCAACCCCCGCCTCACGCTTCTATACTCTCCCTCTCAAATGAATAAATAAAATCTTTCTTAAAAAATTTTTTAAAAAGGAAGAATCACTTCCACTTGTATCTTTACCTCACACTAAGGCATTTTCGAACTGACATTTTCGGTTCAAATATTTTTTAGAGGAAATGTTTGTCAGGAATACAACATCACCACATTTTTTGGAGCATTCTTCACCTAGACAAGCTACAATTCAAGACTTGAATTTTTAACCTCTATTTCAAGAAACCAACACCATCATTTCCTTATTCCAGCAGAAGTGTTCTCAAGTAAAGAAACTGACTCTTGAAATCAAATAATTTAAATAGGTACTTCCCTAAATATTTTTTCCTTAAGAGTATAACAATGCAAGACAGATGCAACCGAGGGATATTTTTTTCCCCCAAAGGTTTCTACTAAGATGTTCTTGAGTATCATTCGGCTGAATCAAACACTCATTCTGTTCACTGCCTGCCTCAGGGGGCCAGGTCGTCAAGCTGTGGCTGATGAGATTTCAAAAGGTCCACAAAAATACTAAATTGTACTGAACACTTGTCAAACCAAGCCAAAGCTACTGCAGAAAACACAGTTCAGAGAATTACATATTCTAATAGGCCTTCCATTTTTATATTCCTCATCATAACAGACTCTCAAAAGGAGGGTCCACTGTCAGTACTATAAAATGTGAAAAACCCACTCACAGAACTAGCTGATTTTTAAAATTGAGTAAAAAATAAAATTAAAATCTTGGCTAAAAGAAGAAAACTTACCACACCTTTCAGTATGTTACACCAAAAAGGAAGGGAGGGAGGGAAGGGAAGCTATAAAGGAAGAAAATTAAGTGATTTTTTAAATTTAAGTAAAGAAACTACACACCTTCCCAGTACCACAGAAAGCTATCCTACCACCCATGGTCAGAATTGCAAGCAATGTCTTTTCTGTCAAAAATACCATTAGGAGCCTTTTTACGAAGATGGCGCCGAAAGCTAAGAAGGAAGCCCCTGCCCCTCCCAAAGCCGAAGCCAAAGCAAAGGCTTTGAAAGCCAAGAAAGCGGTGCTGAAAGGCGTCCACAGTCACAAAAAAAAGAAGATCCGCACATCACCTACCTTCCGACGACCCAAGACTCTGTGTCTCCGAAGGCAACCCAAATATCCTCGAAAGAGCGCCCCCAGGAGAAACAAGCTTGACCACTATGCCATCATCAAGTTCCCCCTAACTACTGAGTCAGCCATGAAGAAAATAGAAGACAACAACACACTTGTGTTCATTGTGGATGTCAAGGCCAACAAGCACCAGATCAAACAGGCTGTGAAGAAGCTCTATGACATTGATGTAGCCAAGGTCAACACCTTAATCAGGCCTGATGGAGAGAAGAAGGCATACGTTCGGCTGGCCCCTGACTATGATGCTTTGGATGTTGCCAACAAAATTGGGATCATCTAAACTGAGTCCAGCTGGCTAAATCTAAATACAGTTTTTTCATGATAAAAAAAAAAAAAAAAAATACCATTAGGAGCACCATCTTAGAACATGATGCTAGTTCTAAGGAGTCCAAACAAACGTTTGCAAAACTGGTGGAGGAGGGACAGTGCATTCACATCAAGTCTGAAGTTAATGGCAGCCCCTGGAGCTGTGCAGCCTAGAGTCTATGAAGTTCCACACCCAGGCCTTGAATGTGTCAAAGTGACAGAGATAGTAGAACCCTTGGGAAGATGCTCTATTGTTTCTTTTTCACGCTGAATCCTGGAACCTGTAACTCAGTAGAGTAGTTCTGAAGAGGAGTAGGAGGAGAGTTGCCCCGTTGGGGAAATTATACTTGGCAATTACATTTGTGGTGTCATGACTGAGGGTGGGAAGACGCTACCCACACCTACTGGGCAGAGTCAGGGACACTGCTAATCATCCTGCATGGACAGTGCAGCCCCCATCATTAACAAAGAATTATCCCACCCAAAGTATCAATAATGCCAAGGTTGCGAAACCCTGGCACAGCTTCAGAACTCTGCTTTACTGAAAGGGTTCCAGAATTTTATGCTAAGAAGCTAGGCTCAAGTGAATATACTTTCACATGTGAATGTGGCTAAACAAGACAAAAACCCATTTATGAATGCTACTTTGAGGAATAAAAAACTAAAAACTATACAGGCAATTTACAGACTGTCCTTCTTGACTGGACATCAGTATTGTAGTTTGACATCACATTTTTCAAACCATATTAATCAAAGTCAGACACAGAGAGCAAGGGGAAAACACTCATTTGATGCCTTGAACTACCAACCTTTCATTCCCAAAGTGAATGCACACATCTAGTCTGAGGACACAGGAAACTAGGAGGGCAAAGACGAGGCTGCATTAAGCCATGCCTAAGAGGAGGTAGCTGGCTGCCATTTAGCAGACTAATGTCCACACTCACCTACCCCCATGAACCCTCTGCTCTCAAACTTCCACTTCGGCCCAACACTCCTTCCCACAATCCCCTTCATTCTTTCCTTCTAGTCCTATCACAGTGTTGTCTTAGAAATATCCAGGCACAAGAATAGATTTCATTGTCAAAAAACCCCACAAATGTTCCTCAGAATATTTACTACTTAAAGATTTTATTTATTTGTCAGAGAGAGAGAGAGCGAGCGAGCGCAGGCACAAGCAGGCAGAGTGGCAGGCAGAGGCGGAGAGAGAAGCAATCTCCCTGCCAAGCAAGGAGCCCGATGCGGGACTCGATTCCAGGATCCTGGGATCATGACCTAAGCCAAAGGCAGCAGCTTAACTGACTGAGCCACCAGGAGTCCCAGAATACTCACTACTTAAATGAGAGAAGAAAATATTGTCTGGATAGCCAGTCTCCTGGTTTCATGTCAGAATTCCACAGGGCCTCTCCCAGCAGAACATCTCCATCAACTCTGAAAGTCACTGCCATGCTTGCTATCCACCCCAAATCGTTCTCAGGGATGCAGAGGCGCCCAGACATCACCCTATATAAAAGCAACCAATCCACTACGGAGGCCTATTCTTTACCACTCAGGGCCTTGCTGGGCTGTTGCAATGCATGTCATGTTGTCTCGTATCTGGGTACCCCTGACTTGTCCCACCTTAACAATGCTGTCACAGCTCCTCCTCACCTCCTCTCTTCATGTACTTCACTTCCAAACGCCCAGGGGCTGCCAACAGCTTCATAACATGAGTTACCAAGTAACCCTCCTACTGCAGAAGAGAGCTCTACACACAGCCGAGTGTGCTCACAGAGCTTGCACGGCGCTTCAGATACATGGGCTGGCAGAAAAAGCCGTCTTCCGCAGAAGCAAATGGTTTGCAAAGCAAGAATATGCTCCCCACCCTTAAATTTATCCCTGAGTGGTTAATAATTAAAGTCACACTTTGAATGCTGGCTTTACCAGGCTTTCTCGGCTCTTCCTACAATATATAAGAAATGGAAAAATCAGATATTAGATTTATTTTATAGAAAAGATATGCTAAAATTAAAACGAATAAACAATTTGTATCTCTTCAGTAACACCAACTTTAGCTTTCAAGAGACAGAAGGCAATCTCTAATGCTATATAAACCCTGTTTACCCATGCTTTTCAAATAAAACTACACATTAAAATAACAGCCCATCACTTACACACAGCTGGAGGCTGTGGGAAAATAAAATTATCCATATAAACTTTCAAAAGTAATGCTCACTCTAAATGAAGTAATCCTTGATGAATTTGTGAATTTGAAATTTTTGAAACTGAATTAAACACAGCATCATGATTTCATTTCTCAACCCAGACTCTAATAGGGTACACAGAAGCCCTAAAACCTAGACTTTTAAGCAACTACACAAAGTCTGGATCCATACCTAAAAAACAGAGATAATTTAAAGGATAATTATGATTACACTTAATGAAATATCTGTAATCAATTAATAACCTAAAAGAATATAGATTCATTAATGGACAGAATACTAAATTTAGAGTGAAACCTTTTCTTGAAAGGCAAAGAAAAGATGTCTTAACCCATCTATCCATGCACTACTTTCTCTAATTAATGGTAAATTTGAAAAAAGTTTGGTAAAGTAAGATAAAGAGTTTACCAAATATATCAAAATATGTTTAATAACTTCTCTTTTCCCTTTTTGCCCTCCAAGAGCAAAAGCAACCATATACAGGAAAGAATCTGTTTAGAAAATGCTTTAAACACTACATTCCTGGTTTTGCAACACTCAGTTATATTACATATGCACTCCCATGGAGGGTATTTCCGATTCTGCCTCCTTAAAGCCAGAAGGTCTATATCCAGATGTGTCCAAAACAGAAGTGACTTGCATTTCACTGTCCAACTAAGATATATCTACAAGGCTCACAAAGAAACGGCCAAGGATGCAACTGCAGTTGCTAACAATTATCTTTCGTGTACTCCAGCTGTACTTTTCTCAGTGCCAAACACCAGCTGACAGGTCAACTGATGCTAGTACATCTCCACTGACCATGGCACTCACAACTATCACACCCACGCCCCACTATACATCTCAAGTAAGGAGCAAAGATCAGAAAATAAAGACCCAGGAATTAAAATAACATGTACTAGGGAATGTAGCTACAGAGTAATAAAACCAGGTTATGATAATTTTTTATCAAAGTCATATAACCATGGGAAAGGGAACACTTAGCCCAGAAATGTTATAATCACCCAAACATTTTAGAACTCCTTTTTTAGAACAGAATTTTTCAGCCATACTAAAAAACAAATCAAAAATAAAAGTTTCGGGGCACCTGGATGGCTCAGTGGGTTAAAGCCGCTGCCTTCGGCTCAGGTCATGATCTCAGGGTCCTGGGATCGAGTCCCGCATCGGGCTCTCTGCTCAGCAGGGAGCCTGTTTCCTCCTCTCTCTCCCTGCCTGCCTCTCTGACTAGTTACAATCTCTTGTCTATCAAATAAATAAAATCTAAAAAAAATTTAAAAATTTTAAAAAATAAAACTTTCTTTACAAAGTCAAAAGTAATGTATAAAATGTCAATATTCTGACAAAGGTGAGGGGGAAAAAAAAGATTTCAAGGTTTCCCAATCCAGTATTTGAAAGCAACCACTTCCTGGTGAGGCAACAGAGATGCCCAGAGTGTTGTAGTTTGTAGCTAATCAGCCGTGGAGATGACCTCTTTTCTCAGCTTCACCAAGAATTTCCAGGCAAAATCTTGCTGACTTGAGGTATATGTCAATTTGTGTGTTGTCAGATGACAACACTCAGTTGGAGCTTTGAAACACCCCTTTCCTCCAAGAGTCAGACAGAAAGAGGAGCCCCTAGAAAAAGCAAAGTAAGAAAGCCAGAGGAAACAGCTACAAACAACATGAACGGCAGAGGAAGGGAAAGGAAAAGTGCGTTAGATATCTTCTGAGCTCTCTGCAGTTGTGGATCTAGCTAGACTTTATGGAAAGAAATGGCCCAATAACTTGTTTCAGGCTGCCTGAGCTCATTTCTCAGCCCATCAATTCCC